>NC_133773.1:114304365-114427907 GCF_003597395.2 Chelonoidis abingdonii | reverse complement strand
TTCCTCAATACTAATTTCTCCCTACTGTTACACCTTCTTGCCAACTGTCTGTAATGGGCCATTCTCTTACCACTTCAAAAGTTATTTTTCCTCCCTTGCTATCCTGCTGTTAATTGATTTATCTCATTAGACTGACCCCCATCCTTTCATGTATTTATACCTGCCCCCCGCCCCACGGGACATTAGCTATGCTGACAGAAACACTCTTCTGTCAGCATAGCTGCTTCTACACTGAGGGGGTTGTGCTGGCACAGCTATGTCAATTTTTTTCACTGTGCAAATTGCCTCCTTCTCCCACTAGCAGTTCTGGGAATGGATCGTAGTGCATCATGGGGGTGTGATCACCGCGCCATGATGCAGTTTTCTCTGTCCCATAATTCCCAGGACATCTGACTGCATTTCGTGCCATTTTTCAAGTGCCCCTGTAAACTGTGTGCCTACCATCTTTGCCTAAAAGCATGGATCCTGCACTGCTCACCAGTCTGGGGATAAGCATTATGAACACAATGTGGCTGATCCTGCAGTATTTCATGAGCTGAGAATCTGTATAGGAATCCATGGTGCCTGCCCTGCTGTGCTCCCTGGAAAGAAACAATTCAAGATTGATGCTGGCATTCATGGAGCAGCTGCACATGGTGGAGTGTCGCTGTTGGGCTCAGGAAGTGAGCACCAAGTGGTGGGATCGGATTGTGATGCAGGTGTGGGATGATGAGCAGCGGCTGCAGAACTTTCATATGTGCAAAGCCACTTTCCTTGAGCTCTGTCCAGAGCTCACCCCAGGCCTGCAGCACAAGGACACTAAAATAAGAGTTGGCCTAATGGTGGAAAAATGAGTGGCTATCACTGCGTGGAAGCTGGTCAGTCTCGAATCAGTCTGAAGTTGGAAAGTCCATTGTAGGGTTTGCAATGTGTGGAGGACCATTAATTGCCTCCTGGTACGAAGGACTGTGATTCTGGGCAATGTGCAGGAAACAGTGGATGGCTTTGCGGCAATGGATTTGCTTACTACAGCAGGGCAATAGATGGGACGTATTTCCCAATTTTGGCCCCATATCATTTTGCGATGCAGTACATCAACAAAAAGGGCTACTTCTCTGTGGTATTGTATGTGCTGGTGGGTCACTGAGGTCGTTTCACTGACATCAACATGGGATGGTCAGGGAAGGTGCATGACGCAAGCATCTTCAGTAACACTGGCCTATATAGAAAGCTGCATGCAGGGACTTTCTTTGCAGACCAGAAGATTCCAATAGGGGATGTGGAAATGCCCATAGTGACCTGGATGTTCCAGCTTACCCCTTACTCCCATACACCAGAAACCTTGACAGCAGCAAGGAGTGCTTCAACAACAGGTTCAGCAGGTGCAGAACGACCATAGAATTTGCGTTTGGCAGATTAAAGGCTTCCTGGCCCTGCCTTTTTGGCAGGTTAGACTCAATAAAGAAAATATTCCCATGGTCATAGCAGTCTTCTGTACTCTGCATAAAAGTTTCCTGGGGTGGAGCATTGAGGTGGATCACCTGGCGACTGTTTTTGACACCAGGGCTATTAGAGGGGCACAACAAGGGGCTACTCAAATCAGGGAAGTTTTGAAGCAGCATTTTGACAATGAGCCCCAGTAATGTGTCTTTCTGTAATGAATTGAGACAGACCTTGTTTATGTGCCACATTGAATGACCGCTGTAATGATTCCTGGATGAGCATTAACTGTAGTCTGCAAATGTGGTGATTGCCATTGTGTATGAATTTCTGTTGCAACCATCCTCAAAAAAGAATCTCTGTCTTTGTAAGACTCAATTTTTATTTAACAGCAATATACAAATTAACAATTCTTACAAGGGACATGACAGTGAACAGCACTCTCCGAAGTAAGGATCTCACAGCAGTGTGTAAGTCCAGCTATCCTTAGGGAAAATGTCCCTGGGGTGAGTGCAAGGAGTACTGCGATGAGCTGGGAATGTGAAAGGAATGGGTGGGGGGAGTTTGGGGAGAGCAAAAAAGGCAGTTCTGGACGGGCTGCAGGAGGAGTCGAGCATTCATATGTTCCACCTGCAGCGCAATCAGGGACCTCAGCATCTCCGTGAGCTTTATTATCCACTCCCAACCCTGTATTATCTGCTGCTGGTCCTGTCTCCACTCCTGTCTATCCAGTTCTAGGTTTTTGTTTATTGTCTCTCTCCACACTCTGTGCTCACTATCGGCCTGATCTGACGATGAAAGCGCTTAGCGAAACATGTCCTCCATTCTCCTCCTTGTTCGCCTCCTTATCTGGCAGAAGTGCTCCGCTGGTGTGTAGTGGCCAGTGTGTAGTGCCCTTAAGGGCACATCTGCAGAAGCAAAAGAAACAATACGCAGAGTCAGTGCTGTGTGCACGCTCACTGTCTTGAATCATGAAAGCTACATATTTTCTCACTTTCGCTTGGCAAGCATGCAGCACGGCCACAGCACTAAAGTTTGATCTGGAGGGAGGGGAGCATGACTGGACAAAGGGTCTGTGTGGTTTCAGTAAAAGGGGATCAATACATGTGCCTGGGGACGCTATTCTGAATACTGGCACCAGTTTCCACAGGTGGGGGCGATCAAAGCTGAAATCACACAACCGAAGGTAACTGAAGATGCCAGGGTGCATCTCCTGCATGTGTGCGGCTTCAGATCAGGTCTATGTGCTGCTCGCATGCATGCTGCTTTGGTTCCTCTGGAAGTAATTGCCGATTGGTGTGGCAAAGTTTCCTGCAACGTGGGAAGAAACAAAGCAGCTCTGTCAAGGAATCTTTGGCAGCATATCTGCACAAAAGTTTCCTAGAGGTCTCTATCCAGGATTCCTTGGAGATCTCAGTGTGCATAAACAAACTTTTCTGCAGGGCCACTTCTGCCTTGCTGCAAAGAGGAATACAAAGCAGATACAAACAGTACCTAATGTTGTTAATTTCGATCCCTTCTCCCACTTGCACCATTTAACAAAAGAAAGGACACCTCAACCTCATATAACCGTGCACTATCAAAGAAAAATGAGTACTTACTAGTGCTCCCCTTTCCTGCTTCAGGCATGCCAGAGCCAGAGTATTGGGACTGGCTAGATCCCTCTGGAGTCAAAAAAAGGTCCTGGCTCACCATGCCACCAGACGAGCCTCCTTCAGCTCAACCTCTTCATCCACCACTTCATCCTCAGGGTTGACTCATCTGCCTCCAGTCCCCCCAGAGTATCCACGGGGCTTATGGCAGTGGAGGTGGGGTTGCTGCCGAAGATGTCGTGAAGCTCCTTGTAGAAGCGGAATATTTTCAGCACCACACCGGAACAATGGTTGGTCTCACTTGCCTTCTGGTATGCCTGCCTCAGCTCTTGGATCTTAGCACAGCACTGCTGCATGTCTCTTTCGAGCCCCTTCTCATCCATGACATGAGTAATTTGGTTGTAGGTGTCAAAGTTCCTACAGCTGGATCGGAGCTGCAACTGCATAGCCTTCCCTCCTAGCAACTTTGGTGTACTCCAGGTGTAAGTGCGTTTGCTGCAGAAAGCTAACAGTGTGTTTGCTGCATGGTCAGCTGGAAAGATGCAATGTGAGCTGTCCATGCTGAGCAAACAGGAAGCAGAATTTCAAAAATTCCCAGGGCTTTAAAGGTGGATGCCTGTATACCTGGGCAGCAGAGTAGAAACTGTTTATCAGCGTGGTCATGATGGGCATCGTGAGACACCTTCTGGAGGTCACTTAGAGCAACTTAAGCAAGTGCATTATCTACACTGACACTGTGTTGCTTTAACTTTGTCACGAAAATTGTTGATGTGGTTTTATTGTGTCGGCACAGCAGGAGAGTTAAATCAGTGGGAGGAGCATTGTTGTGTGTAAACTTCCACTGTTTTGTTGATGAAACCTGACTTTTGTCAACAAAACTGTGTAGTGTAGACAAGGCCTAAGCCTACAGTTAAAGCAGCACAATGCTTATGTTCAAAGAAACCCCAAGTCTATTAATATTTGTAAGGCACTTTGATGGAACATGGCAAAGTCGCTGGCTGACTGATATAACATGGGTATTTCTTTTGAAGAAAAATAAGAATTCACAACACAATATGTATTTTTATACAAACATAGGCTTTGTGATTTAATAACTGTTTAGGGTTCATTTTAAAAAGGAAAAACTTACTATACAGTGAATTAATTTTGTGTTTCCATGTCATAATATTATACTTCACTCTAGTTTCACTTAACCTGCCATGAAGGGCCCCTTCCACTACTCACCCTTTTTCTGAGCTTCTGTAATTGTCTCACAGGGAATCACCACAGATTATGTAGGAGTTTCCTCAGCAAGCTGTTATCCTTCCAGCTATTCCCACCCAGGACCGGTGCTAGGGTTTCTGGCGCTCTAGGCGCCGGGCCATTTCGCTGCCCCGCGTGTGGGTCTCGCGGCTCTGGCGGAGCTGCCGCAGGCATGCCTGCGGCAGGTCCACCGGAGAGCCGGCCTGCCCCCCCCCAAGCTGGCGCCCAGGAAGCGCTGGCCCTGGCAGGCTCCCTGACGGTGGAGGGGTTCCCTGACCCCGGGGGGGGGCGGCGGGCACCTGGCTGTGGTCGCAGTGCGCTCCCTGGCTCTGAGGGGGGGGCCTCGGTGTCCAGGCCCGGGCGGCGGCTCCCTGACCCCGGGGCGAGGGGGGCTCCTGGCTGCCGGGTCCGCGGCGGCGGCTCTGCCTGACTCCGGGGTGGGGGGGCGCCCTGGGGTGCCGTGCGTCGGCGGCTCCCTGACCCCGGAGCGGGGGGCGCCTGGGCTTTCCGGGCGACCCGGCGGCGGCGCACTGACCTCCAGGGCGCGCTGACCCCGGGGGGGGCGCGCCCTGGGCCCCGCGTGCGGCGGTGGTGCACTGACCCAGGGGCCTCCTGACGGGGGCGGGCGCCCTGGCTGCCGGCGGCGCCCTGACCAGGGGACACCTTGGGGCTCCTGGCTGCAGGAGCTGCTCCGCAGGTAGCTCAAGGCCCCTCAGCTAGCAGCGGCTGAAACCATTTAAAAAAATTTTTGGGGGCGCCACTTTTTGGCGCCCCCAAATCTTGGCACCCTAGGCAACCACCTAGTTCGCCTAAATGGTTGCACCGGCCCTGTTCCCATCAGCTTCCGTTTGTTATATGGCCCATTGCTAGCCTTCTTCTCAGCACACAGCTTTTCCTGCTAGCTCTGCTCCCCCCACCAGAGGCTATCCTCATAGCTCACAGCAGGCCTGGGTTTCATGCTCTGAGAGATAGATCAGGCACAGGTGAAACTGAGCCCAAACTTCCTTAAAGGGACCAGCCCACCCTGTGACACAAATTAACAGGGGGGTTCCTTGAGTGTTATATGGCTGTGGATGGTCATTCCTCAGTGAGAATTTTGTTACATTATGTGTATTTTAAAAGCTTTTATTTCTTCTCATTTTCCTCCTCGCTTTGCATCTCCCACCATTCCCTCTCCCTTCACCAAACTCTTCAAGAAGGGTTTTTGTCTCATTCAAATACCCCGCCTCCATATCATTTTTGAGTAACTATGAATGAGACAGTACAACTATCGATCTACTCTCAGCTCACACTTTATGGCTTTCTTGATATAGGCTTCATTCACATTCCTCCCTTGTCTCCACACATACTTCTATCTCCATTTTCTTCCATGTGAGCTCAGTATAAAAAGCTATACAGACAGATTAAATAGGCTGCAAAGGCCCCCCAATCCTTTATGTGAGCATTACGAGGCTAGTGCCCCACTGCTTAGTCCTCACTCTGGCCTGCTGTGAACTTTGCAGTATTCTTCAGGGACCAACAAATCCCACCCAAGGCAGTCTCTGCTCTACGGGCTTACGATCTAAGGCCATGGCTACACTAGCGCTTTACAGTGCTGCAACTTTCTCACTCAGGGGTGTGAAAAAAACACCACCCTGAGCGCTGCAAGATACAACGCTGTAAAGTGTTAGTGTAAACAGTGCCGCAGTGCTGGGAGCACGGCTCCCAGTGCTGCAAGCTAAACCCCATGAGGATGTGGAGTATGTGCAGCGCTGGGACAGCTCTCTCCCAGCGCTGGCGCTGCGACTACACTCACACTTCAAAGCGCTGTGGCAGCAGCGCTCCCACGGCAGCGCTTTGAAGTTTCGAGTGTAGCCTTACCCTAAGCTTACGTGATCCTGCAAATGCTTATCTGTGTGAGTGGACTTTTCACACACAAGCAATCCTACTGAATTCAATTCAAGTGCATTGCACACAGGGCCGGCTCTAGCCATTTCGCTGCCCCAAGCACAGCAGTACGCCGGGGGGGGGGACGCTCTGCCACTCGCTGGTCCCACGGATCCGGTGGACCTCCCGCAAGTGTCCCTGCTGATGCTCCACCAGAGCCGTGGGACCAGCCAACCCTCTGCAGGGACGCCTGCGGGAGGTCCACTGGAGCCACCTGCCGCCCTCCCGGCAACCGGCAGAGCGCCCCCCGCGGCATGCCGCCCCAAGCATGCACTTGGCACGCTGTGGCCTGGAGCCGGGCCTGATTGCACACAAAGTTAATCATATCTTCATATGTAGCTGTCTGGATGATTGAAGCCTAAACAAGTGAACAGACGGGAGGGAAAAAGTGGAGATAAGCCACTTTAAATACTTTGATAATAGAGTGTTTCCTTCCCCTAGATACATTATATAAACAATCCCAAACCACCCCATCAACCTTGCCATCAACTCTTGGTTAGTTTCTTGGAATCACAGCAGAAGCAAATCTCCAGGGGGGATTTGAATGCCAAAAGGATAGCGACCCTGGGCTATTATCATTTAAATAAGAAGCTACTCTCCTCCTTATCCATCCCCATTTATATGGTGTGGCAAATCTGAAGGTATTTCTGATAGGAATTTTGTTTTTAAGATGAAATATTGGGAAAGTAACAGAACATTTTAGATGAAGTCAACTTTCATTGATGTGGAATGTTGGGCATCATGTCTATTTTTATTGCTTGCTGAAGTTTTTGAAGTTTCCTAGTAGGGGCATTTTACTCTGTAGGGACTTTGATTTCTGTAATATTATGGACTCCCTTTAATGAACTGTACTTCCAGCATTCACAAGTGACTTACACAGCATGTCTAATGTAAAACCAGCTCATTTAAATGTCACAGAAGAAAAATCTATGAAACATTTGTAGTGTAAACTGCCTGAAAATAAATGGGAATTGTTTTCAAAGGGACACTGTTTAGATTAAAGCTTTAATCTAAATTCTGATTTTCTAAATGGCTCCCTGCTATTTAATCAAAAGAAACAATGGGACAGACCTTTTTTCTTTTAATATTAAAATTAAAGATGCACTTCATCTAACTTATGAATTCCCTATATAACTAGTGATGATCTCAGTAAAAATATTCAGGAACCTTAAGTGAAGCACTTCCAATTTCTGTATAAATGCACTGTAAGCTCTGAGGGAAGGAAAAAAAACAACAACTCCCCTGCTATAAGAGAATGAGAGAGAGAACAAAACAGGGCAGCTCCTCTGGTGGTGTTCTGATCTATACCAGCAGAATGTTGCCTAGCTACTGCCTTGGAGGGAGTGTGATTAGGGAAATATATACTTGCCCAGAAATTTCCTTTCTTCAATAGCAAGGTCTACAGATCTCTAAGGAATTTCCCTGAGTTTTAAAAATTCCTCCACCAAAAGTCTACTCTTATGTTATGAGAGTATCAGGGTCTGACTACACCAAGCATAATGCTTTCACATTAATTAAGATGGAACATTCCTCCCTGGGACCTATCGTCTCCACAGGCCACAGGTCTGTATTAAAGATAAGGGCAGCTGCAACCTACTTATGTTATGTTCACAGCATACATACATGTTAGATACAAACATCAACATTCTTTCTGGAAGACTGCAATGTAACACCACTTTATTTCTTAGAATTCAGACGGATAACACACATGAACCCAAAAAAACAGAGAGAGAGGAAACAGGCTGCTCCCTGAGGCAGTGAGGTACAATTTCACCTTGCTTTTTTCACACTTTTCAGACTGCCTGTCTGTTAGCTGACGCAGATGACATAGATCATATAACTTCCCTCAGAGCCTCCTAGCCTGCAAGCAGGACCAGAAAATTCTTCACATTTAAAGTAGGGATGCCAATTTTGGTTGGATGTATTCCTGGAGGTTTCATCACATGACATAATCTTTAATTAATGATTAATCTTTCATTGCTAGAGGCTACCGGACAATCCTAGAGGGCTGACAACCCTAATTTAAAGTGATTGCTTGTCATTTTACACCATTTTTCAATAGACCATATTTTATTAATGGCCTTTGTCTCCTGAGAAGTGGTCAATTTGGTTGGGCAAAGTTTTGCCTAAACAAGGACTAAATGTTCATAATTAACTGTTCATTTAAAGCTGTTAACTATAAACAGACTGGAATTCTTCTATCAAATTCCCCAAATCCTACTCTAACAGTATTTAAAATTAGGAAATATTTTTTAAAAAGGAGAATGAGAAGAATATGGTCCTATGTGAGTTTTGATGATTTGTTGAGTTTTCTGGAATACTGTACCATATTCTGTGATAATTATTTGGAGCCAGATTTTTAAAAGGTATTTAGGTATCTTAAGTGGAAGATAGGCACCTAGTAGAATTTTCGAAATGCCTAGGTGCCTACCTTTTAAAAATCTGGCCCTTTGTAGCTAAATATTAACACATGGCAATGATTACTGAGTACTGATAATGTGGCAAATCAGTTCTCTCTCTCTCTCTGTGCTTAGAACTGCTTACTGAGATGCACTAGCTCATATATTTGAACTATAACAATGGCCTTGCCTCTGGGATGTACACTACTCAGTAATTGTTAGATAGCTAAGGAAAAGGGCTTACATGTCTGTGCAGAGCATGAGAATAATGCCTTGCGTTTCTCTCCATTACTACTGAAGAATGGGTAATTACATCTCTATGCTGAAAATTCACCTACAATACAACTACCTTAAAACCAAACTTGAACTGGGACGTCAGAAAAGAAAGTGGAAATAAATATGGTCTAAATCCAAGAAAATTTCAATTTCCGGTGTGTTAACTACCCAAAAGAGCTTTGTAAGACTGAGCTGAACTTATTGGATACTGTAACTGACAGAGGATTTATGGGGCTAATAGAGATTTTAAGTACTTCTGCAGGAATTTCCCCCAAGATCAATAGTTCATGTGAGATGGTTAAAAAGAATTTTAAAAGGATCCCAAGAGAGCAACTGCCAAAGCGTTAAGTCTCTGCTCTGCTAGTCCATTTAGTGTAAGAAGAGGAAACTGGGGGCAAACCTCAAATTTTTACTTTTTCCTCCACTTATTATCAGCAACACATATATTGTCCTGGCAATAGGTGCTGACTCCGTGGGTGCTCTGGGGCTGGAGCAGCCATGGGGAAAAGTTAGGGAGTGCTCCGCACCCACCGGCAGCCAAGCTCCCCTCTCCTCGCCTCCTTCTTCCCACCCTGCCACCAAGCATGCCGCATCCCTGCTCCTCCCCATCCGTCCCAGTGCTTCCCGCCCCCCCAGCCATCTAACAGCTGTTTGGTGGTACTTAGGACTTTCGGGGAGGGAGAGAGAGGAACGGGGACATGGTGCACTCAGGGGAGAAGGCGGAGAAGAGGCAGGGCCTGGGTGGGGACTTGAGGAAAGGGGTGGAATGGGGGTGGGAAGGGCTTCGGCGGGGATGGGAAAAGGCAGGGTGGGGCAGGGACTTTGGGGAAGGAGCAGAATGAGGGTGGGGTGAGGGCAGAGCAGGAGCTGGGGGGGTGAAGCACCCACTGAGGAGAGGGGAAGTTGGCACCTATGGCCCTGGCTGGTTCAAATCTAATGCTCTACACCTCAAAGGAAGCAACATAAATGGAGCATTTCATATTTGGGGGATGGAAGAAATTAACTCAAAGGGGGCACTTGTGAGAAGTAATCATTGACTCAGTAGGAAAGGCATGGCTTTGTTCCTAAGATGCTATACAAACCAGGCTCCAGTCTGCCATTCAGCAGGCTCTCCTGCACCTGCTTGGAACCTCACAAAGGTCAATGGCCAATGTGGAGCCAGCTGCAGCAGTGGGGCTTTAGAAGGCAGTTCTAGGTTGTGCTGAAAAAGCGGACACTGCCAACTAACCTGGAAGGCAGGTCCCTTTTCACAATTACTCATGGATATAAATGCTGCTTCTTGCATTTGTTAGGGGACTATTAGCTGACAATTATGTTTGTTTAAAAGAACTGAATAGTGAGCTATAGGCATTGATACACTTCATTGACCTGGGATTTTAGGATATTTTGACCTGGATATTAGGAAACACTATTTCACTCGGAGGGTGGTGAAGCACTGGAATGGGTTACCTAGGGAGGTGGTGGAATCTCCATCCTTAGAGTTTTGTAAGGCCCGGCTTGACAAAGCCCTGGCTGGGATGATTTGGTTGGGTTGGCCCTGTTTTAAGCAGGGGGTTGGACTAGATGACCTCCTGAGGTCTCTTCCAACCCTAATCTTCTATGATTCTATGATTTCATATAAGTGATAAATTTCCCAGGCAGGGCACGTGAAATGTGACATGCAACTTTCTCTAACAATAATGGGAGTGAGCAAGACAAAATAGGTGAAGTAATATCCTTTATAGGACCAACTTCTGTTGCTGAGAGAGACAAGCTTTTGAGCCACACAACTCTTCAAGTCCTGGGACCTGACATGGCTACACTCCATACAGTAATGAGAGTTGTGAATCTTATTCTCCATGCCTGCAAGAGGACAGAGGGTAGAGCAGGGTGGTGACCTCAGCCCATGAGGGCCACAAGTTCTGACCCTATCACATGAGGCCAAGGCCCATCACCAAAATAATTTACATCTAGGAAATGTCCACTTTAGTCTCTTAGCCGCACTGGAAACTTGTCGTGAGTTGTGACAAGTAAGCAACACCACACCAGTACCTCAGTTAGGTCCCTGTGCATTCCTACTTAACCCACTGTGGCCTGCAGGTGCTGAGAGGAAGGCAAAAAATTCCCTGGTCCTCTGCCAATTTGGCCCCTGGGAGAAAAAATTCCTTTCTGACATCTAAACAGATGATTGGCTAGACTCACAGCATCCGTCAGGCTGGGTTCCCATTCCTGTTTTGGATGGGTAGGGTGGGATGCTAGAACCGAGCCAAAAGAAGTTCCACCTGGCCCTGTGCTGGGTTAAATCCTGAGAGCTGGGGAATGCTGGCCAATCAGCCCAGTCTCCCCTAGCTGTCCAAGGGGTGCCAGAGACTCCCATGGAAGGAGCTACCTATTTTCACCTGGCAAGTGCCTCCTTCCCTTGCTACTGGGACTGCCCCCCTTTCACCACTGGCCCCATCAATTTCTACCACGTTGATATGAGTGAATGGCATTTTACATGGAATGCTAAGCCACTAGAGCAGCTTAGAAATCCAATTTAAACAAAAATATATTAAGAAACAGCCACAATTCTATCAAGTCTCCTTATCATTTAACTGGTAACTCTCACTTCATGACTGTAGATAAATGCAAAACACTTTCTAGATATAAAACTCAAATGTATGTTTATAGATTTCTTTCATATGTCACTGGAATCAACCAGCTAAGTAACTCAATCACTGTCCAATTGTAGCCACAACCAAGAAAGTGTCTCAAGTTCCAAAGATAATTTAAAGGGAAGGTTTCTCTAGTCTACACTTTTGTAATTGTCTCTGGGATGTCTAGGGGAAATTTAGAAGATGTAGAGGGAAGAGATAACTTTGAACTGCAGTATGTCCATGAGAGCAAAAACATCCGAGGAGTGGGGATATAAAATTTTGATCCCATAAATGAAGACTGGGTATTAAATAGCTTTCTGGATGCTGTTTTCCTACAATTACTTGCTTATGCAATTTATCTTGTTTTGAGAACAAATGTGAGTAGATTTAACTGTGCCTGGTCTGAAAATAACCAGGAGCCAACACAGGATGAACAATTAAAGGAAAGATTGCTCTGCCTAGAAATGCATCAGCAAACAGATGAGCTAGCTTCTCTTCCACAAACTGAGTTATGGTAAAGAGTGTATCCTCAGAGAGTTAATAGGCTGCTCTGTGTTCTGTCTTTTCAGAGACAGCAGACTTAATAATTTCTAAGTGTTCAATGAGAGGGTGTCCCTTTTTGTTATAGGCATTATCGCATACGTGCTCATCTGTTGGGCCTTAGGTCTGCAAAGCACTTTAGCAAATTCTTAGATTTAAGCATGTGAATAGTCCCGTTGACTTAACAGAACTACTCATGTGCTTAAAGTTAATCATGAGTTTAAATGGTCTTTCGACCCAACCATACAAAATGCTGACCTTCTGAGGCCTTGTCTTCATTAGGAAAAAAAGGTGTGTTCTTAACTTGAATTTGCCAAGTTGCGTTAACCTATGTAGGATACAATCCTAGATAAAACAACACTTAAGTCCCCTGTAGCCTTTAACTTGACCTGCTAACTTGTTTCAAGCTACCAACTACCTTGTCTTCACTAGGGTTTTACTTCAAGGCAAGAACACAGCTTTTTTCCTAGTGACAAAACAGCCTGAGAGCTGCTGTGTGGCCTCAACTCCCACCGTAGTCAGAAGGCATTCAGTACCACATATGACCAATCTCTTAGACTATGTGTACATCCAGAAAAATAAGTGTGTTCTTACAGTGAGGTAGCTCACACGTTGTAAGATCCTAAGGTAGACAGGCCGAGTTGTAGTTTTACTTTGATATGCTAACTATCTATTGTAAATATCCATACGTTCTTCCTGCTGTACGAACAGCCTTGCAGAATGGCAATGTAAAGTCATTATCTAACCCACCATTAAGATACTTACAGTATTTCACTGTCCACTAATCTATACCTGCGGTATGGATGCTGTGATGCTCTCCTGGGGCATGCAGAGCTATAAGCCATTGTTACACCTCTCTGCCTCAACAAGAGAGAGCTTTGCTCGAGCTTAAACTGTGTGATAGTTCCCTGACACATCAGTCTGTCTGCCTTGCCAGCAAACTCCTTGAGACTCTGCCAGTCTAAACCTGGCATTGCAGGTGAGATTCAGTTAACCTTAGTTCCCAAGTTCCCCGAGACATCTCCTGCAGTGTCCAGTCCCTCTCACTGGACACCTAGAAATTATTAAGTCTGCTGTTTCCAAAGACACAGAACACACAGCAGCCTATTAACTCACTGAGGATACACTCTTTGCCTAAATATACAACACTAAGATGGTTTATGGTGAAATGAAGAATAAGTTTATTAATAAAAAACAGATTAAAGTGATACTAAAGAGAAAGAAACAGAAAATGGTTACAACACACCCCCAAATAAAACACATTGCTAGTGTCCAAGACTTAACTTTAGCAAGCTACAATCTTTGCCTATACAGTTTTCTCATTTATATCAAACTAATAGCAACTCCAGCCTTTCCAGTAGGATGATTCAACACACACAGAATCAGATTGTGCTGTCCCCTCTGTGATGAATAACTAAGGGATTCTCTCTCCTTTTTAATAGCCCATAAACCTCTGGCATGTGTTCTTTTGAAGTGTATCCCCAGATAAGCTTAGTCTCCCCATCTGTTTGTTTCATCCTGTTGTCTTATCCCCCTGTGGACTTGTGTAACTTCTATCTCTTGCATCGCCTTGCTCAATTACATTGGAGACACAGGCAAACCAACATCCCTTTTTCTAGGACAAGCTTTCTTATCAAGTCTGCCTCCGAAACATATTTTAGGAACATATGCCCAGCACACATACATAACTCTATATGCACCATCCATCCATACCTCACACAATCATATTCATGACCAGTGTATCACCAGTTATGATGCTTTTACTCAATACACTTTTATAGTACACAACATTGTATGCAATCTGTCAATTCAATTGTTTATTTTGGAGAGGGTTTAGGCTTCCTCTCCTCCCTTGGGGTTGTGTAGACCGTCACTATCACAGATAGATAGAACTATTTTGTGCCTTATTTATACCACAGTGTAAAGAAATGCTCAGGACACATAATATAATCCACTGCTGTGCAACCTCTGTTAAAGGATTGCACGAGAATGCAATACCTTAAGAAAGTTAGGCTAAAGGGTGCTGTAGCAACTCCTAACTCAGATACTATTTTTTTCCTGGCTGTAATGTCTCAACCCTAGCAGCTATAATACTGCTTAAATAAATGGGTGTTGGAGATGTATAATTTAGAAAGTCACTGAAAAATGGTACTTATATATAGTATCCAAAACTAAAAGCTAGAATGAGAAAAGAGTTTTTGACACTAGAGCCCGTACTTGTCATTTCTTTTCTACATTTAATGGCTCATTTACTTTTAAGCTTTAGTACTTTTTATCAATTCTTACATTACAGGCAAAATGTAAGATATTTCAGGTAAACAAGGGGACTTGAAATAGTAGCTTGAATTTGGTCCAATTTTATATTGTAAATCAGCATTTATTTCCCTATTATTAAAAGTTGTCTGCAAACTGAATGCAGTTGGCTAGGACCAGTAAAATGCCATGATGGATGAACAGCAGAGTAAAAGAGGAAGTTAAAGGCAAAAAAGGCGTCATTTTAAAAATTGGAAGTCAAATCCTGCTGAGGGAAATAAAAAGGAACATAAACCCTGGCAAGTCAAATATAAAAGTATAAGAAGACTGGCCAAGAAAAAATGTGACGACCAGCTAACTAAGGACACAAACACTAACTGCAAAAAAAAATTTTGTTGTTATTATTATTTTTAAGTACATTAGAAGCAGGAAGCTTGCCAAACAGTCAGAGGGGAACTGGATGATCAAGATGCTAAAGGAACACTCAAGAAAGATAAGGCCATTGTGGAGAAGCTAAATGAATTCTTTGCATCAGTCTTCACAGCAGAGGATATAGGGGAGATCCACACATCAGAGACATTATTTCTAAGTGACAAATCTGAGGAACTGTCCCAGATTGAGGGGTCAATAGGAGGAGGTTTGGGAACAAACTGGTAAATTAAACAGTAATAAGTCACTATGATGAGATGGTATTCATCCAAGAGTTCTGAAGGAGCCCAAATATGAAATTACAGAATTACTAATTATTCCAGGGGGAATTCTGCACCACTGCACACACGCAGAATTTATGTTTCCTGCAGATATTTTCTCTTCACAAAATAATACATTCTGCTGGAGAGATGCTGCAATTACACCCTTCAGTGACCAGATGCTGCTGTGATGCCAGAAGAGAGGACAGCCAGCTCACAAGCCCAAGCAGCCAGCTATGGAGAGGGAGAGAACAGAGGTTGCTTTTCTCACAGTGACATGCCTGCAGGGCCAGGAGAGAGGGGACAGTATATAGGGGGACAGAGTGGGGCACACAGGGCTGCTGAGGGGGGTTACATACACTGGCATTCAGATGGGCTAGTGGGGGACATACTGGGACACGGGCACAGGAGCTAGTGGCATGACAGCATTAAACCAAGGGCTGAATGGGAATGGGATGCAGGGACACAAGGGCAACAGGGTGGGGAGGTGCAGGACTGGCGCTAGGGGTTTTAGCACCCTAGGTGCACGGCAATTTCGCTGCCCCGCATCCTGGTCCCACGGCTCTGGTGGAACTGCTGCAATGGTGCCTCCGAGGGTCCGCTGGTCCACAGCTCCAGTGGAGCTTCCGCAGTGGTGCCTGTGGGATGTCCACCGGAGCTGTGGACCAGGGGACCCTCCACAGGCATGACTGCGGCAGCTGCACCGGAGCCGCCTGCCGCCCCCTCTGGCAAAATGCCGCCCACCAATAATCCTGGCACCCTAGGCAATTGCCTGGGCTGCCTAAATGGAAGCGCTGGCCCTGGGGAGGTGCGGGGAAAGATGGGGATGAGACAGATGTGCCTGACTGAATTGGAGAGGCTAGGGGTCAGCCAGGAACTCCCTAACAATCTGTTCTCTTCTTCCCCCCAAAAATCCCTTATTCCATACTTCTCCTCCCAATGCCTAACAACCCTCCAGGTTCACTCCTAGGCTCCGAGCAATTACTTCCCTTTCTCTCAGCTCCTCCTATACCCTTGACTCCGCCAAGCCTTTGCACTGTTTCTGAGGGGTGAGGGAAATAGATTTCTGTATTGCAATTTAAACAAATTATTACTTAGAGTTATGTATTAATATGCCTAGTACAGAATCTATTTGTCAAAAAACTAGGGCTGTTATGCAATTAAAAAATTAATCGTGATTAATTTTGCGATTAATCGCAATGTTAAACACTAATAGAATACCATTTATTTAAATATTTTTGGATGTTTTCTACCTTTTCAAATATATTGATTTCAATTACAACACAGAATACAAAGTGTACAGTGCTCACTTTATATTTATTTTTTATTACAAGTATTTGCACTGTAAAAAACCCCAAAAGAAATAGTATTTTTCAATTCACCTAATACAAGTACTGTAGTGCAATCTCTTTATCATGAAAGTTGAACTTACAAATGTAGAATTATGTACAAAAAAACCTGCATTCAAAAATAAAACAATTGTAAGCTCTAAAACAAAATTTTAGAGCCTACAATTCCACTCAGTCCTATTTCTTGTTCAGCCAATCGCTCAGACAAACAAGTCAGTTTACATTTACAGGAAATAATGCTGCAGTGTCAACGTCACCTGAAAGTGAAAACAGGCATTCTTGTGGCACTGTTGTAGCTGGCATCGCAAGATATTTACATGCCAGATGTGCTAAAGATTTACATCCCTTCATGCTTCAACCACCATTCCAGAAGACAGGCATCCATCCTGATGACAGGTTCTGCTTGATAACAATCCAAAGCAGTGCGGACCAATCCACATTCAGTTTCATTATCCGAGTCACATGCCACCAGCAGAAGGTTGATTTTCTTTTTTGGTGGTTTGGGTTCTGTAGTTTCTGCATCAGAGTGTTGCTCTTTTAAGACTTCTGAAAGCAAGCTCCACACCTCGGGGAAAAGTCAACATGGCTTTTGTAAAGGGAAAACATGCCTCATCAGTCTATTAGAATTCTTTGAAGGGGTCAGCAAACGTGGACAAGGGTGATCCAGTTGATATAATGAACCTGGATTTACAGAAAGCCTTTAAGAAAGCTCTTAAGCAAAGTAAGTTGTCACAGGATGTCAGGGAAGGTGCTCTCATGGATCAGTAAAGATAGGAAACAAAGGATAGGTATAAAAGGTCAGTTTTCACAAGGGAGAGAGCTAAGTACCAGGGTCCTGCAAGGATCTGTACTGGAGCTAGTATTGTTCAACATATTCATAAATGCTCTGAAAAAGGGGATGAAGAGTGAGGTGGCAAAGTATGCAGATAAATTACTCAAGATAGTTAAGTCTAAAGCTGACGGCAAAGGATTACAGAGGGACCTCACAAAACTAGCTGATTAAGAAATAAAATAGGAGAGTAAATGCAAAGTAATGCACACTAGAAAACTTAATCCAACTTTATATACAAAATGATAGGGTCTAAATTAGCTGTTGCCACTAAAGAAAGATCTTGGAGTCAATGTGAATAGTTCTCTGAAAACATGTGCAGTGGTAGTCAAAAAAGCTAACAGAATGTTAGGAACCATTAGGAAAGGGACAGATAAGTCAGAAAATATCATTGTGCCACTATATAAATCCATCTATATACATTTGATTTTAAAGCCAATCTATGATTTTTGGTGAGCCTGACTCATGATTTTTGAACATTTGGGACTGGCAATACTGCCTATATGCAGTAAATAGACCCAGCAAGCAAACAAGGGGTGGAGGCAAACCTCACACTAACAAGTACGGAAGACAGCATGGTGTCTATAACCAGAGGAGAGAGAAGCTTGGCCTGGGTTTTAATTTTCAGGATAATACACTTCAAAGGTTTACAGGCCTATAAAGACAGGGCAGGCATGCTGGGGAACAATTTGTACGGTGGGGGTGCTGGGAGCCACTAAACCAAACTGTAAATTCTGTATATGATGGAAATCACATCAAGCCAGGGGTTATAGCAGCACTCTCAGCACCCTAGTTCCAGCACCTATGAGAGAGGGGACTGAACCTCACATGTGATAAGCAACTGACTCAATTGGATTGTATACAATACCACTGTATTGTAGAAGTGGATAGAATTAGGTCATTTCTGAAAGCTAATGACACTCTGGTGACTAATATCATTGTGAAATGTCTTTATTAACACTATAGGAAGAATTAAGAATACTCATTGATATTTTGTTTTAAAGTGTGTGGCCAAACCAAGGAAGGAACAGTTCCCACTTAGACAAGAATGGGGCAGCTATCTCCTACGTAAATCCAGTGTGGTAGATTCAAAACAATGAAAACCCCATTTACAAAGGCAGGGGTGAGAAGCCCACAGGAAGGGAATAACCGTATGAGGTCAGCTTCCTGGTGGACTCAGAAAGCTGAGGGCTTCCTGCCTTCTGAAGTAAGGTCATTGAACTTTGGGAGATATAAGCAAGGATAGAAGCCATCTTTAGCATCCACCACTGGACAGATAAGAGAGCAGTACTCTTGCCCCATGAGAAAAATGAGTCCTTCAGCCAAGGGTGGGGGCAGATGTTGAAGTCTCTGGCAACTGAATATAGGTGAGGAAGCTGCTTTCACCTAGGAAGACATGGGAAGCTAGCACCTTGTACTATTCTGGAAGATCCTGACTGAGGGAAAATCAGCCATGGCTGGGAAGAAAAATGGATGAGATAAACCATCTTGAACAACATGTGTGTCTTGCTAGATTAAGTTTTAGACTTTTAGATGCACTTTAACTTTTATTTGCTTGTAAACCTTTCTAATTTTATTCCTCTTACTCATCACTTAATCTATGTCCTAATTTTAATATATTTGGTTTATTTTACTATAAACCGAATCAGTGTGATGTTTATAAGGAAGGGTGTATTCACACTAGTTAAATTAATAAGCTGTGATATGTCTGTGTGTCTTTAAGGGAATGAACAAACCATATTATTTCTCTGAACTGTCCAGGAGAGGGATGGACTTTGCAGAGCACATGGTTTCGGGAAAAAATTGGAACTGGGAATGTGTTGGAGTCACCCTGCAAGTAGTAACCAAAGTGGATGGAAACCAGAGTGAGCTGCTGGGGTCAAAGCTGCTGAACTAGGGCTGTCTAGCACACAGATGCTCAGGATGTGACCTGCACGCTGGTAAGCTGGTTTGGAGCAGTCCAGGTTGGGAGCTACAGCAACACAGCACTGTGAGGCACCCAGGGTTACAGGACAAGTGGTGACACAAGGCCTCACTGGTCTGAACTGCACCCCAGAATATGACACTTACCTATTTAGGAACCTAAGTGGCGGATTTTTAGTGGGACCAAGGATTCCTAGCTCCCTTGCCTCTTACATTCCCGGCTTCCATTGTGATGGGAGGGTGTCTTAGGCATCCAAGTTTGGAAAGTCTAGCCTGAGTCTTTAATGCTCACAAAGGGCTTTAAGATCCTTTAAGATGCCTTGAAAGAGATTAACTTTTCCTGTCTACATGGTGATCAGTGTCAATACTGTATGCCCATGAGAAAAAAAAATCATTGCTCTAAAAATGTAATCCTAGTTTAGATGTAGTCTCATGCTGCCTCATTTCTGTAGAACATTGAACCCTTCTATGGAGTGCTGAGATCAATCATTATACCTGCCTTACATTTTACCAGGAAGCTAGAACTTAGATGGCTAACACATAGGCTACACCTAAAACTTCGGTCGACCTAGCTACATTGCTCAGAGCCGTGAAAAACTTCATAACCTGTGTGATGTAGTTAAGTTGACCTAACTCCCACTGTAGATGCATCTAGGTCAACAGAAGAATTAATCTACCTACCACCTCTTGAGGGGTGGATTTACTACAGCAGGGGTTCTCAAACTGGGAGTTGTGACCTCTCAGGTGGTCACAAGGTGAGTACAAGAGGGTCGTAAGCTGTCTGCTCGGTGGAGCTGACATCCACAAGCCCTCATTAAATTAAATTAACCACCTCATTTTTAATTTATAGGGGGGCACAGTCAGAGGCTTGCTGTGTGAAAAGGGTCACCAATACAAAAAGTTTGAAAACCACTGTACTATAGCGACAGGAAAAAACTAGGGCTGTCGATTCATCACAGGTAACTCATGGGGGCGGTGGGAAGTGGCGCGGGACTAGGGATGTGCTGGCCGTGGCTTTCTGGCTCCCGCATTGGCCTGTGACAGTGAACCGCCACCAGTGGGAGCCGCGATCGGCTGAACCTGCCGACGAAGGCAGATAAACAAACTGGCCCAGCCCACCAGGGTGCTTACCCTGGCAAGCCACATGCCAGAAGCTGCCAACCCCTGCTATAGGGCCTAAAAGTCCACTCAGTCCTACTTCTTGTTCAGCCAATCGGTAAGAGAAACACCTTTGTTGACATTTGCAAGAGATAATGCTGCCCTCTTCTTATTTACAATGTAACCAGAAAGTGAGAACAAGTGTTCCGTGGCACTTTTGTAGCTGACATTGCAAAGTATTTACGTGCCAGATATGCTAAACATTCATATGCCTCTTCATGCTTCAGCCACCATTCTAGAGGACATGCTTCAATGCTGATGATGTTAGTTAAAAAATAAGTGTTAATTAAATTTGTGACTAAACTCCTTTGGGGGAGTATTATATATCTCCTGCTCTGTTTTACCCACATTCTGCCAAATAACATACAATTTCATGTTATAGCAGTCTTGTATGATGACCCAGCACAAGTTCATTTTAAGAACACTTTCACTGCAGATTTGACAAAATGCAAAGAAGGCACCAATGTGAGATTTCCAAAGATAGCTACAGCACTCGAGCCAAGATATAAGAATCTGAAGTGCCTTCCAAAATCTGAGAGGGAGAAGGTGTGGAACATGCTGTCAGTAGTCTTAAAAGAGCAACACTCTGATGCAGAAACTACAGAATCCAAACCACCAAAAAAAGAAAATCAACCTTCTGCTGCCGGCATCTGACTCAGATAATGAAAATGAACATGCATCGATCTGCGCTGCTTTGGGTTGTTGTCAAGCAGAACCCATCATCAGTATGGATGCATGCCCTCTGGAAAGCTGGTTGAAGCTTGAAGGGACATATGAATCTTTAGTGCGCTTGGCACATAAATATCTTGTGACACCGGCTACACCAGTGCCATGCGAATGTCTGTTGTTACTTTCAGGTGATATTGTATACAAGAAGCAGGCAGCATTATCTCCTGCAAATGTAAACAAACTTGTTTGTCTGAGTGATTGGCTAAATAAGAGATAGGACTGAGTGGACTTGTAGGCTCTAACATTTTATGATATCTTATTTTTGAATGCAGTTTTCTTTTGTACATAATTCTACATTTGTAAGTTCAACTTTCATGATAAAGAGATTACACTACAGTACTTGTATTAGGTGAATTGAAAAATACTATTTCTTTTGTTTTTTACAGTGCAAATATTTGTAATAGAAATAAATATAAAGTGAGCACGGTACACTTTGTATTTTGTGTTGTAACTGAAATCAATATATTTGAAAATGTAGAAAACATCCAAAATATTTAAATAAATGGTATTCTATTATTGTTTAACAGCGCGATTAATTGTGATTATTTTTATCAGGTGATTAATTACTATTAATATTTTTAATCTCTTGACAGCCCTAAAAGACCCCTTCCAATTGCTGTAAGTGTCTACAGTACAGAGCTACAGCAGCATAGCTGCATCGCTGCCATAGGTGGCCGGTATAATAGACCAGGAGAGGCTAAACTTCTCCTGGCGCAGCCATTGCCACCGGACACCAGGTTGCGGGTTTTTGTGGTTTGCACAGGCTAGGAGTGGGCTTCTGCTGGAGAAAATTTTTGCTTATTATTATGCACCATGCAGGTTCCCGGGCAGCTGAGGAGGCAGTATCTGCTCCTCAGCTTCTTGGGTTTCCTGCTGGGCAGCTCAGGGTCTCGAGAGGGGAGACGCAGCGCAGTGTATTTCTCATTCGGCAGCTGGGGCTGGCCTGGAGCTCCTCTGGCCATGGGCGGGAGGTGCGGGTGGGAGCTCAGGATTCCAGCTGCTGGCGAGGGTGGCATTCGGGGCTCCGGCAGGCAACGGGGTGGGGCCTTAACTGATGTAGGATGCCAATGAAGGGAGTGCTTAAGCAAAGTAAAGCCCCCATTCAGAAAAGCACTTAAGCATGTGCTTACATTTAAGCATGTGACTAGTAGTCTCACCAACTTCAGTGCACATAACATTCCCACAAGCCAATTTTCTCTACTGACTAACACAGTCCACGTAACTGAACAGCCAAACAAAAACAATGTACATCTTGCACAGATGCCTAACAATCACTAGACACACAGGGTCAGATGGATCCCTGGGGGAAATGAGTTCCAGAGGGGCAGACAACCCCAACTGAGAATATTCTGCCATCAGCCTCCAGGAGTTCAACCCTGGGAAAATATAGCAGAAGGATGAAAAGACTGTTTTGTGGTTAAAGCACTGGGCTGGCACTCATCTCACTAATGGCTTTTTGCTTACCTTATAATATCATTACATATTTTAGTATGATATCTTATGCATGCCAGGCTCTCCTCAAGAGACTAAAGTCTGGAATAGACTGAGACCCACTGGAGTGGCTGCAAGGAGAAGTTTGAATATAATGAATATCTGTAGAATGCCTAGTTCTTGCCAGTCATGTCAGAATCTCCTTTTAAATGAAAGTTGATCCATTTTCCTCATTGCTGTCCTCTGAAAGCTCATTTGTATTTCTCAAGTTGTCTTAAATAAAAGGGACAATCCTGAGAAGTGCTGTAACTCTTCTTGTAGTCAATTGCAGTTACAGAGTACAATTACAGAGTTGTGGGTACTCTGTACGTCTCAGGATTGGGCCCAAAGTTTTTAATGAAAATTGCCATTTCATTCTAAGTTGAATGTTATTGCAGTACAGAGCAGAAATACGAAGAGTTGGCAAGCACAATATAGACAGTATGCCAGGGCTGTAGTAGTATTTGCACTAGGTCGGGTCCAATACAGAAAGCTAAGTTTAATTACTAATACGTAGTTGACCAAATTCCGCACTCAACTCCAGAAATGAAAGCTCCCTATTTTTAAATCCCTATTGATTTGAATCCATTGGGGTTGCATAGCTACGCATCTGAGAGCCGAAGTGGTCTTTGTATGTCAAGCACAACTACAACTGTGTGAAAGCTGGCAGTTTACATTTTACAACATGCACTTTGTGAGTTCACATGCCCAGTGTTTTGTTTTCAGAACTCAAACTCAAAGAAAAAATCAGCTGAAACTGCTAATTTTACCTTGTTTTAGGTTTACCTAGTTTCAACCAAACCCATAGATCTCCCCAGGTTCCAAGGTCCACTTGAAACTTGGATGTAGTTTGCCGCAAGGTTTGTGATTTTGGCAAACTGGACCCAAATTTCAGGTTTGCATGGATTTCATTATGAAAGTTTTATATAGACTTAATAAAAATCCATTGAGCAAGTGTTTGTTTTTCTGCCTTCCCTTTCTAGGACACAAATCTGAGGTATCCAAACACCCACTAGGAATATTTTACACAAATATTGGTGCACACACACATAATATTGCCAACTCCAAGCATTCCTAGGTCCTGAGTCAAACCCTCCAAAAATCTTGAGTTTTATCAAAAACAATCTCATGATTTTAAAACCAACCAACCAACATTTTTGAAATTTTACGGTTCATGTTTTTAAGCTTCACTCTGGAACCGGAACAACTAGAATCTTCATTTTAATTTTTTAAAAAAATAGAGATTCTAACATGTTCCAGGAGCTGGAACAACATCAGATATGCAATAAAAATCATGGGAGTTGGTAACAGTGTGAGGCTTGCCACCCTTTCAGTGTTGTATTGACAAAAAGACTTCTTCACATCATAGGCATATATCAAACATAGGAAGCTGGAGGTCCAGCTAAACTCTCAAGTATTGAGAAGGTACCTGTGATTACTGGTTGTTTAAAATGTGAGGGGACTGATGTATTGAAAACAAGGGTTTTGTTTGTTTGCTTGTTTGTTTGTTTCTGTGGGAAGAAAATCAATCTACAGCTTTCTGTTCCAAGATATGAATATCTTTTCTACAGTGAAGCTCTATTTAGTCACTTGCTCTGTCTATCCCATAAGCAGGGCTGGCTTGCGAACTCTTTAGATTCCGGTACTTCAAACTCATACAACTCTATTATACAGTATTTAAAATGAAATTAGTCATCTTTCCACTGCCAAACTGATGTTCTCTTACATCACTTGCAGATAGTTATTAATAACCACTGCTAATACTATCTGACATTTATATTGCACCTTTCATCCCACAGGCTTTTCTATGCTTTACAAGCTATGTACATACAGGCAACCTCAGCCTCTTCCATGCAAAAACGCACTTGGTTGAAAGTACAAAAGCTATGCCGCATACTCCCTCCTTGTGAGCAGAATTAGCAGTGATACTATTTGTAAGTATGGAACAGACGGGTCTAGGGCCTCCCCACAAGATTAAAGGCCTATCCCCTCAACTGAGGGGGAGATGAACCACTAGGCCCAACCACTAGGCCCAGTCCACAAGTTAGTACCGGTATGTGGGACAATGAAAGAAAAAACAGGAACGGGAGTGAAGCACAAGGTTAAAAATGAGAGAGCCTGAGGCTCTCACTGAGCAGAGAACCCTAGACCATGTCCACAGCTCCTTAAAGGAGTCTAAGGCATCAGTGGACACTGCCTAGAGGAAATCTGCCTGGAGACATGATTGGATGGGGGACTGGAAATAGTCCCTAAAGTCAGAGTAACCCCCTCTCAAGCTTCCTCCTCCTCATGTGATAGATGAACATTTTTGCCAGTGCCGGGAGGAGATATTGGCAAGGAGGTCCTGTGACTTTGTGGGGTGCACATGAATTAGGAGATGTGGGAAAATGTTCAGCCAGAATCTCTTAAGTTATGGAGGAGCTGGAAGTGGGGCTGCAACCCCAATACACACACACATCCCTCCATCACTGAAATACTGACACCTCTGGGGTGGAATGGAGCTCTTTAACCACATATAGCAACGTTATACATTAGTTTCAGGTTAGAGGTGGAGATGAATACAATATCCAGTTGAAATTGAAGGGGGGAATTTACTGTAATGTAATTTTCCAGACTGGAATTTGGTCAGGAGAAGAGGACCAGTCAAAGGGGCATCTTTTTAGTTGCTAGGCCAAAATCTGACCTACTTAGACAGATTTTCCAAACAGAAGCCAAAATTTTCAGTTGGCCTCATTCTGGGCTCTGAATTGCATGTGAGATGTTGCCTGCTGAAATTCTGAGGCCACTTTTTGAAAAACTGGACCTTTTATGAAGCCTTCTAGGGTAGTGTTTTGTTGTGTTTATTTAATTTAACATTGCTGCATCAAGAATTTAAAAAACAAAATGGCAAGAGACTTCAGCCCAAAACCTGCAATGATTTCTGCATAGATCTAGCCTTTATAGGTATCTCACTGCAATAAAAAATAGTGCATAAGGGCTACATCCTATAATTGTATGAATTTACTTTTCAGATGTATTTTTATGAGCTTCAGGGATAAATCATCTCAGTTTTAGATGATGTAGCAGTATCCAGAGGATGAATCCTATCAAAGGCAAAGAAATCATCCAAACCTTCCCATGAATGCAGTGGTGGAATTCTAACAAAGAACTCTGAAAAGCCTCACATATCACTGGCTAAGGACTTCAGTGGTGGGGAGGAATTTGCACTCAGGTGAATTTTTACCCACAGTGAATAAGAACAGACACCAGATTTATTTTTCCTAGTCCAGAGACAAACTTTACAAAATACTGTTGCTGTATTTTGGGACAGAATAAAAGATTTTCTCTCAACATTTATTTGGAATTAAAGATGCTTTAAAGCAAAATTTTGATATGATTTAAATGCTTGTGGAAGGCAGTCTGCTGAAAGCCTTAGAGAATGAAACCCTCTATTTGTCCACAGAGAGTTTCACCAGTATGTTTCACCACTCTGCTGCACAAATATGCCTCAGGTCTGATCTGGCAGGATCACCTGAAAGGTTGAGTTGGTGATCCTATGAACTACTGGTGCTGTAAACAATCAAGTCTCACTTTTTAAAAATAAAACTAAGTAATAACCTTACTATTGAAAAAAGCGACAAAGAGTCCTGTGGCACCTTATAGACTAACAGAAGTATTGGAGCATAAGCTTTCGTGGGTGCATCTGACTAAGTGAGTATTCACCCATGAAAGCTTATGCTCCAATACTTCTGTTAGTCTATAAGGTGCCATAGGACTCTTTGTCGCTTTTTACAGATCCAGACTAACACAGCTACCCCTCTGATACTTGACCAACCTTACTATTGTTTTTCAAATTGAAAAAATGACAAGAATTTGAAAATTAGCTTTTGAATGTGATCCTTATGGATCAACTACTTCAGTACACCCTGTGGAGTGTGCCATGGAACAGTAACTAGAGGAGGTGTAAGAGGCTGCTGCTATTTTGAGTCCTAAGCCAAAGATAAAGTGGACCAATGATGGTGGCTGAACCAGTAGGTAGAAAATGAGGAGCCATTTAAATTAGTCTTCCAGTCACCTTTTGTGCATGTGCAGTAATGGGGCAAGGGAGCAGCAATGTCAGGGATAAATAAAAAAGTGAACATGATTAAACGAGTCATAACCTTACACACTGATTATTTCTAGGTACTTATATGGGCCTCATCCCTGCTGTGTCTGAGTATCTCCTAAGTAATGAAATGCTACAGATATGTGGACAAGTAGTTTAAGTTTACTATAGGATCAAAATGTGCATTCATGTGCAAAAATGTGCATTCATGTGTGTATGTAAAATAATTAGAAATAACCATTACTATACACATGCACAAACACAAAACACTTGTGTATATCTGTGTGGACAGCATACATACAACACACACTCCATATTTGTCATTATTTAGGGATAACTGAAGAAGTCACCAGTAGCAAAATACAGTATCCCTGCCCAGTGAACATTTATATTTTAATGATTCCCTACTGCTTTATGTTCATACCATATTTGTACATGTGGCAATTTAAGCTGAAGTTAGTACTTTTCAATTAATAATGAAGAGAGTGGAGGTTATTAGATAGATTAATGGACCGTGTGCAGTCATGTCTCCATGGATTGTGTTGAGTTTGCATAATATGTAGAAACAGAGCACATAAACCTGGGTTGGAAGTAGTTTGTTTTTTTCCTTTCATTGACAAAGCGTAGTGTACAAATAGCTTGAAGGACAGTTACTACTGCTACAGGGTTTGGGGCTTTTAAAAAACTTTGACATGCTGTAGGAAGTGGCCAGGCTAAACCACTGATTGACTTGTGTAACTCAGGATTAACTGACAGGCTCTATATTGAGATGAGTAAGCACCCAGTGAGGTATAGTGACTTTAGTCCACTCTGACTCCCTGTACCTATCCTTGGCTAAGGTAATTGAATCTATTCTTTATTTTCGCAAACATACCTGATACATGTAGCTATGCAGCATATGCTATAAACAGTATTGCATTCCACACAGCGAAGTTATCAGAGGTGTAGGCAGTATTACTTCAGCACCAGTAAAAGCAAACAAACTCTGATCCTTAAGGATTTAAGATAAAGCCAGATAATATCCTCCCATCTACCCGACGTAACTTCAGAGAGTTACAGCTTTCCCTTGTTCTTATAATGAGGGCATGCTGTGCGCCGCGACTTGAGCTCTAGCCGCAGAGGCAACAAGCAATCTAGTGAGGTTGATTTGCAGTACCCTAAGGGAAAGTGCTTTGAAATGAAGTTTCTGCACATAGATCCCCCAGGTATTTCCTTATGAGATAAGCTAAAACTCCTTCCTCTCCTCTTTTTTTTGGGGGGAGGGGGTCATCACGATAGGAAATTTCCAAGCAGTCACCACCCCATCCAGGCCCCCTCGCCCGAAAGGCGCTGAATGAACAGCAAGATTTACCTTGGTGAGCTGGGCAATCTTCTTGCACATTTGCAGGTGGAGTTCCTGGTTGCATTCCTTTGTCGAGCTGCACTGAGCGGCTTTAGCTTCATTGCAAGTCCCGTGCTGATGAATCTTGTTTATGCCAGAGGCCATCAGACATGAAATATTTTAATCTCCCTGTAAAACCAGATATAGGGTGGGTGTGTGTTTGCTCTAAGTACTGTACTGCAATTCTGGCACCACTCCCCCCCTTCCCGTCCAGTAGCACTAGAGGAACTTCAGCCCCTGCACCGCTGCCCTCCTCCTTTCTAGGCAGATGTCCCGATGCTTCAGCAGAAAACCCGAGCCAGGAGCAGGCAGACAACATGTGCTCCTCCTGCTCAGGATTTTTTTTTTTTAATTCTTTCTCTCCAAATGGTTGAGCTTCCGCCACTAGAAGATGCCGATAGCTGGATGCTACAAATTCCCCCGAGGAGACGCTGAGCCAGCCTTACAGCCAGCTGCGTAGGCATTGCTGGAGATAGATCATAGAGGCAGTCTGCCGGCTAAATCGTACCACTTGCTTGGCGAGGGCAGGGGGCACGGGCGGGTGCCTTTGGCACCTTGTTGAAGGCTCTGTTGTTTTACGGCTCATCTCCACGGTGCATCGGCAAAGCGAAGTACTTCCCGAATCTTGTCAGTTTCCCTTTGCTCCGCCACTCCCGCGTGGGATGGAGCAGCCCCTTCCAGCCCGGGAGCACGTAGGGGGAAAGTTGAGCAAGTTTGGGTAGGAAGGACCTGGCAGTCCCCATACTTATTACGCAGAATTGATCAGTTTCCCTTTGGTGCATCAAGTGCAGAAACTCTCTATACATTGGTAGGCTGCAGGGGAGGCGCAGTGCCTAGGTTCCATCTGCAGCCCTGGCTCTCCTGCAGGGTGTTCAGGCTTCAGAGTCTAAGGCCAGGTCTACACTGCGACTTTAAATCGGTTTAATGGCCGATATACCGATTTAACGCTGTATCCGTTCACACGACGTCGTCATTAATATCGAGTTAAACGGCTCCTTAAATCGATTTCGGAACTCCTCCCAAACGAGAGGAGTAGCGCTAAATTCGATAGTGATAACTCGGATTAGGGTTCATGTGGACGGAAATCGACGTTATTGGCCTCCGGGCGGCATCCCAGAGTGCAGCACTGACCGCTCTGGACAGCAATCTGAACTCGGATGCAGCGGGCAGGTAAACAGGAAAAGCCCCGCGAACTTTTGAATTACATTTCCTGCTTGCCCAGCGTGGAGCTCTGATCAGCACGGCTGGCGATGCAGTCTGAAATCGAAAAAGAGCTCCAGCATAGACCGTACGGGAGATACTAGGTCTGATCGCTGTATGGGGAGACAAATCTGTTGTATCCAGCTCCGTTACAGAACACGAAATGCCAAAGCGTTTGAATAAAAAACTCCAGGATACACAGCGCTGCGTGACAAGCGTAACGGGAAGCCAGAGACTCAAATGGACGCTCATGGATGGTCGGGGTACTGAGGACTCCAGCTATCTCACAGTCCACAGCAGTCTCTGAAAATTATTTGCATTCTTGGCTGAGCTCCCAATGTCTGTAGGTTCAAACACAGTGTCTGGCGTGGTTCAGGGAACAGCTCCTCAGTTTATTTCCCCCCACCACCACGTGAAAAAAAAAAGGGAAAGATTGCTGTGCTATGGCGTTTGCTCAATGCACTCCGCGAAAAAGGCGCCAAAGGGTTGTCTGCTGCCTTCACAAAGGGAGGGGTGAGGCTGTACCCAGCACCACCCGGGGCAGTGTTTTCTGCCCCATCAGGCACTGTGCTCTCAACACGGAAGTGGGAACTATGGGATAGCTGAGGAACAGCTACCCACAGTGCACCGCTCCTGAAATCGATGGTAGCTTTGGACCATGGACGCAAACAATCGATTTCGGGATCCCACTGTGGACGCGCTAAACCGATTTTATTAGATCTGTTTTGTAATATCGGTTTAAGCTAATTCGAAATAATCGTGCAGTGTAGACGTACCCTAAAAGAGACTGCAGAAGAGGCGTGGGAAAGAGGGGTGTGAAAGAAAGACAAAGTGACACAAAAGGTTAACTGTGCTAGGAAGGGGAAATGATTGAGAAGGGGGAGAGAAGGAAAGGGCGGGTAAGGAGTGAAGACAAGGTAAGGAGATAATGCTACAAAAGCAAGGGGTAGTATTTTAAAAAAAAGGAGGAGGTGGAGAGAGGGAAGGAAGAAGAGAAATTGGGAGAAGGTCAGAAGAAATGCAAGGAGAAGGAAGGAGAGAAGGATGAAAAGGCAAACTGGGAAAGACAGTCCAGACCCCAGGCTTTAGAGCATCCTTTGAACTTCAGCCAATGCAAAAGATTCCAAAGGTGAAGGCCGCAGGCCCCTGGTAGTCAGGGACTTCATCATCTCCCAGGTGGCTGTGCCTGCCTTTGGGGGACACTGTGCTGCTCCTTCTCCCTGCAAGAGTCTCAACCGCTTCACTCCCCTGGGGACTAGAGGGGAGACACCAGGAGCCGCAGTTAGTGGGTGGTGGGGAAGAGGAGACCTCGCCCTGGGGGAGGAAAAGGAAAAGGCAGCCCCGGTAAGTGAAAAAAGCAGGGAGAAGACAGAGATCCCTGGGAGGATAGGTGGTAAGTTATATGGGCCGGTGGTGCCCGTGCTCTACCAATATTTAAGAACATTAAATATGCATATGACTTTTTTTCCACACATTTATTTTATAAAAAATTTCAACTAATCTAAGTTCTACATTTATTCTGTTACACTTCGAAATAACAATAGTATTGTTTCTTAAAATTAGGCATACTGATTTTGGTTGTTGCAAGAAGCCTAATCTTCAGTGTATTAGAAAAATGTATTATAGCCTAGAAAATCATTGCTCAAGTTTCTAACTGGAAAAATCTTAGCCCATCCTTTTTGTTAGAGGTGATCTTCCTTTTGCTTCAGTAGTGTAGGACTGAGCCCATATTGTGTAATCAGGCATTCAGTTCAAATAAAAATGAGGCATTCTTGTTAAACTTGTATGCATAGTACATCTGTAACAGTACTAAGGTTGCCAATCTTCTAGGATTGTCCTGTAGTCTCCAGAAATTAAAGATTAATCTTTAATTAAAGATAATGTCATGTGATGAAACCTTCAGGTACTCATCCAACCAAAGTTGGCAACCCTAACCAGTACATATTTTGTTTTCTGTATATAAGTTCTGATCCAAATTTCACTGAAGCCAACAGGAGTCTTTCCATTGATTTAAGTGGGCTTTGGATTGGGCCCATGAGTCCCAGCTACTTCTAGGGGAGGGAGAGCATCAAAATATGGCCTCTCCTTCCAAAACATTTTTGAAATATTTTTTCCTCTCCCTACAAAAAAGTGAAGGGTTCAGAACAAAACCTGCATGCAGAATAAGTAAACCTACCTAGTCCTTATCTGGAATTCTTGTACAACAATAACATAGCAGCAACAAGCTGTTCTGCTAACATAACAGCACTTTGTCATATTGCCCATTTATTCTACATGAGTGACTCAGAGGTCAGAAACACTCCTTCATAACTGGTGAGTCAATAGCAATAAATCTTTCAAAGACGGTCTAAATCAATACTATCAGGATTGGCAAACACTGGTAAAATTATTATAAAATACATGCCCTCTTAAACTAGCCAAGTTTTGTGGTTCTGGCTAAGAGCTTCATGAGGACTGAAACGGTATTTATTCAGGCTTTTATAACACGTATATCATATATATCCCTTCATATTATTCAAACAAATATCAATATAATTTAACTAATGGTTTGATCCATAAGCATCAAGCCCTCCTGCCTGACCTTTCCTATCAGCTCAACGGAGACCTAAATCCAGCAACCCACCTCTGTTCTAAAAACCCACATACAAAGATCTTCTTCTTTTATATGTTCTAGGAATAACTGCTAATGAAAGACATGAATGTTTTACACACTTAATTCAACAATTAGGAAAAAGGATATCCACTCCACAACACTTACATTAATGTGTGCGTGTTTATGGTCTTGTATAATTTATGCACTGTGAAGTGTTTTGAGAGCCTTTTAGATAGGAGTATAAATACAAAGCCCAATTCTTTCATCAATGTACATGGGTGCCAATCCCATTAAAGTTAGTGGGATTTGTGCCTAGGTAGCTGAGGGCAAAACTGAAATGCTAGACCAGAATGTTTTACAGTTTTTTTAGTCCACTGCTATTGAAAACCTGAAGAGTAGTTAGGCTAGTCACTTTTGTTCTTGAAATATTTTATATCATCTTAATTAAATTATCAGTAAAATGGACTGCAAACTCCTCAAATCAGGGACCGTATCTTCCTCTTTTATACCTGCTGAAATCTTTGGGTGCTACTGCAATCCAAGTAATCATTGTCATATCTGATCTTTATTTAAATTTACTTTATTTAAAAATATCTTTTTGGAACATAAAAAATTCAGAACCTAATATTCCCATTCTACAGAAAAGCCCTAAAAGGTGATCTCAAAGCTCTGTGAAATTAAGTGACGTCACCAAGTTTGAGGAACAAAGTTTCTTTGGGTAGAAGAAATCTGGACCTGTCAGTAGGGGGCAGGTGCTGCAGTCTTCAAATACTTCAGAACCAGCAGAGCTGAGGGGAACAAAGGATCTAAACAGATGGATTCCAGAGTATCAGTAGGGAGTACTGGCTTTGCTACATGTCTCCCTGACTTGCTCCTCTTGGCAGCATGACTTTCTCAGAAACTATGCTGCCATTCGCTTCACCTGTTCCCTAACCTCTGCTTTCCCCTAAGGATATAGCTACCAGGCTTTGTGCAGCTCCATGAGTGACATTTCATGCAAGTTATCTAATTAGCTAATTTACATATTGGCATACAACCATAAACTTCCATTATAATTGTGTGTGATTCAGTTTCAGTGAAAGTTATCAGTTTAACAGCTCTAGTAAATGAAGTTTGTGGTTTATTTACAGGGTAGTGCTATGGCAAGCTTGCCATACACTGTCCTGCCTGCCAGCATGGTTCTACCTGAACCATGAGGGGTAACAACGATGGTTCAGCGTCTCCATACAATTCTTCCCTCTCTGCTGAGTCTGCCACTTAGTGCAAACTGTGGTGGTAAATTTGTCATGTGGGAGCTAGAACTGAGGCCTACCAAACTAATCTCATATAGAGGCCACCAAACTTCTGTTAGATCGGATAGGAACAACATCAATCTTCACAGTATTATGCTGGATTCAGACTGGTGACCTACAGATAAGAGGCATCATAGTCCACTAGATACACCCTGACCAGTGGTGCTAGTACAGCAGTACAGTACGGTACGCCATACCAGTAAAATATTTATAGCCGGTACTCTGTACCGGAAAGACACAGGAGGAGCAGAACGTGCGGCCGCTGGGTGGCCCCACACCAGCAGCTCCTGCAGTGCAGCTGTACCAGACTCACCCTCAGCCCTTTCACGCAGCTGCATCTCCTGTCTGGGGTTTTAACAGCAGCCCCCAGGAGGACAGGGATGGGGGCGGGGGTGGGGTGATACAGCCATGCCGGAGGAGCTGTCAGCATGGGGCTACCCAGTGGCCTCACATTCTCTTCCTTTCCCTGCTGCGGTTTTGGAGAGCCCTGTGGTTCAGAAGTCTCCAACGCAGGAGGAGGAAGACAAAGCCCGCCCCCCAGGTAATGTGGGATGGATCATGGGGAGGGGACGGGGAGAGCATGGGGGTCCCGGGATGGGGGCAGGGAGGAGTAAGGTGGGGGGTCACGTGCCCACCCTTTAGCTGGTGTCCCTTCTTTGTGTCCCTCCCATGACTGCAGCGTACTGTTAAGAAATGAATCCTGCTTGCACGACTGACCCTGACACATCCAGATCTCCAATAAATACTAACAGAAGAGGGTTTGTTATAGGCACAGTTGGCAATGAGGTCTGTTACCATAGTTGTCTGATACTTCCCATTGCAACTGTTTTCAGTTTTTCATAACTGTCAGACTTTAACCATTTGGGCCAATGGGAGCTGCAGTGGTGGTGCCTGCGGACAGGACAACGTCTGTGGACAGGGAGGCACGCAGACCTGCTTGGTCACACCTCTGCATACTACCTAGGACCCAGAGGGGGGTTGAGCTGGAGGGGAGAGTCATGCCAACTGCTTGCTGGGAGCCGCGCAGAGCGGGGCAAGCCCCTGACCCTGCTTTCCAGTAGGAGCTCAGGAACGGATTAAATGGTCTGATGGGCTGGATGTTGCCTGCTGGCTGTAGTTTGCCCACCCCTGGTCTATGTGCTAGATCTACAGGTTCCAATTCTTAAAGTACTCAAAAGTCAGGAAATACAAGAGCTAAGGTTGCCTAATTCAGCCCCCTTCTGAATATGCATTATGATACAGTCTTTAATTACATGATGGCTTCTCAAGGTCCCATCCAGCCCTACATCCATATTTCTATGATTACATAACTGTTTTTTCCAATATAGTTATCAGCATGATTACCACCTTCGTATACACAGCAGAGAGCTCTACTTGAGCTAAAGAACTAACTTGGAGCAGAAGTAGGCTGTTAGCCTCTGTGTGGATGAAGGCTTAGATTGACAGCACCTGGGACCTTATGCCAATGGGTTACAGTACAAATCTGTTAATGAAATACCAGGATTCCTGGGGCATATTTATTCTGAAAGGCATGGTGGCTAAGGATATGAGGCTTCTGGTTGTCCTATTAGAGATCTGAGTTATCTTTCCTAGTAGGAATATAAGGCCTAGCAGCAATATTACCATCACTCTTTGGAAGAGGTGAACCTGCAACTCAATAGTTCTTCTTCACACAGCCCACAGTCAACCTGTGGAACTCCTTGCCTAAGGGGGTTGTGAAGGCTACGACTATAACAGGGTTTAAAAGAGAACTGGATAAATTCATGGAGGTTAAGTCCATTAATGGCTATTAGCCAGGGTGGGTAAGAAATGGTGTCCCTAGCCTCTGTTTGTCAGAGGGTGGTATGGACAGCAGGAGAGAGATCACTTGATCATTACCTGTTAAGTTCACTCCCCTGGGACACCTGGCATTGGTCATTGTTAGTAGACAGGATACTGGGCTGGATGGACCTTTGGTCTGACCCAGTATGGCCGTTCTTATATTCTTAATATCCTGGCTCAAAATCCAGTGTAATTTCCCCTAGGCTATAGAATATTGTGTAGAAACGCCTCACACTCACATGTATACTTTTCTTGAGATGCAAGAAAACATAACAGGGTTGCCAGTGTGTGACTATCAAAAATAATTTAGTCCACACTCTGGCTTTGAAAGACCGCTATAGTTTAAACAATCATAACTCTTTTGTGTTACTAGAGCACTAAAACGCATTGAAAAGTGGCAATTTTTTTTGCACACTACTTTAATGGAAAAAGACGGACAATTTAATTTTTCAGGGTAAATATCTAATGGGATAATATATACACCACTCCATTCCTGAAAATTCAAGGTGCTCGACTGTTAAATATGTATTCCTAATGCTTTTTAAAGGATCATTATTTTAGTGGTTCCAGTCAATTCCTTAGAAAATGAAGACCCAGCAAGTACTAATCACGTGGAGGATTTGTGTCCATCTGTTTTTAATACACCATACAACAACCTATTTATGTTGTAGTACAGTGTGTAAGGAAAACCCCCCAATGTGCCTGCTTTTTTGCCCAATATATTAAAGGTCCTTGTGACCCTGGGGCTGCTTCCCTTGTTCCCAACATGTAGATCACACTCACCTTAATCCTGGAACACAGGTGAAAAGATAAAATTGTTTTATTATTTTTGCAGATAAAAAACTGGTATCTTGCCTCAAAAACACTAGTTTGACCCAAAACTGAAACAAGACTGACCTCTGGTGGTCATGTTATATATGGGTGTCTGAATGATTTTCTCATTCTCTTGGAAAGACAGAAGTGTTCCTCTTCTGGGAAGATATTTGGGGTATGTATTAGATCCTTTTTCTATATACACTGCATCCTTGCTAGAGGGGATAAAAAGAGCATTATTTGGGAAGATTACGTTTGCAAACCACAACACGTTTAGGGTTTCAGTACAATACTTTTGGGAGTAAGCTAAAAAATACTATTCATTTCCTGATTGAAGTTGACCAATTTGAATGCAATTGTATGATGAAGAGGAGAACATTTGAAACTCAGGCCAGAGTAATTAAACAAAATACTATAATTTCTCTTATATGATGGCCTATTTCTCCTTCCTAAATATGCAACCCTATAAATAGCGGTAAGTAGATATTAAAACATCCCCCAAAACTCTGCATGAATGTACAGTAAATTTAAGTTCCTAGGGTTCTCGGTCTCCATGATTACATACCCTTTTCTACAATTTTTGTGACTCTGACTCTTTGAGAACCTTCTGAGATTCTCCACTGTTCTGCATGTTGTATAGTCATTTATACCTGTGCAAAGTGGGTGTAAAACATTATTATTCTGGTTTGGTAGTATTTTACACCTGCTTTGCACTCACTCTGTACTAGCGTAAATAACAATGCAAGATGTGAAGCAGGTGAGACTCAGGCTCCTTGTGAGAAATTCTGTTCACATTAAGGTTCTGTTTAAAAGTAGGTGCCTGGGAACGTTACTAAAACATGATTTGATTGTGTCCATGCTGGCTGGCTGATTTGTGCTAGAAATCATTTTAACTGGACCTGCATTTAAAAACTGAGGCCCCGTCTACATTGGCAAGTTTCTGCACAGGAAAACGGCTTTCTACACTGTAACTCCCGAGGTGTACACACTGCCAAGCCACTTAGTGAGCAGAAACTGTGCAGCTGCAGTGCTCTAAAAATATCCACCTCAACAAGAGGCGTAGAGCTTTCTGCGCCGGGGCTACAGTGTTGCAGTGTCAGTGTAGACACCGTGGCTGATTACAGTGCTCCGACTGGCCTCCGGAAGGTGTCCCACAATGCCTGTTCTCACCTCTCTGGTCATCTGTTTGAACTCTACTGCCTTACCCTCAGGTGACCAACTGTCATCCCCACCCCATACATTCCTTTGCAAATTTGAAAGTCCCCTTGCTCTGTGCTCCGTGATTCATGCAGTGGTCTCAGCGCATCTTCCCAGGTGGCTAGGCCTGCTCCACACACCAGGTGATCCCCCGCTTGGAGCAAAGCCGAGCTGCTGGACCTCATCAGCATTTGGGGAGAGGAGGCTGTGCAGTCCCAGCTGCACTCGAGCCATAGGAATTATGATACCTACGGACAGATTTCATGATGCATGATAAAAAGGGGCCATGACTGGGACACATTGCAGTGTAGGGTGAAAGTGAAGTAGCTGTGGAATGCCTACAACAAGGTGCGGGAGGCAAACCACCTGCTGCACCCATGAACTGCCGGTTCTACAAAGTGCTGGATGTGATACTTGGTGGCAAGCCCACCTCCACTGTGAAGGCCCCTGTGGATACTTCGTTTGCTCACATGCCAGTCGAGTGGACCGAGCCAGGAGGAGGAAAACTTGGACAAAAAGGGGGAGGGAGACCCAGAGGCAGAGGATGGCTCAGACGCCAGAAATGCATGCAGTCAGGAGCTCTTTTCTACCCCGGAGGAGTCTAGCCAGTCACAGCTGTCAGATTGTGTTGAAGTGCAAATAGCAGAGGAGGCCCCTGGTAAGTGGATCTGATTTGGGGAATTGCTGAAGTGATTTATTGCGGGCAGGAGGGTTGCAGAAAGCAAGCTTGTCTCCAACCACATGCCTTGTCTGACTGGCGGAACAGACTGTTGATTGACTCCCTCACTTCATGGGAATCTCCCTCAGGGATCTCCAGGAAACTCTCTTGGAGATATTGGGCAATCTGCTGCAGCAGGTTCCTTGGCAGAGCTACTTTATTTCTTGCCTCTTTAACAGTAACCTCCCCGCACTGCTCAGCCATCATGGGGTGGGGATCATTTCTGCACACAGGTGAGCCATCTAGGGGCCAGGGAAGAAGCCACAGACTTGGAGAAGACCCTCCTTTGATTCCCTGCTCACCCTCAGCAGCAAGATATCTTCCATAATGATCCCATTCTGTGGAAAGTGTGTGGACAGGAATGATTATCAAGCCTCCCTCTACAGTGCTGGGTCTCCCCACGAGCCACGTGCCCAGTGTACAGCAGGGTCTGGGAAGAGTGATTTACCTGCCCCTGCGGTTACTCACCATTTTGGGGGTCTTGTGGCTCATGTGTGCTTGCCTGGGGTCAGCCAGTTAGTGACAGGTGCGTGAGTACTGGCTGTGTTTTAAAGCACTGAATCAGTGTTGTCTGTGTTGAAAACAATACTGCTTCTGTAAAATGTTGCGTTTAAACTTCACAGAGATGACCTTGAGAGGCCAGCCTCCCTTATCGGCGGCAGAACAGCTGCGCAGAATTAGAAAGTGGCCACGAAGAACTAAGAAGGACTTTCCTCTGTGAGATTATGGTGCACTCCACCACTGAGAAACAGGAATTGAAGGAGTGGTGGAACAGCAAGAAGGAAAGAGAAGCCCATTTGTGTAAAGCCATCCACAATGCTACACATGTTGCCCTGGTCTTTTAGAGTAGGATGCAATTAATGGCCCTGCACACTTCCATCAACACAACTCCAGTGGTAGACTTTCCCACTCTGAACTGGCTAGCGACCAATTGGTAGCAGTCTGCAGTAGCCAGCTTCCACAGTGCAATTGCCACGCGCTTCTCCAACGGCAGGACAGCTCTCATTCTTGTGTCCTTGCGCCGCAGGGCTGGGGCGAGCTCATCACACAGTTCCATGAATGTGGCTTTCCTCATGCGAAAGTTCCGCAGCAACTATTTGTCATCCCAGACGTCCATCACGATGTGATCCCACCACTCAGTGCTTGTTTCCCAAGCCCAAAAGCAGCGTTCCACTGTGGTCAGCACCTTCGTGAATGTCACAAGCAATCTCGTGTCATAGCTACTTCACGTAGTGAGATCAATGTTGCACTCCTCTTGCTTTTGTAGTTTAAGGAATAACTCCACTGCCACTTGTGATGTGTCAGTCAAAGTGAGCTGCATACTGTTCAGCAGTTCAGGATCCATTCCTGCAGCCTGAAAGAGGCAGGGCATGCAGTACAGAAACTGTTGAAAGACGGCACCAAATGCAGACGGAAGCACAGGGAGTGCTGGGATGCAAAGCAATGCATCACGGGGCACTGGGACTGGATCCAGGATGTCCCCTGGCCCCCTCTGCCTTCCCACTAGTCTTAGTGGCAAAAGAGAAAGAGGTGCTCTGTGGGATAGCTGCTCAGAGTGCAGCGTTGAGATCTTGCATGAAAGATAGTGAAGTTTAGCAGGCCCCTCCTGTCTATTCCATGCAAAATGGTGAGAGAAAATAGATTTACTGGCCATCCCCAACCTCTGAGTGTGGACCTTAGGGGAAGACAGGAATAAACTGAGGGTGTGGAGGACACAGCCTGGGGGAAGTGCATCCCTGGAATTATATGCACCAACAAAGCAAGGGTGGATAAAAAATGATGATTAAAAAAATCAATTAAAAACAGATGTGTTTAATTTGAATTGGATTTGTTTAAATTTAAATTAAATATCTTTTTCTCTTTTTTAAATAAAAGCTATTTAAAGCTTAAACTTAGTACAATCTATTAAAATAATTTAAATAAATTAAAAAATATGTGGCTTCAATGAACCACTTCAAATTTTAATGAGTTCAAGAGTGCTGCTTTTTTAATTATATGAGGGGAGGTTAACTTTAGAGTTCAACTCAAGCTTTATACATGTCACAATGTCACATATCGCATTATCTGTACTATTTTCAGTTTTATCGTGGAACAAACACTGGTATTTACATTTTTCCAAATGTAAGTACTTTCTGTTATGCAGGAAAGCCTTTGCCTTAGTTACTACTGAATGGGGAGAGAGAAATGCGGTAAAATGTGATCTATAAAAGCCAGCACACTAGGTGGGGACCCTCCCAAGCTAGCCAGTGGAAGATGATAACAAGAGGTTTGTGTCCTAAATCCTGCCTCTTTGATGGAGATAGGTGCCTAAGTGCAGGCTGCAGGGAGTCACCTGTCTTTGCTAGGGATCCACAGCTGGGAGGGGTGGGGGGAGAAGATAAATATTCACCTGCCTGTCTGTCTTCCCTGCAGTGCTCAAAGCCCACACAGCTCCACATAAAACAGGTAATGGCTGGGGGAGTTTTATAGCCTTTAGCCCAGCACCTACAGTACTCAATTAGGTCACAGAGACTACCAGTTCACGTTTCCCCTCTGTTAGATGAAGGGAAGATATTTGAACAGGGAACTGCCACCTCTCAGGTGAGTGCTCTAATCACTGCCCTATAGAATAGTCGGATGTAGGTTTTCCTTAGTCTCTCCTATTGAAGTTGTTCCACTTTAATTAAATTAACTAATCAAATATTAATTGGGCCAGAAAAAGAATGACACTGTAGTCCAGTGGCTAGAACATTCACTTGCAAGATGGCTGAGCCGTGTTCAAATACCTTTACCTCATCAGGCGAGGGGGAACCCTGTAGCCTGTCACATCCTGAGCAAGTACCATAACAACAGAGGCACAGATTAAAAGGGAGCATTTCTTCCTTTCTCTACTCCCCCAGAGATTTTGTAAGAGGTTAGGCAGCCTCTGAGCACACGTACTGGATCAGGCTCACAAGGAAGAAAGGCAAGCTAATTAATATGTATCTTCCCATGGTTCAATCGTTCTGTGGCTTATGTGGGAGATAGGCATCTGGGTCCCTATCATGAGGCTGCAATGTGCATGCCCAAAAGCAGAACCTTAAGTGTGTAGGGAACTCTATTACAAAAACGTAGCTGCTGAGTGAGTTTAGGTGTCCACAGCGTTACATGACAGACAAATAGAGGTTTTGTGGATTAGGGTTTAGGCACCTAAGTTCTTTTGTGGATCCAGGCCTTCTTTTACAAATTCACATAGTTCCATTTTAAATTCTTTCCCCACATGTCTCCCAGTGCAGAGACAGCAGGTAAATTGTAAAATCAAATGAAAGAAAAAGGAAACAGTGAAGGAAGAAGAGATAGGAGAAGTAAGATGACAAATGTGTCCTTTGTAGGACCTGCTTTCTGTCAAGGATAAAAAGAAAGGTAAAGAAACAAAATATTTATAAAGGGTTCTCTAGGATGGGGAGCCTGCCATTTCATACAGTCTCTGGAGATTGACCTAATTAAAATTCAGTCTTTTAATGTGTTACCTCCAAAAAACACAGTGTTTTATTAATTTCAAATTAAACTTTTGGAGAAAATGTTTATTACATATGGAGAAACCCTCTCCTCAGAATATTAAGGAGCTCAGTAAAACACAAATATTAGTCTGGAAACTCAAAGTAAAGGTTACACAAAGAAAACATCCAAGCTTTGGAAGAAATGGAACTGTTCATCCAAACAACCTTCAGTTAGCACCTACCATCCTTCAGTTAGCACCTACCCTCTGCAGATGCCTTATGGACTGTGCCAGACATGAGGATGTTTTCATAAGGATTCTAACAAGTTTGCAGCCTACAGCTGTCAATACTCTAAATTCACTTTATTTGGATAGTTTGCCTATAGAGTTGAGCAGTTCTTGGAAATGTGGCTTTAATACTGTAGGTTATTATTGAAAATATTCCTGCATTTTGAAGTTTAGACATGACTTCCTCAACCACTCTTATAAAGCAGCACTTGGGTTTGATGGTCTTATTCAATCTCTCCTATCTATAAAAGCCTAAACTTGTTTAGTCATTGGAATAAAAACATACCATTTCTAGGCAGTTGGTGTGTGCATTCATCCAATAAGACCTAATTTTGCCACCTGGCCAAGTTCAGCTTTTACTTAAGTTATTTTTGCAATAATCGCTCAGCAATAGTCAATATGAGCTGAACTCCATCAGAGACAAGAAAATCACCCCAACCCTTCCTACTGTATGATTGAATTTGATTCTTTTATAAATTTCAGGTAACTGGAACATCTGTATTATTTTATCAATATACCTTGTAGAGGGATTTTCACCTCCGTACTCTAAAGAGTCCACTGAGTTCCCTCTAGCCATTATTCTTCCCATTGGCGGTAGCTGTGCTCCCTCTATGGGACGGCTGGGAGTAAGCCTCCTAGGATATACCTACACTGCGACAAAACACACACTGGCTGGTCTGGGTCAGCTGGCTCTGGCTCATGGGGCTCAGGGTGGATGCTGTGTAAACATACCCTCAGTCTCCTCAACACCAGACAAGTAGCACAGTAATGCCAATATCAAGTGGTAACAAATCATGAATTAAGTGTCCCCAAAAACATAAAATGTTGAAAAGTGTGTGTGGGGGGGGGGAGCGGTTGTACTTATCTGCTTGTTTTTGAGCCTTTTTAATTTTTACATATAGGCTAGACACATTTTTTAAATGAAAGCTGAGATTCTCACAACATCATAGGAATGCAGGGCTGGAAGGGACCTTGAGAAGTCATCAAGTCCAGCCCCCTGCCTTGTGGCAAGACCAAGCAAACGTAGAGCATCCCTGACAGGTGTTCGTCCAACCGGTTTTTAAAAGCTTCCAATAACAGGGACTCTATGACCTCCCTAGGAAGCCTATTCCAGAGCTTAATAACCCTTATAGTTAGGAAACAAATGGAGAATATTGATCCCTGTCCTGTTTATAACAGTCTTTAACATATAAGACTATTAGCAGGTCGTGCCTCAGTCTTTTTTTCTCAAGACTAAATGTGCCCAGTTTTTTCAACCTTTCCTCATATTGTATATCAAGTTTTCAAAACCTTTAGGCATCATTTTTGTTGCTCTCTTCTGGACTCTTTCCAATTTGTCCACATCCTTCCTAAACTGTGGCACCCAGAATTGAACACAGTATTCCAGCTGCGGCCTTACAGGGATAATTACCTCCTGTGTCTTACATACAACCTTCCGGTTAACCTCCCTGCCCCAGAATTATATTAGCCTTTTTTGCAGCTGCATCACATTGATGACTCATATTCAGTTCGTGGTCCACTACAATCCACAGATCCTTTTCAGGAGTAATATCACCTAGATGACAGTTATTCCCCATTTTGTAGTCATGCATTTGATTTTTCCTTCCTTATAATGTGATTCCAGGAGCTGGAGCTCGATTAGGAAGCTTGTTATAAAATAAAGAGCTGGCAATGTTAGAAGCAGACACTAACACCCATTGTTTAGGGCAGGGTGGGGAACCTTATTTTCTATCAGGGGCCACTGACCCACAGAAAAAATTAATTGTAGGCCACACACAGCCCCATGGGGGGACACAGAGGCTTGGGGCTTCCCACAGAGTAGCTAACTTTCTGATTGCACAAAACACCCCTGCCCCTTCTCTGAAGCCCTGCCCCCACTCACTCCGCTCCAGTCCCATCCCTCAGTTGCTCGCTCTTCCCCACCCTCACTCACTTTCACTGGGCTGCGGCAGGCAGTTGGTGCGCAGGAAAGAGTGAGGGCTCCAGCTCGGGGTGCGGGCTACATGATTAAAGCCAGAAATGAGGGGTTCAGGGTGCAGGAGGAGGCACCGGGCCAGGGCAGGGGGTGAGGGCTCTAGCTGGGGGTGCAGGCTCTGGGGTGGGGTGGGGGATGAGGTGTTTGGGATGCAGAAGGGAGCTCTGGGCTGGGGCCAAGGGGATTGGAGTGCAGGAGCAGGCTCAGGGCTGGGGCATGGGGTTGGGGTGCAGGAGGAGGTTCAGGGTACTGGCTCTGGGAGGGATTTTGGGTGTGGGAGGGTGCTCAAGGCTGGGGCAGGGGGTTAGGGTGCAGGAGGGGCTTTGGGGTGTGAGCTCTGACTAGGCAGCACTTACCACAGGCAGCTGCCGGTGGGTGGCACAGTGGGGTTAAGGCAGGCTCCCTGCCTACCCTGACTCTAGGTGGCTCCCAGAAGTGACCGGTATGTCTAGCCCTTAGTCAGAGGCACGGCCAGGTTCCTTGATCGCTCCTGTGCCTAGGGGCCACAGGGACATGCTGGGCGCTTCTGGGAGCTGCACAGAGCCAGGGCAGGCAGGGAGCCTTGCCTTAGCCCTGCTGACTCGGCTTTTAAACAGCCTGGCAACCCTAGCTTCCCCCTGCACAGGGGCCAGCCGGCACTCACGGCTCCAGCCCTGCCGGGGAGCACCAAGGCTCAGGGATCCTGGCCCACAGCACCAAGACTTGCTGCGGTCCAGATGAAATTAAGCAGTGGGTCGGATCTGGCCCACGGGCCATAGGTGCCCCGTGCCTGGTTTAAGGCACCGCTCAGGACACTCACCGGTGTCCAGATGTAACAGACGTGATGAATGTGGTACCCCCACCCCACGGACAGCCTTGGCAATCTGCACCAAGCGGTAGGGGCTGGAACAGTTTTTACAATGACAGTGCTGAGCGCCACTGAACCAAACAACGCCCCCCTTCGTTCCAGCAGCGCCTACGCCGCCACAGGGGCACGTCTGCTCTTCCCTCACGAGACACCCAACGCCCCGCTCTCCGTGCCCCACAGGCTGCGTAAAACCCAGCTGCACATCCACCCGTCCCCAGCTCACAGTGCTTCCCGCCCTCCCCCCCAGCGGCTGTTCCTAGGACTGTACCCCCTCCCCCTACCGCCAGACTCTCCAGCTCCCGGCTGCTCCTAGTACTGCACTCCCTCCCCCAGCCATTCCGACTTCCTGGGCTGCTCACCCTCTCCCGGCTGTTCCTACGACCGCCCCTCCCCCCGCCGGCTGTTCCCACTACTACACGGCCCGCTAGTCTAAACACTCCCGGCTGTTCCTGCGACTACTCGGTCGCTCGCTCGCCCTCCCCTGGCTGTTTTTGCTAGTGTCTCCTCCCCTTTCCGGCTTTTCGCTCTGCGACCGGAATCCTCGCGAGACTGCTCGTGGCGCTCGCGACCAATTTGAACTGGGTAACGATAGCGGCGCGGGAGCTGCGGCCGTTACGCGGGGCTGACGGGGACTGATGCAATAGATCGGCGCTTCCCAGCTCGGGGCCAGGCAGGTGAGAGGCGCCCGCTTCCCGGAGAGGGGGGCCGTTACAGCCTGAACTCCCTTGTGTCCCCTACTCCCGCGTCCTGCTCCGGGCACGCGAGTCCCCGGGGTGTCGCGGCTGCTGCTGCCGCCCCTTCCTTCCGCACGGGCGGAGCGGCGCTGTGGGGAGGGTCAGTCGAAACTACTTGGCGAACTCGACACAAATTTGCAAAGACTTTGGAAGTTTTTTTTATTATTATTTTTTGCGCGTGAGCTCTTGGCTGCAAACAGCCCCCCCTCGGCCCCCAGCTCTGCCGATAGCTCGAGCCGCTTGGCCCGAGTGGTCCGTGGACATGAGCAGGGCTGCGCGGGTCTTCTGGGCCCTGCAGCGATCCCGTAATGTTCCCAGCGCCTCTAGTAAATGACGCGCTTGTATCTCCCCAGCAATGGGAGCGGAGAAGAAGCTGCTGCAAATCAAAGATGCGTTCGAGATGGCTCAGAAACCTCATCAGAACCATGCAAAGCTAGTGGCAGCCTTGAAGCGTACCTACAGTCAGGTGAATATCCTCCTAGGGGTTGTCCACAGGAGGAACAGAGGTGGGGAGAACACATTTTAAAATGCTAATTGAACTAGGGGCCATCACCAACCTCCGCACCTTCCAGTCTAAGTGCAACTTGTGCTTCTTCTGTGTGGCCTAGTGGACAGAACACTGGACTCAGGAGAACTGAGGTCTAGTCCCAGCTCTGCCACTGGCCTTCTCGGTGACCATGGGCAAGTCACTTTCCTGCCCCATGCCTCCGTTTCCTCATCGGTAGAATGGGGATAATACTGACTCCCTTTATAAAACATTTTGAGCTATGTGGATGAAAAACAAACTAGGTATTATTATTTGACCTTGTTTTCTCTAACATGCATAGCAGCGTGTACATTTAAAAAACCTAAACTAAAGCTCTGTCAAAAAACATATGCTGCACTGCACACGCAATTCTCCCCCAAGGAAGAAGATGAGAGAGAGAGAGAGAGAGAGAGAGAGAGAATGAACAACATATGACCAATATCACTCACGTTGTCTAATGCACTATTGGAAAGTACTCAGGCACTACAGAGATGAAGTGGTATAAGAATCTCTATAGACTGGTGTAGATACACCAAGTTGTAGTTTTAACATTTTAGCTTCTTGAGCTGAACTCACAGGGGAACCTAGATTTCAAACTATGGCATAAATTGTGACAGCTCAGTTACTAAGCAGGACATTTTGCTGAAAACACATTATGCAGTGGATCTGTGCTTACTGTTTTAGACCTATAAGGACCTAAAGGGGGGCTGCCTATCTGAGACACCACCTCTTTGCTTTTCTGTGATGATGTCATGGAAAGATTGTTAACGTTCTGTGTTTGATATATTTCAGTTGAAGGATAAGATGGTTTTTCATGAGGAGTTTGTTCATTACCTTAAGTATCCTATGATAATCTACAAGCGGGAACCAGCAGTGGAACAAGTGATAAATTTTGCAGCTAAGTTTGTTACTTCATTTGATCAGCTGGAGAAAGAAGATGGTAATGAGGAAGAAGAAGAAAACTCACTTCTGAGTTATTTGTTTAATTTTCTGCTTGAGGTACCATGACAACATTTATCAAATTATTAATGTGATGGTGAAATCTCCATCTGAGGGAAAATCTTGGCATGGTAATGTACTTACCAAGTGAACATTATATGAATCTAAGGCCTGGTCTAAACTTAAGCTTTACCGGCTTAGGTAGGTTAGGGGAGTTATTTTTATTATTATTATTTTTGCCTGATGTAGCTATGCCAGTAAAAGCCCCAGTGCAAATGCACTCAGATCTGTATAAAAGTTCTTATATCAGTATCGTTTATGCCAATTCCCCAAATAGTCATAAACTACACCTCTACCCCGCTATAACATGACCCGATGTAACACAGGTTCGCATATAGTACAGTAGCAGCGGGGCACCGGCGGCGCTTTAAAGGGTCTGGGGCTCCAGCTGCTGCGGGGAGCCTAGGGCCCTTTAAATCACCACTGGAGCCCTGCTGCTGCTACCTCGGGGCTGCAGCAGTGGGGCTCGGGCAGCACTTTAAAGGGCCTGGGGCTCCCTGCAGCCAGAGCCCGGGGCTTTTAAAATCGCCACTGCAGCCCTGCCACCACTATCCTGATATAACAGCTTTTAACCTATAACGTGATAGGGATTTTTGGCTTCCCATGACCGTGTTATATCTGGGTAGAGGTGTATATTGATTATAAGCGCAGCCATACAGATATATTATGTCTGCACTAGGAGAGTTTTGCTGGTTTAAGTATAGCAGTGTAGTTAAACCAGCAAAACTTTCTCATGTAGATCTTGCCTAAATAGGACATTCGTTACTGTACTATTTTATTATTATTTTAATTAAATTTAATTTCCAATAACAAGAAATCACAAATAAGTATATGTGCTTTTGAAATTGGTAGCTTCAGAAAACTAAAAAACTTATTTTTTTGGGAAGGGACTGTTCATGTCACTATGATGGCCAATCAGAATTGGTACTACTAATTGCTACTAAAACAAAATGTTTTTCTTCCCACATTTTCAAAGAACAATCAAGCTCGTATTCAGTTTTGGTTCATTGGGGGCTGTGAGGAAACACACTACAGTTAGTGTTGTATTATGTTTTTTAGGAAATACTTGTTCTTTTGTAGCTTAAGGCCCAAATCCTACAAAGACTTAGCTTAATTTTACTACCATGATTTCTGTTGTAATGCTCACAATAGTAAAGTTAAGCATATGTGTAAGTCTTTGTAGATATACAGTCTAAGTTGTGATTTGTTGTCTATAGAGTAAAAATGTGTATTTGTTGTGTACTCACAACAAATTAAGTAGTTCTACATCAGTATCTATGTGTGATGTAAAGATGAGAGAAAGTTATACATGACTTGTTTATATCATAATTGTGGTCAAAATCATAACCTTTTGGCCACTGTATTGATTTTTGTTTTTAGTCTCACAGTGCGAACAGCCATGCTGTTAGACTTCGAGTGTGCCAGCTTGTTAATAAGCTTTTGGGAAGTATGCCAGAAAATGCCCAGATTGATGATGATCTCTTTGATAAAATTAATGAAGCCATGCTAATTAGACTGAAGGATAAGATTCCAAATGTGAGACTCCAAGCTGTACTGGCATTGGCTAGACTTCAGGATCCCAATGATGAGAACTGTCCTGTGGTTAATGGTGTGTTTATATACTTTTTATAATCTTTCTTTTAGTAAGCACAGTTGACTTAATCTCTTCTAAAATTTTCTTTGTAAGTATTGACTAAACCTGTAATACTATACAAAAATGTAGCTGATTTGTTTATTAATTTTATCAGTGCAGTAGTGTGTGTGTGTGTGTGTGTGTGTGTGTGTGTGTGTGTGTGTGTGTGTGTGTTTGTATATAGAGAGAGAATGAATATATATAAATAGGATAGAAAATCTTTGAATAAGTAGATTTTAAATGTTACAGAACATATTAAACTAGTTAACCTAGTAGCATAAAGGGTCATATAGAAAAACACAAATCAAAATAAAGATTTTAGCCCAAGAGATTGCCAACCAAAAGGTCAAACCAAGTAGCCCTCAGTAATATTGCATGATCAAATAACAGGCATTTTAAATGCCCCCCAAAGGACTAGAGAAATCAGATTAACAGATAAAGTAATGCAAAGTAAAAAATCAGGATAAGCCTGCCAAAACAAGTGGGCTTTTTGTTGTGCCTGAACTCAACTGGTGAAGATTGCAATCCTTGTATATGGGAGAGTTCCACAATAAAAGACCCTGCTTGAGGCTTGGTCTTGAGGGAAGCTGAGGGCTGGGACTCTGACACAAAAGGTCATTGCTTGTTATTGTTAGGGCTTAGAGTGTTCTACAAAGTGCCTACAGCATAAGGGATATACAGAGAGAATTTTTAATTGATTTGAACTATTTCTCACATTGTGTTTGCCGGCATCTAATAGATGGGTTTTATTTTATTATGATATGAATATTTTTTAACAAACACAGTGCTAATGACTGATATTTTCTTTTCAGTTTACAATGCTTTGCTTGAAAATGATTCAAATGCAGAAGTGAGGCGTGCAGTGTTGTCATGTATTGCCCCATCAGCTAAGACTTTGCCAAAAATTGTAGGCCGCACTATGGATGTAAAAGAGGCTGTCAGGAAACTGGCATATGAGGTAAACAGGTCTCTTAATTTCAGTTACACTAAATCTCAAAGTCTTGGATGTTTTTATAAAGCTTATAAGGCATTTCCAGTAAGAAAAGTAGCTAAAATGGTTAGTATGTTCAGTTACCAGAAAAGTTACTGCATAAGAGAGTGATACATTAAAGGAATCTTTCAAGTAGCATCTCCTGAATCTTTAGAAAAAGTAGTCAGTTTTTTCCTTCATGATATAACCTTTGTGGAACTCCATTGTAAAAAGTAGTGTATGGTAGAGTACATGGGGTCTAGAGCCCAGCTCTTCAGGAACAGAAAGCATAAATAGTCCATCCCCCTACTACCTATTAGTCTCTACCCATCAGCAGGTGTGGCTGTGAATCAAACTTTATATCTGTGTATATATAGATATTGTTTCCTAAAACCTGGCTATTGGTGTTGGTGTGGTACTTGTTTGGAGTGCTTTTTGCATTATTTTAATATGAATGACTAGTAATATTATTGTGGTGGCACCCACATGTGCTAAGTTCTGTAAAACACAAAAGAGAAAACGCTTCCTGTCTCAAAGAGCTTACAGTCTGAAGGAGAAGAAACTATCACATTCAAGCAAATATTTGGGATGATGACTAACAAATGTTACTTATATCTGAAATAGTTTCTGTCTTATAGAGTCCCTCAATAATCTAAATTGTTTTAGGACTGAATCTTCATATTGGTGGACTTGGAAGAAAAGAAATTGGGTTTAAGTAATGTAGCAGTCTTGTGTCTATCATTATAGACAGGTTTGGCTTCTCTGTTTAGTGCTTTAAATGGAAAGTCGCTCTTAATTAGAGTGTTACTTGTGAATCTTTTCCATTAAGCCGAGAAGGAAAGAAGACTTAAGCTCCAATTCTGCACTGGGAGCTAAGCAGAGCTGTGTTGAAGAAAAATGAAGTGTGTGTGTGGAGGGGTGAAGGGGTGAAGGGAAGGTCCGGCTGTTCAGTTAAGAATCATAGATATCAGTGCCTTATTAGTGTGTCTAGGATTATGGGAAGAGGGCTGACTTATAGTTGCTGTAGAAACAATAAATCACTGTTTTTCAAACTTTTGTACTGGTGACCCCTTTCACATAGCAAGCCTCTGAGGTGATCCCCTCTTATAAATTAAAAGCACATTTTTATATATTTAAAATTATAAATGCTAGAGGCAAAACAGGGTTTGGGGTGGAAGCTGACAGCTTGCACCTCCCATGTAATGACCTCGTGACCCCCCCTGAGGGATCCCGACCCCCAGTTTGAGAACCCCTGCAATAAATTAATTTTCTAACTGTGTGTGTTTAAATTCTTAAATATTCTGTTAAGGTTTTTAGCATTCAGAACCATAATGAGAGTTTGAGGTGTTGAATTTCAAGTTGCTGGATGTAATTTGTAGACACACATTTGATAGTCAAATACCAATGTTTGCTTAATATTTTTTTTTTTTTTTAAGGTTTTGGCAGAAAAAGTTCACATGAGAGCTTTGTCCATAGCTCAGAGAGTAAAACTGTTGCAGCAAGGACTGAATGACAGATCTGGTGAGAGAAATATTTGAATTTCTGAGTGTGTTTTGGCTTATAGGATATCCATTCCTTTCTTAAATGTTTATTTTTCAGGTATTTAAAAAAATACTCTAAAAGAAAATATGGAAGATATAATGTAGAAGCCACCTGAAGTGAGCGCCACCTGGAGCCCACATCCCCTCCCGTGCCCCAACACCCTGCACAGCCCGGAGCCCTCTCCCACACCCAAACTCCATTCTGAAGTCTGCAACCCAGCCTCCTGCCCCAGCCTAGAGCCCCTTCACACACTCCAAACCCCTTGTCCACAGCCTGGAGCCACTTCCTTCACTCCAAACCCCTCATCCCCAGCCTCATCCCCTCCCATACCTCAAACCCCTGGCCCAGCCCAGAGCTCCCTCCTTCACCCCAAACCCCTCATTCATGATCCCACCTCAGAGTCCACACCCCCAGCCAGAGCTCATACCCCAAACTCCTCCCCTAGCCTAGTGAAAATGAGTGAATGGTGGGGGAGACTGAGTGACTGGAGGGAGAGGGGTTGGAGTGAGTAGGGGTGGGGTGTCTGAGAAGGGGTGTGGCAGGGCAAGGGTGTTTAGTTTTCTGCAAATAGAAAGTTGGAAACCCCAGTTTTTCTAGATGTATTGAGCATAGTAAACTCAGTCCATAACTTTAGCATTACGCTCTAGATAGATTATTAGATCTGATGCTAAATTCAGAAGAGCAGTTCTGCAATCCTTGTTTATCTAGCTGTAGCTAGCACTTCTCAGACCTTCCTATTAATTTGGGAAATGCTAGGTATATACCACAAGTAGGTCTGTATGGATACAGATTTAAAAAAGGAGTTGCTGTATGGTAATTGTGGTTCTTCAAGCTGTTTTATCCATGTCTCATGTATCTCTCTATCCCCACTCATTTGGAGTTCATTTCTTTTGATATTTGGAATGTATGAGGGAATTGAGAGGTTGGGGTGCTCTGCTGTATGTTGTCTCATGTGGGGGAGAAGAAGCACAGAAACATGCAAAACACAAGCATGGCCAGCAGAACATGGCTGGTCAAGAGGTTGTAATCTCACACACATGCTGTTTGTGCACAACACAAGTGGGATCCACACAGACAAAACCTCTAGAAGGACTACAGTTCTCAGAATAACATGATAATTGCCATATTGGGTCAGACCCAGGGTCCATTTTGCCCAGTATCCTGTCTTCTGACAATGGCTGGCCCAGATACTTCAGAGGGAATGAACAGAACAGGGCAGTCAAAGGTTTAGGGACAGCCAGACCATGGGGTAACATGACCATCTTAACTAATAGCCATTGGTGGATCTATCCACCGTTCCTTACAGTAATGTGAGTAGCTGGTCCTTTTCTGCAGTAGTACCATATCAATTTTTGTTTCCTTATGGTCTTCATGTATGCATTAGTTTCTAAGACCCCTGGAGTACCAAAGTATGTAGGAAATATACTTAATCCTGTGAATATAGATTCAATTCTTCTATGAATAGATGCTGTTAAGGAGGTGGTGCAGAAGAAACTTCTTCAAGCCTGGTTACGGTTGACTGAAGGGGATGTCCTAGAATTGCTTCACCGGTTGGATGTAGAAAACTGCCCCAAAGTGGCTATCTCAGTGCTTAATGCCATGTTTTCGTTATCTCCACTTAGTAACTTAGTTCAAAACTGCAAAAACCTTGATAACAGGTATGTGAATCAGCCCTGTGTATCTAAAAGATATTTAAAATTTTTTCATTCACCTTTCAGCATGGGATTTCAGTTTGAGGCCTTTTTAATGGGAAAGGAGAAACTGTTCTATGTGCTGGGAAGTGAAGTCAGCGAACATCGTGGTGATTATTATACTTTTGACCATCTTTAATGTCTGTCCTCTCTTTTTTTTAAATTGTTATTTTAAAGGGCCAGTTCCACAAAGTTTAAAACATTTGAGCCAAATCAGCTGGGAGAATTTAAATAGAAAAATGTCAGTGTGTGTTTAAGAACATGTTACTACATGCCCAAGAAGCCACAATCCCACTATTGAGAGAGAAGGCTACACTGGTTAACAGAACAGCCTGACTTAGAGGGGAAGTTCAAGCAGCATACAAAATAATATACAGCAAAAGGAAAAAAGGGGACGTTGATAGCAATGAATGTATAGTAGAAACTGGAGAAGCAAAAGGTCACAAGGATAACGCTATAGCCAGCAGAATTAAGGACCGTAAGGGGGTGTGTGTGTTTTTTTTTGTAAGCATTATGAACAAAACGAACCTTAACAATGGTAATTGTCCTTACTCAATGGAAGTGGCAGAACTGTCACTAGTGCAGAAGAGTTAGAAGTGTTTAATAAATTGTTCTGTTTTTCTCCCCAAATGCTGAGTATGAAATACTTTCATTCCAATAGTAGCTTCGGAGGATATTAAACGGCAGCAACTAAAGTTATATGTTTTTAAATCAGCAGCTCTGGATAACTTGCATCCAAGAGTTTTAAAAGAGCTGGCTGAGGAGTTATCTGAATTGCTAATGCAGGGGGTCTCCTGTATATATCGGGGTTGCATTATTGAAAAGAGCAATGGATACCGAAATGACATATACAGGGGAATTTTTCCCCATAAGAAATAATGGAATGGGCAGGAGGCATTCACAACGTCCACTACACTCGCCTATGACAATGCTCTTTTCATCTAAACTGTACCTTTTTACAATGATAGATTACACATTACACATTTTACACACAAAACATTGAATAAAATAATATAGAACTCTACTAACGCTGTTCAAACACATAGAACATTTTAATACAGTAATACAGTATAAAAGTGTCAATTACATTAAACTTAGGTAGGAGTGGTGGCTAAGTTTTCATGTGCTGGCTTTTCCGTGGCTCGCTTTTTGGCTGCAGAGGTCTTAAAAAAGGATTTTTATCGACGTCTGCTCTCCTGCATGAATCTTTGAATGCTAGATCTCCCTGTAGCAAGCCACTGCATCAAGAGCCCTGGAGACTTTGGCAGACCGTTGATCTGGTCCATAGGCTGCAGCAATGACTTGGTGTTGGGTGGCAAAAATGGGACCTTGATGTTCAAGCAGAGAGCTTTATAGTCCAATTCGTGGGCACTTGCGTTATCCAACAGAAGGAGAATCTTAAAGGCCAAATTTTCCTTCTGACAGTAAGCCTTAAATTCAGGGACAGCATGGTCTACAAACCAGTCAAGAAAAATATTGTCTCTCATCCAGGCCTTTCTGTTAGAGTTCCAAATCACAGAGAGATTAAACTTGATGTAGCCCTTCACTGCTCTTAGTTTTTCACTGTGGCAGACAAGCCAAGGGCTTCAGCTTGTAATCGCCTTCTACATTTCCCTCAGGTAGAAGGGTTAAGCGGTCTTTTGAGGCTTTGAATCCAGGAGCAGTCTTCTTGTCACGAGAAATATAAGTCCTTGTTGGCATCTTCTTTCAGTAAAGGCCTGTTTTGTCGATGTTAAAAACCTGTTTTGGAGAGTAGCCTCCTTCTGAAACAATTGTGTTTAGCTGCATTGGAAACATTTCACCTGCTTCTTTATCTGCGCTAGCTGCTTTTCCTGTGAGTTTTACATTATGTAAATTGACACACTTCTGAAATCTGTGGAACCACCCATGACTAGCACTGAAGGTCTCTTTTTCTGCTGTTGAGCTCTCCCTCTCTTTCTTTTAAATCGTTATACAGGCTTTTGGCCTTCCCCTGAAACAGGCTTAAACTCACAGGCGTTTTCTTTTCATGGAGGTCATCAATCCAATCAGCCAGCAAACATTCTGTTTTCTCCAATGTACTGATTCTCTGTTTCATTATCTTCATTGATGACAATTTTGTAGCACTTCTAGTGCTTTTACGAATTTGATCAGCACTCTTAAAAATTGAGCGTACTGTTGAAGCAGGCAAACCAACAATATGAGCAATGTCGGCTGCATGCTCACCTCTTTCAATACACTTTATAACGTCTAATTTCACTTCTAATGTTACACTCTGACGTTCCCTTAGACACAGGCCCACTCTTAACACTTTGAATGCATTTTGGACCCGTGATGGGCACTGTACAGCCACTTAATCTTAGCATTTATGAAGCACTGTTCAAAGGGCTTTACGGAATGTTATCAGATTAATTTTCACAGCAGCCCTGTGGAGTAGGTAGTTATGTACCGCTATCCCCATATGACAGTGGAAGGAGCACTACTTGGGAGGTATACAGGGCAGTACTGTACAGGGCCGCCCTGCCTCTTCCTGCTCCCCCTCCGCTCCCACCCCGCCTCATCCCACCCAGTTCCACCCTCTCCTCCAAGCACCCCATCCCCACTCCTCCCTCTTACCCCCTCCCATGCGCCTCCTGAACATGCCTAATGTCTGATTGGCAGCAGGCAGGAGGCACTGGGAGGGAGGGGTAGGGACACTAGTACAGTACTATACTGTACAATAAGAGGAACCAATTCATGTCGGTCCCGATCCGTGCAAACGATGGGTATGTGGATCAGGATCAGGACCAACGTGAATCGGAACATGTTTCCCTGTTGATGAGTGACGGATATCCAAAACATCAGATAAAGGGGAGACTTATACTGAGGACCCTCTGTGTTGATTTTTTTTAAAAAATTATTATTTTTAATAATCCTTGGAACATTGGGGAAGTCCCAGAGGACTGGAAAAAAGCAAATGTGACAATATTTGAAAGGGTAGATGGGATGATGAATAATTTACTTTGACCTTCGGCGAAATAATTACATGACTGATAAGGGACTCAATTTAATAAAGAATTAAAAGAGGGTAATATTAATGCCAATCAACATGGGTTTATGGAAAATAGATTTTGCCAAACTAGTTTGATATCATTTTTTGATGAGATTACAAGTTTGGTTGATAAAGATGGTAATGTTGATATAATATACATAGACTTCTGTAAGGCATTTGGCTTGGTACTGCCAGGCATTTTGATTAAGAAACTGCAACAATACAAAAAACTGGCGAATTGATAAGTTTCAAAATTAGACAAGGTGGGTTAGGTTAGGGTTACTATATTTCAGGTTCCCAAAAAGAAGACCCTGTTGGAGCAGGGGGAGAACTGGGAGAGGGTACAGTTGGAGGTGCTTGTGGGGGTACTCACTAGAGGTGAGTAGGCAGTGTTGCTCCCTGTCACACTGGTGGGTGGGTTGCACAATCCCAGGATGCAGCAACAGCTGCCAGACAGTGCTTTCCTGTGGGACCCTCTTCCCAAGACTGAAAGCTGGAGCCTTGCGGGGAGGGGGGAATCCAGCAGCTGTGGCTTGCAGGGGAATGGACCAATCAGCTGCAGATGCTGGAGAGAGACCAATCAGGGCTCTTTCTGACCGGCAGCTTTTCTGGTTTTTAAAAACTTGTACACTTCCTGTTTGAAAACTCTGCCTGAACAGAGAAAAAAGATTTAAAAGAGAGGGTATGTCCGGGAAAACCCAGATGTATGGTAATCCTAGGTAAGATAATATCTTTTATTGGACTAACTTCTGTTGTTGAGAAAGACAAGCTTTCAAGCTTTATACAAAGTTCTTCCTCAAGTCTGGGAAATGTAGTGAAATGGTCACAGTGAAGTACAATGTGGAACCTCAAAATGTAATTGTAAACAGAATCATCACTGCACTGGTGTCTATAATGGGCTACCACAGGGATCAGTTCTTGTCCCAATGCTATTTAATATTTCTATCAATAACCTAACCTGGAAGAAAACAAAATAATCACTGATTATATAAAAAAGGGGAGTGGTAAATAATGAAGTGGACAAGTCACTGATAATGTGTGAGATCTGGATTGTTTTGTTTGGTGGCTTCAAGCAGATGATGTAGGAATAAAGGATGTAGGCCATACCTACGAGATGTGGGAGACTCTATCCTGGAAAGCAGTGAAACTGAAAAGGACTTAGGGCTGGTCTACACTAGGGGAGGGGATCGATCTAAGATATGCAACTTCAGCTACGTGAATAACATAGCTGAAGTCGAAGTATCTTAGATCGATTTACCTACCGTCTTCACGGCGTGGGATCGATATCTGTGGCTCCCCCTGTTGACTCCGCTACTGCCGTTCGCGTTGGTGGAGTTCCAGAGTTGACAGGAGCGTGTTTGGGGATCGATATATCGTGTCTAGGTGAGAAGCGATATATCGATCCCTGAGAAATTGATTGCTACCCGCCGATATGGCGAGTAGTGAAAACGTAGCCTTAGAGACTAACACATTTACTGGGGCATAAGCTTTTGTGGGCTAAAACCCACTTCATCAGATGCATGGAGTGGAAAATACAGTAGGAAGATGTATATTTTCTACTCCATGCATCTGATGAAGTGGGTTTTAGCCCACGAAAGCTTGTCCCAATAAATTTTAGTCTTTAAGGTGCCACAAGTACTTTTCATTGTTTTTGCTCGTACAGACTAACATGGCTACCACTCTGAAACCTGAAAAAGACTTGGAAGTTATGTTGTATAATCAGCTAAATGTGAAGTCCTGGTGCGATGCTGTGGCTAAAAGGGCCATTGTGGTCCTTGACCCTATAAATGACTATAGAGTTTGAGTGGGGAAGTTATGTGTGTAGGACCTATATCTTGAAAGATGTATTATGGTGGGTGAGGAATGTTGATCATCATAGCAGTGGAGCAGCTTTTGCATCTGTTGTTCTGACAGGACCTGATGCTGCTTTGATTTGGTATGCCCTGGTCTATGGGGAGCTTGCTTCTGATGATGAGGTTGTGGGGGTTGTTAGAAGGCCAGAAAGTGGGGTTCAGGAAAGATGTCTGAATCCTGAAAGAAATATTTCCACTGCAACAATGATCAACACCCTTCACAACACACCTTTCAAGAGCCTTGGGTCCTACACATGCCTATACTACATGTGGTATTCCTCATCCAGTGCACTAAATGTCCCAATAACTGCTATGTGGGTGAAACCAGACAATCACTACGGTCTTGAATGAACTGAGACAGAAAAATGATAAAAGACAAAAAACCCTATCACCTGTGGGTGAGCATTTTTCACAAAGTGATCATTCTGTATCTGACCTCTCAGCCCTCATCCTCAAAGGAAACCTACACAGCACTTCAAAAAGATGAATGTGGGATCTTAAATCCATAATTTAGCTAGACACTTAAAAATCCTGGACTGAACAGACACACTGGATTTATGGCTTATTACAACAATCTATAACCCACTAACACCCCTGCCTTTTGTGCACCCCTGTGACTGGTGGGGTGTTAATGGGCCACTTCACCTTGAAGAGTCCTTTGAAATATGTGTTAACTATTTAAACTAAGCCATCTTTCATCTTCAGAGGGATAGCCATGTTAGTCTGGATCTGCAAAAGCAGCAAAGAATCTTGTGGCACCTTATAGACTAACACACGTTTTGGAGCATGAGCTTTCGTGGGTGAATGACATGTATCCGACGAAGTGGGTATTCAGCCACGAAAGCTCATGCTCCAAAACGTCTGTTAGTCTATAAGGTGCCACAAGACTCTTTGCTGCTTTTACATCTTTCATCTTGTATTTAGGTGTGACACTGAGTACCTTTCCCAAACCTGAAGAAGAGCTCTGTAAGCATGAAAGCTTGTCTCCTTCACCAACAGAAGTTGGTCCAATAAAAGATATTATCTCACCCACCTTCTCTGTCTTTTAGGTTTCTGATTTTTTAACTGATCTCAGTGGGTTTGTGCGTGTGTTTATTTCTCTTTATTTTTAGGAAATTGATTCCAGTGGAAGATCTAACTGCTGAGAGTGCTTTATATTGGCGATCTCTTTGTGAGTATCTAAAATCAAAAGGGGAAGAAGGTGAAGCTTTGATGGAGCAGATTTTGTCAGAACCTGCCACATATGCAGATTATCTGTTGAGGTAATTATATTTAAAAATGCTTAATTACCATGAATGTAGGAAAAACTGCTGAGAATATTTGTTGGGGGTGGTCTACACTACAGATTTAGGTCAGATTATATCAACCTAACCCTGTAAGTGTAAGTGTCTATACGAAAACGTAGCTCCCTCTGATGTAAATGACCACTACATCAACTTAAGTTCACCTCCGCAACAGGTGTAGTGCTTAGGTCGATATACTTAGGGTGACCCAGTGTCTACTCCTGAGGGGAATTTTGTGCCACTCCGTGTGTGCATAATTAATGAGCCGCACATATTTTTAATTTTTTGTGCCATATAATCACACCAGTTTCAATTATTTTTTGTCATTTATTTCAAAATACCTGTCAGCAAGTATGTCCATAACAATAGGGGTAACAAAAAAAGATTCAGGAAATGTTTTTTGACAAATAGAGTCCTTACTAGGCCTATGAATACAGACCTTTGAGTAATAATTCATTTAAAGCACAATACAGATGTTTTCCTGCACCCCTTCCTTAGCAACAGTGCAAAGGCTTGGAGGGAGTCAGGGGTAATGGAGGAGCTGAGGGAGAAGGAAGTAATTGCTCGGAGTCTGGGAGTGAATCGGGAGGGGGGTGTACAGGGGGGGAGGGAAGTATAGAGCAGGTTTCTATTGTGGGGAGGAAAGGATTGTTAGGGAGTTGGGAAGCCTCCCCCAGGCAGACTCAGACCACAGGCACATCTGTCTCACCCCCATTTCTCCCTGCACCTTCTTCCTTCTGGGCCCATGTGTCCCTGTACCCCACTCCCATTCAGCCCCAGCTCAGTGCTGTCACCCTACTAGCTCCTGTACTCTCATTCCAGTCTGTCCCACTAGCTCTTCTGAACGCCAGTCTAGGTGACCATCCTGCAGCCTCGTGTGCCCTGCTCTGTCTGTGCCCCTCCGTAATGAAGCCTTCGCTTCCCCTTGCAACAAATCAGCCAGAGACCCCTTCTGAGTGCAATCACCAGTGCTTTTTATTTTCAGTGTCAGCTTCCATCACCTTCTGTTTACAGTCTGCTCCAAACCAGCAACCTGGGGACAGCTAGCTTCTCCAGCCAGCAGGGATGCACAGCCTTTGGCTCCTCCCTTTCCTTTCTCTTCCCCCTGCCCCTTCACTTCCTTCCTGCCAGCCTTATATAGCTCCCTGGATAATGAGGCCCGCAAGTGCTTCTCTTCTAGCAGTTTGGTATAGCCTATTCAGGCAGCCCCAATTAATACTTCTTAATTGGAACTGGGCTAACAGGGGCCTGGCTAGGATCTCCTGGCCAGCATCCTGTTAAACACCCCCATATACTGTTCTCGCTCACCTGGCCCTGCATGTTGCTGTGAGAAAAGCAGCCTCTGCTCTTTTCTTCTCCATGGCTGACTGCTCCAGCTTGTGAGCCGTCTGTCCTCTTTTCTGATGCCTCAGCAGCCCCTGGTAGGTGAAAGGAGTAATTGCAGCGCCTCTCCATCAGATGGCTCATATCAAGTGTAAGTAGTCTCTTGGCCTATCTAAGGTCGTGATCAAGTGTCGTCTTGTTGGTCTTTTGGCCTCGAGATGAAAACCTTGTCTAGTGTCTCTGGGACCTTGAAGTAAAAGTATTATCTAAGTTATTTCTGTGGAGAAAAAAAATCTATGAGAGACGAATTCTGTGCATGCACAGAGGCACAGAATTTCCCCAGGAGTAAATTAAACATCTTTGAACATTCCAGAAAAACCTTATTAAAAGGTTTCAAAGTCAAGGACTCAGAAATTAGGAAATGCCATTTTAGGGTTTTTATGCAACCTTAGTTTAGTCCCACTGCATATGCATTATGACACAGTCTTTACTTACTTGATCGCATACTAATTTTTCCACAGGGCCCCTGCTTCTTTCAGTGCACAAGATGAAATGTGATCTGGGATGTGTGGTGAATTAGGCTGTTGTCTGTAGGACCCCTGCCTCATTTGTTGCACAAATTGACAACTGTGTGGTAGAATGAGGCAGGGAACTTCAGAAAGAGAGAGGATGCTGGTAACATGCTTTAGGAACTTTATAGATGTCAGTTTATTAAATTTATTCATATTTATAAAAGCACTAATCTAGTATGTTGGGTGTAAAATAATGACATGTACATTTTAATTTAAGAGGCCATAAAGGACTTTTTCCTTCCTTCCTGACAATATTCTTCAAACCCTTCTGTCTTCTCCCCACCAGGAAAAGACTGGAATAAGGTAATCTAGGTTTTGAGACACAGGACGGGAAGTCAGTTACACACTGTTAGATCCTTCACAGAGAGACCCCTGTAATTTAAATGATTTAGGTCCCAAAAGGGTAACCTTAAATTTTGCCAAGAAATTAGTTAGCAGCCAGTACAGGTGCTTTTGGCATGAAATTACTTAATAAGCAGGGAGCTGAATTTTGCAATGGTTTCAGGTTCTAAATGGTCCCCATGGAACACAATCAGAAAAATAGTTGCACCCCTTCTTTTACATCTTGTGTTATAATTTGTGCAGCTGTTGGTTTAAAGTGTCCTCCCACCCTTTCCTACTCCCTGGTCTTATTAGTATGGGTTTTGGAAAACCTAAACTACAGCACATGGGCGACGTGTGAGCCCCTCCTCCTGGGTGGCTAGCCATGTGGCCTCGACCCTTGCACTCAAGGTCCCACTCCTACTCCTTGACCACTAGAGCCCCAAGTGGCGACCTTTCCCTCCACAGCCAAAGGAGCCCTGGCTGGCACTGCCACTGAGCCATGCCAGTGCTGGGCCCCCGGCCCCCAGCACCAGTCCACCCCTAGCACCAGGCCTCCAGATGACAGTAGAGCTGAGTTCCTTCTTGGGCACTGGCATGCGGGAGAGGGCAGAGCAGGGGTTGGCTTAGGTGGTGTTTAGCCTCCTCGTGCCTGTTATACCAGCCACCTATGCTACAACATGTTAAATCTATTATGAATTGTTTTTAAAATATAACTTTAGTTTGGACTATGCTGCCCTTAACCATGCTCCAAGCTCTCACTTGTGAAGGTCTGTAACTGAATGACCCCAAATGAGTCCTAGGGAATAACATAAATAGAAAGCTGCAAACACTTTTAAAAATGTTTCTTCATCTTTTTGTAATGTCTGTAAGAGATGGAAAATCTTTTAACTGAATCACAATTTCTTCAGAAGTGTTTTCTTTGTAACCGTTGTTCTCCAGGCTAAAAATATTTTATCCTTTGATTTTTTTCACAATTTTTTAAAGTTTTTGAGGGGGAAAAAATGGTTCAGACATTTGAGTATGAGGAAAGTGTATATTGCAGGATGGGGAGACACTTACCCCATTATAAAGAAATTCTTAAAATTATTTTCTTTAGTAGAGCTAGCACCAAAATGATTAGATTTAGGAAGTTTAAGACTTAGTTTTTGGCATAAAAACAGTCTTTACTGAAAAATGCCTAAGTGTTCTGGAGAAAATGTTTGGATTTGACTTAAGCTGTTGAAAATCACACTTTGTGACCTATACTGTATGTCAAGTTTTCTTTTGATGCTAAGGAATGCTCTGCAGAACATGTGTGCATAGCCAAGGAATAAATATGTAGAGAGCACGGGTTCTAGAAAATCAGGAAATGACCGAGGATACATTTCTCCTTGTGAATATGGACTACCCATCTTTGCCAGCAAATTTTCAGTGTTACTTTATGGTGTTTGTTAGAATGGTTTACTGGGTACTTCTCATATAAATTACGTCCTTAGACTCGGTATATCTGGTATATGGTATTCAATGCTATAGTTATACTAAATCTTTTTTTTTACTTTTTAAATTGCTCACTTATTTGAGAAATGGTGCATATGTATTTAAAGATGGTTATGCCTACACACAAGGCAGAATTAAGCTTGCATATGCAAAATGAACTTTTGTCATTTTCTGCTTCTAACATTTATAGAGATCTCAATGTAGTTTTTTGTGGATTTCATACATTTAAGCTACTTTATTTGCATGTCTTATAAATGTTCATCCAGAATTGAATAAATCTTCAAAAAGAAAAGACATGAACAATGAACTTCAAATGTTTTATTATTAATGTATTGTGATAGTAAAAGATGTAACCTTTTGTTACACAGAAGAAGGAAGGAACACTTTTGTATTTTGACTTTGCAACAGATATTGCATTTAATGATGACTGTTCTTTGTGTTCAGTTACCTTCAGAACATGCCAGTTCTGAGTGAAGAACAAAGGGAAGATTTTTCCTGTATTGAAAACTTGCTGACAAAAGAATTTATAGGTCAGCAGTTGATTCTTATTATAGGCTGCATGGATACCACTGAAGAGGGAGGAAGGTAAGCTTTGTAAAATTGTATGCATGTACAGGTTTGTTTTACTGACTTCTTGGCCTTTACTATGGAAACCGGCTTGCTTACATCTAGAATGTACTTCTAAAGAAAAAAATGTCAGCCAGTCAAAATATTACAGTTCTATGCTGGTTGCAAAAATGGCCTCACTTTGCTTAACAGGGTTGCTTTTGAGTACATTCAGAGTCCTAGCTGCTTACTTCAGTGAAACAATACATTTAACATACTTCTGTTATTAATGGAGACCTAGTACCACCATGGGAGAGTGAATTCGTTTATTTTCCATTCTGACTTGCTCATAATCATCAGAATTGTTGTCTAAGTTCTAAGTAAACAGCCTCTTCATGAATTGTGATATCAAAAAGAAAAAGGCATAGATTCCATTTTAGATCTCAAGCAGATTTTACTATTTTAATTGATACATTAAAACCATCTTTTTACCTGCAACTTGAGCAAACTTGACATGGAAGTTATTGAGAGAGAATAAGCTTGAAAACCCACAATGCCACATTTTTCCTTTTTCCAGATACAACTGCACATTAATTAGTATTGTCGGCGTGACAGTCTTGTTTTGGTTTACTGCATTGTGCAGGCATTGAAGGAATAAAGTTGTTTTGTACTATTAGACTAGTGAAGACATTTTGCACCTAGAAAGATGTGAGTTTTTAATTAAAGAACTTAAATAGAAGTGTTCTTCACTAATTATAAACAATGAGTGTTCCTACCCCCTCACTTTTATTTAGATAATAGGTCACACTTCATAGAAAATTTGGTGTCATCTGGTAAAAGCAGAAGAAAATAATACTGAGTAAAAAAAAAATTGAATAATTCATTAATGTTCAGCTAAGAACAACCTAGTACTTTACTAGCAAATGTATTTCAAAATAAATAAAGTAGATTAAATCTTAGCTATTGAGTGTTTCCACAGTATTTTTAAGAAAGGAGGGTGTAATTTGAAAGAGTAAAACTTTACTTTTTTTTTAAAACACAGGAAGCGTCTGCTGGCTGTCTTGCAGGAGATTCTTATTCTACCTACTACTTCAACATCCCTTATATCTTCACTTGTCGAGAGATTGCTCAGCATTCTCAAAGATGATGACAGGAGAATTCATACTGTAAGTAGTTTTATTTGTTTTTAGGCCATGTGACAGACAGCCTTGACAGATGATCGTAATGGAAGTGGCAGCAACCACTATAGTTACTTCTGCAAAAACATGCCATTCTGGTCCTCTCTTCCAGCCTTGTCTCATTTTCACCATCCACCCTAAGATATGTGAACTCTGAAGTTAAATAAGCCATGTGCACACCCACAATCTGGAATGTATGATTTCTAAACATTGATCGGTTGTTTTTGAAAATACCACTAAATTTAAAAAGTGGTGCCCTTTCACAAACTGCAGTATTTAATGTCTCCTAATGTGGCAGATCTCAACCAATTTTGACCAGAACGTTCACAGGCCCTTACGCCTCTTTATGAAGGCATCAATCCTTTCTATCACATTTCCCAGACTCAGCTAGCTATCAGGAAATTCTAGACCTCTTGTGTGGTAGGGCAGTATATTGGCAAAAAGTGTCACTAATCTTTTGGGGATTTATTGTAGTAGTTTTATCTATTAAAGAAATCTGAATGAAAGCTCAGGATTTATGCAGAGGGATGGCACTTTTTTAATGTTGAAAGTTCAGGTATATATGTCTATAGGATCTGAGAGTCAGACCAATGACAACAAGCGGTGTTAATAGCAATAACTTTTGCCTCCAATGTTAGGTTGCAGAAATTATCTCAGAGGTTCGTGAGCCCATTGTAACAGTTGACACTCCTGTAGATGCAGCTGAAATAAGAAAGCAACAACTTAAGGTAAATGAATTTTAGGTAACTTACAGGAAATATATACAGTGGCTATTTAATTTTATGTACTTTTACAGACAGCACACTTTGTATATATGTGCTACTGACTGACTGATTTAGATAGTCTATCATTTATTTTACAGCTAATAAAAATTAGTTACAATGTTGTGACTTTCATCTTCTGTGTATTTAGCTGGCTGAAATAAAAGTGAAACTTTTGGAAACAAAAGAAGCTTTGGAGGAATGTATTACTCTGCAGGATTTTAATCGTGCATTGGTGTTAAAAGAGAAAATAAGAGAGCTGGAATGCATCAAAAGCGATCTGATAAAAGAAACAGAACAGCCTGAAATTAAAGAAATGCGCGTGGAGAAGGTTCTATTTCCTTTTTTTCCCTCTCTTCTCTCTCCCACCCCGCCCCACCCAAAAAGTGCTGGTTATATTTTTATATCAATGATATTTTAGTTCACTTTGGTTTTCAACCAACTGGTGAACAGGCCTGTGTCTTATTTAATTTTCTTTTGAAGCTGTTAATAGGCATTTCATTGTTTTTCATCCAGTTGTCAGTGTTTTGCATTTGAACTTCAAATGTAAATTATAATGTACTCTATCAAAAATGCTCTACAATTTAACTGCTGTTTAGTGCAGTTTATGTACTTTGAGGATATAATTAATACTTTATTTAAAAAAAGGGGTTTTCTCCTACCTAAGTGCTCCTAGCCTTAAGTGAAAATTAATGACAAATGAACCACAAATTCAACTAACTGCAGTTCTATTTCATTTTCAGTCCTGTAGGTGGATATCGCATTCTTTGATAGTGAGAATGTAGTGTAAAGAGAACATTTTACTTGCATAGAAAGACATTATCTGTTTGTTTTTTCTTTCTCCCATTCCTGATAAAGAAAATCTTTTTCTCCTCTTAAAGAATGATCCTGAAACACTGCTGAAGTGTTTACTGATGTGTTATGAACTCCTCAAGCAGATGACCCTTTCTAAAGAAATAGGCCCAACAATGAATGGAATCATTGAATCCTTGGTATGTGGCAATAAGTAGTACAACTTCACAAGTATAAAAGATAGAAAATAGAAAAAAGAATAAAATGAAAATAGAAACATTCTTAAGTATTATGGAAAATGGTGTAGTTCTTATAATGCATCTTCACACAACATTTCGTGTAGTTGTCAATTTCTTTGTGTATATTTGCATGTCTCATCTTCTGTTAACATCTCAATCTCTGCTTTTGTGTTTTCAATGTGTGATATATTTTCATATTTTTTATAAGCTACCATATATACTTGTTCATTAGCCTGTTTGATTATAAGCCACCCCCCAAAATGGATAGGTAAAAATAGCAAAAACTGTATGACCCTTTCATAAGCCGACCCTATATTTCAGGGGTTGGAAAACTTTGGCTCCCGGCCATCAGGGTAAGCCGCTGGCAGGTCGGGAGTTGGCTCACTCACTAGGTACAAAAGCACACGTGAATATGTTGCACTCTAGGTCTCTTAACATTTTACTTTCTAATAACTTCTTTTCAAACGTCATAGCAAGTATTTTGTTGTTCCAGTATGTACATTTTAATCACAAAGAATCAAATTATTATTTTTAGATACTTCCTGGAATAACTAATGTCCATCCAGCTGTAAGAAATATGGCAGTTTTGTGTTTGGGTTGCTGTGCCCTGCAGAACAAAGACTTTGCCAGTCGACACCTTGCATTGCTGCTACAGGTAAAAATTTTCTTAGCGATAAGAATTGGGTTGTTTGGCTGTGACTTTGTGAATAAAATTGGTCTTGTACCTGTGGCACATAATTCTAAATAAAATAGTACCTACAGTATATAGGACTTCATCTGTATTGGTTGAAGATTTAAAAAATAGTGAAATATATATGTCTTACATCCTAGCTTTGCCACATACACTTGACTTATGCTGATTGATCTAACTTCTCTCTGCCTCAGTTTTCCTCACCTGTAAAATGGGGGTACTTCAGTATTGCATACAAGATGCTGAGAAGCTTAATTCATAATATTTGTGACTTGCTTCTTTTTGGCCTATCTTGGGCATTATGTGAAAAAGAAAGGGGTCCTGGCAGCTCTAGGTGGTCTTCTCGGCACTTTTTTTCCCAAATGCAAGCTGCATATGTCCATGGTGTGGAAAATGCTTCATGATTGGTGCTCTCCTCCGCCCCCCCCCCCGAGTTCAGGGCAGAAGAAAAGGAGCTTAAATCAAACCTAAGGCCTCTAGAGTCACATGGACAATAGCAGATGGGTTTCTTGAACTGTTACTTATTTTTTATAACATTCTTATATATTTATTTGTACTGTAGTAGCATCCAAAGGCCCTCCTCAAAATAAGTGACCCACTTTATTAGGTGTTGACAAACATATAGGACAATATAGTTACTGACTAAGGGAATTTATGGTAAAATTGTCAAAAGTGACGTAAGTACTTAGGAGCCTAAATCCCATTGACTTTCAGTGAAACTTAGACTCCTAAATCTATAGAAAATGGAGCTTAAGGTGATGTCACTCTGGAAAATGTTACTCTTAGGTATGTGTGTCTTCTTTCAGATTAGACTAATTTATGCAAGTATTTGAATTTATTACCATTTCATTACTTGTTGCATCGTCTTTCAGATTAGACTGTAAACTGTTTGGGACAGGGATTATTGTTTTACATGAATAGTACTCAGCAGAGTGGAGTCCAAATTATGATTTGGGCCTTTGAGAGTTAGCAAAGTTCAAATAAGTTTGATTTTATTCTTATTGCTTCCAAAATAGACACAATAGGGCAGTAAGAATTCATGGGATAAGGCCTCCCATTTGGATCAGGATGACGTGTCCAATTGAAACAGCCATAAATAGTGCTGCACAGTTTTGAACTGAACGAAGTAGGCTGATTGCATAGCTGGAGCTGAATGAATAATGTTTTATATAGTTCAACCTCAGATTTTATTCCATACTTGGTTCATGTTTGAGCGCTCAGGTTGCTTTTTCATACTGTTCTAAAGTTTGGGGAGATTCACTTAGTTTAGGTGAATTGTTGTGTGATCTTTGGGTAATCTCAGTCACGGATTTAGGAGTTAAATATTGTCAGCTCTTTGTTTTTAACAAAAACTTTTAGTTGAGTGATGTACCATAGTACTATACAGCTTTTTCTCCTCGTCTACAAAACCTAGGTTTTACAAATTGATGATATTAAGGTAAAGCGAAGTGCTTTAAAGGGAGTCTTTGACCAGCTGATGTTATTTGGGATAGAAACATTCAAAGCAAAAAAAGACGATTCTCACAGTGAAGAAACAGAGATCAGAAATAGAGATTGTGAAGAAGAGGAGACTAAAATAAAAGAGTTGGAAGAAGAGACTGCCACTGTTCACAACCTCCTACAACTTCTTTCCAGTTTCTTAGACAGCGAGGTAAGTTATCTGTGAAATGCCGTCAGGCTGCTCTTCTACATCTTCTTTTTTTGTTACAAAAGTAAAAATTTGTATATAATTGTACATAAGTAATCTTACTTTCTTCCCAAACACTTCTGTATGTTTATATTCTTGGATCAGATGCCTAGTGTATTGAGATATTTCAGGAACTGCTTATAGATTTAAATATGAATGAAAATTGCATGTGCACTATTGATACTGCACAGAAGTCTATAAATAGAGCTGCTGTTCTTCCGTGGTTTCTTTAGAAAACTCCATAGTACTCCTGGTGAAAATATGAGCGACATTCCTTTATGACCCAGATAACTTTATTTTCCCATGAAAGGTCATTAGGCTAGATTCTAGGGAGGTGTAAATTGGCATAGCTCCATTTAAATCATTAATAATAACTAGAACAGCTTGTGATAACAAGGATATCCATGTGAATACAGTAGTATCTATACCAGAACAGACTATTTTAAACATTGCTCCAATCCATTTTTATAAACTGTTTTCTGTATTTTACAAGAGGAGGAAATACTTCATCACTCTTGGAGTTAAAGCTGCCATTGTGAGTTCACTGGGTCTGGTTTTGGAGTCGTAGCATTCTGTTCTTGGTCTCTGCTACCCTCCCATGTAACTCACGGCACTAACTAGGCATCTCCCACAGGTTTTCAGTGGTTTTGTTTCAGTTACAGTTATATACCCAGTGCTTTCTGAAAACATCAAATTGTGACCTTTGTAAGGGGAAAAGAAAAAAAAAAAGGGGGTACGAGCCTTCTGATGGATTGTATTCCTCATTATTATTTTCTGTTTTATATCAAATTTTCATTAAGCTACTTTTGGATCTTGGTCATCTTGTGTGATTGGCTTTTTCACCATGGTAGCCTTCTTGTAAGTAGTCTTAGGATAAATATATTGGGACTTGTCTTGAAAACTGGCTCTTACTTGTCTCCTTCCTTCCTTTTGGGAAACAGCTCACAAACTTTTTGAAACTCTGTGTAGATGGATAAGGGCAAATCTGAAGCCTCATCAGTGAGAGTTTGAACTAAATAAGGAGAAATGGATGCAAACTACTAGTGTTTGAGTATTTGGCAACTTATAAAGAAGTATGATTAACTGCATCCCTGGCATTACTGAAACTGTCAATCTTCCATGCCTTTCCTAGCTGTGCAAGAGCAATGAAATGGCAGGATTGTTATAGCAAAGTTGTGTGTTCTGAAATCCATTTTTTCACTAGTGAGTGAAAAGCCTTTTTCATTTTTAAGTGGGTTAGAAATGGATTGGAAGCTAAGAAGTTTTTATTTTTCCATTACAGTTATCTGTAGGTTTCATGATAGAGATTTGAGGCTCCTGAATTCTGTTAGTGTGGATTTGGATATCATTCATTTTACATTTACAGTAACTTACAAGTGTCTGGGGGATGCTATTTTAAGAGTTTCACTGACAGTAAGGATGCAACTCTGAGCCTGCATGGAGGTTGTCGGCATGTATCCACATGAATTTCAGTGTAAGATTGGGGCTTTACTTTTCAATTAACTAATGTTTATCAGTCAAAGGACTGTACTTCTGTCTCTGATCCAGTCTTTCTTTACTTAAGTTTTCAGAACTCAGGACAGAAGCTGCAGAAGGCCTGGCCAAGTTGATGTTCTCTGGGAGGTTAATTAGTGCCAAACTTCTTTCTCGTCTCATTTTGTTGTGGTATAATCCAGTGACAGAAGAGGATACTCAACTTAGACACTGTCTGGGAGTTTTCTTCCCTTTATTTGCTTATGCAAATAGGTATGAGCTTTTTAAAATCTGATGTTGAAATCATACATTGTTTTTTCTTTCTTTTCTAGGTTATAGTTTTAACTGATTTTGTTCTTGTGATTCCGATAAGTTTTGTATGTGGGGTGTATTATGTAACTATGATACAGTAGCCTAAGAAAGTAAGGACAGCATTGTCAAACCTGAGTACTTAAAATCAAACACCTAAATAAATGGCCTAATTTTTCAGTAGGTCTGAGCACCTGCAGTTCTCATTTACTTCATTGGGAGATTCGCATCTCAATGACTCTGAAATCAGGACATGTTTAAGTGCCTAACTATGTGTTTAAAGGCTTAATTTACAGCCTCCTAAGAAGGTAAGGTGATCATTTTCATGCTCCCTCTTGAGAGAGTTAAAATAGTAATAGTGTGTATCTATTTGCACAAGAAGATTCATTTATTCCTTTGCGCTGCATTAGTATATGGCTATCAACACTGATCACTCCACTGTTTTGGTTACATCTGGGACATATCTAGAAATAAAATCCACACTTCCATTTTTTTTAATGGACGGTTCTTCAACACTTAGCCAGACAGTCGGCTGTAATGATCATTCGCCATTTGGCCCATTCCTGCTCAACCGGAAAGGCTTGACGGCCAGAGTGTGCAACATCAGAACAGACTTGATGAAGCCATTTAATAGGGGGTTTGCCTCTGGGCTGCCTCCACCCCTTAGTTGGTAGAATTTTATCCTGAATTTTACAAGCTACCCAGAGAACGGTGTTCGCTGGAACATCTTGTGGCACACTTGCGACGTGTCCGAAAAGCATGAGGTGCCACCTGTGAACAATGGCCCTAGTAGTCTGTAGACCTGAACAACCATAAACATCTGCATTACAAATGAAGTCATTCCACTGTATGCCCAGTATACAACATTGACCTTCTGTGTGGAAAGTCTTCAGCTTTGTCCAGTCTGCGTGGTGTAGTGTCCATGTTTTGCAGCCCTACAACAGTATGGGAGGGATACAGCTCAAATAAATCCTGAACTTGGTTGTCATACTAAGATGGTGTTGATTCCATATCCATTGTAAACAGCCCATGGCAGATGCTGTGATGCCAATCCAATGGAGAACCTCTGTGTGAGAATTGGAGGAGCTGGTAAGTGTAGAACCCAGATAGAAAAAGATGGAAACTGTGGTTTGTTGTTCAAAGAGATTGGAGTCGCTGGTGGACCTGGTCCTAAATCTTGCAGTTTTGTCTTTGACCATGAAACATGGAGATCAATCTTATCTGACTTCTTCTCCACATGCTGGAGTGCTTCACGAAACCTGTTGGAGCTCTGTACTAAATGAACATCAGCAGCATAGTCAAGGTCTGTGAGTGAGAAATCACCGATTTCAATGCCTATGGACCTGACGGAATGCTGCATTACGGAATCCATTGCCTGACAAAGGAGTGCAGGGGCCAGAATGCAACTCTGCCTAATACCAGATACTGATTTAAAAGGTGCTGACATCCGGTTCCCCAGACTAACACGGGTAGTGGTTCCGTTATGCACCTTTCTAATCAAGTCCAGCAGAGTGGTAGGGACATCTACGCCTTTAAGGCTTCCATAAGGTGACACGGTCTACTGAATCAAATGCAGCCTTAAGATCAATGTACGCTACATGCAGGGGCTTCCTGAACTCGTGATGTATTGCCGACAACAAGCGAAGGGCCAAAATGGCATCTAACGTGAACTTGTTCTTCGTAAAACCTGACTGTTGGGGATGATGCTTCCAATGTAGCAAAGACTCCAGGTGTGCCAGCAAAACATGCAAAAACACCTTCCCTGGAATTGAGAGCATGGTGATCGGCCAGTAGCTCTTGCATTCACTGTGCGGTCCCTTGCTCTTAGAGTGAGATCACAATACTGTCCTTCCAGGCAGTTGGCAGGGTTCCAGTTCTCCACACCAGATGAAAGATGGCCAGAAGTGATTCTGCTCCAGGATTAAGAGCGCAGTGTAGCTGCTCTGAGGGGATGCCATCAGCACTGCCTACGCATCTGTTTTTCAGTTTAGAGATGGCACACTTCATTTCATCCAATGTCGGTGCATCAGTACAAATGTCTGGACCTGGAACCGCAGTGACTGCCAGATCATCCAGCGCTGAACAAGCGGCAGCTGGAGGATGGTTCAGGACACTGATAATGTTCCACTCAGTGTGAGAGAATGTCATCATGCGATGACATGTCGTTCAGGATGCTGTTTGTAATGACTACCTCTTGACTGCTGAGGTTGCAAATGGCGCAAAATGTTGGCTTCAAGTCGCCCCTGGCTAAGCTAAATTTGACATCATCCACCACTTGGTTATAATATGCCTTGCGATGGCGGAGTTCCAGGGTGTTAAACTTTCACTTCAGCTGATTACAAGTGTGCTTATCACACTGGTGGGATGCAGCCTTCACTTTTATTATCTGGAAGGCCTTCTCTGATAGCCATGGTCGGTGTGCTGGATGCCTATAGCCAATCGTCTACTCAGCAGATTGGTTGAGGGTAGAAGTGAACAGGGACCAGGGAACCTCCATGTCATCTGGCAGATTAGCTAGAGCTGAGAATCTGTTACTGATGTCAAGACAAAACCTGTTGGCTAAACCTGGCACACGGAGTGCATCAATATTAAACTTCATCATCATCGCAGAGGATTTACCTGTTCATTGGAGCATCTACATCGTTTGGGCAACCACTAGAAGGTGATCTGTTTTTGCTATGCATTCCGCACCACGATACACTCTACAGGAGGCGAAGAGACGTCTATCGTGTGTAATGATGTGGTCCAGCTCCATCTGAGTGATCCCATCGTGAGAGATCCATGACATCTGATGTATGCATCGCCACTTGAACCATGACCCAAGAATGGAAAGATTCTGGGAGGCACAGAATATAAGCAAGTGGTGAGAGTTATCAGTGGGTGTGCCTGAACCATAATGACCAATGACCTGTTCAAATCCAGTTCGCAGGGTGCCAGTAACTGCATTTAGGTCACCCAGGATCATGAGATTATCATGTGGAAGGACTGTGTATACTAGCTGTTCCAATGGATCATAGAAATGATCTTTAACTGAGTCAACAGATTCCTCTGTCTGTGCATAGATTACTATGACAGTGAGATAACCGTGCCGATGTTTAAGACGTACAGTTAGGGTTGGAGTGAAATAAATCTCTTCTAGTCTTTTGAAATTCCTTTTTATCTCCTTTTGTCCGTCTTTTCTTTCCCCTTTCCTAAATCTGTTTTTACTGCTGCCTGTGAAACTGCTTTGGGAGCTCTGATCCAACTCTTTATTGAATTTCTTAAGGAAGAGATAATATAAACAGAATTATTTTTACTTGTTTATGCTGCTGAGGACTGCAGCCAGGCATTGAAGTGTCACTGAAGGAACACTAGCAGTAGAACTTCGAAAGGAAACAGACAAACTGACCTTAGTGCTCAGCAGCCGTGTAGAGGAAACAGTTGGACTCCTGTTTTTAAATAATTAAATTAGCAGATTCAGGATTTTCAATGCAGGGTATTTGTTTTTGTGAGGCAGAGGGAGGTTGGTGGGGGAGAGGGAAAGGTGAGGTTTAAATAAACACAACAAAAATGTGACTGACTTACTCTCCTCCTTCCCTTCTCTGCCACTGAAAAAATATGACTAGCTACTCTTTGAGTGGCAGTTTGTGGCTAGCTAGTGTAAAAGCTAAATTGGGAATATTAAATAGTTACTAATCTATTTTTTACAATAAAAAGTGAATTTAAAGTTTTTGTTGGACTATAGATTGCTACTAAAAGGACAGTTGAGTGAATTGGGGATGGAGAGAGGGAAATTGTAGTGGAGGGGAAAAACCCTAATTTCCTATCACTACTCTGTCAAGAGCAGGAATAAGTCACTTTGAGAGGATAATTTTTCACTTAATTTCTGTTGAGTCCAGTATCAAAGTGAAACTAGGATAGTGTCCCCCAGTCTGGAATAATGGGCTCTGACCTCTGTGATTAGTTCTACATGTGAGCAGGTTATCTGGTTTTATTGAGACATTCTCTGGTTGCAGTTATATTGGCAAGAGGAGTCTGAAATCTTTATCTTTGAACATTAGTCTTACGGTATATCCCACCAAGTCACGGTCATTCTTTGTTCCAGACCAGAGTCACCACTATTAAAAATGCAATTGTGTATGTGCTACTGCGGCATTGAATGTACCTTCTCTAATAGGAGGGGGATGCTAATGTACTTCCTTGGTTATCATCCCTTTAAAGCCACCTCCTCTGCCCCTGCACTCTGGAGAGTTGCACACTGGATTCTTCAGGGACCAACAGAGAAAGGATTGTTGGATAAATAACCTGGTTTTAAACTGGCTTAGGGCCTTCTTCCTGATCCAGCAAACAGACAGAACCCCTGGTCCAGGGTGGGCCTCAGTACTTAGGATGGGATTGGAAGGTTTGGGTCTACTAAGGCCCCACAAAACAGTGTGCTAGTTCTGACCTGCAGCTGTGATGAACTTCTGATCACATATTCGTATCGTGTTACTAGCATTTGCCTCTTTTAAAACAGGACAAATCAGGAATGTTTTGAGGAAGCCTTTCTTCCAACTCTGCGAACACTGTTTAATGCTCCTGCATCTTCACCTTTGGCTGAAGTAGATATTGCTAATGTTTCTGAACTGTTAGTAGACCTGACAAGACCAAGTGGACTGAATCCTCAGGCCAAAAAGTCCCAGGATTACCAAGTATGTAGATTGTGGTTGATGGGGTGCTACTTTGATGTTTGTGGCTAGAGATTGCATCCCAACAACCCAGCCACTGCTATCACTCTGTGAAGATTTCTCCCTTTGAGGCTCCTGCATAAGAGGGAAGGGGAGAGATCATCCCAAGTGACCTGATTCTAGCTGCTGTTTTCTCATGTGTTTAAAGCAACACCACCATACTTAATTTGCTAGCAGGTATTGTTTGCTCCATCCTGTGTGTGTGTGTGCACATACATAAATTGGCGCACATGCTTAAAATGCTGTTTTTTGAGAAACATCTTTTTGCCATTTAACATAGCTGATTGGATACTTACGTTAGGCACATTACATGGTCTTCTCATGTAAATAACTTTCAACCAACTATCAGAATGTTCTTACAATTTTTCCAGGATTTAACAGTGCATGATAGCTTAGCTGTGAAAATCTGCAATGAGATCTTGATAGACCCAACTGCACCAGATGTTCGTATTTACGCGAAAGCCTTGAGTTCATTAGAACTCAGCAAATATTTCACAAAAGATCTTCTGGTTCTACTTGACGAGATCCTTGAGGTAGGTGGTATACAAATAAATTGTGTTACATTGCTCTTGGTACCTTTTTAGTAGCTAAAAATTTAGTATCTCAGTAGTATTCCATAGTTTTTTTAGTTATTTAACAAAGAATCTGTGTAAACGTCATACTAATCAGGATGGAATTTTTGTTTTAATCAAATATTTATATTTTAAACAAATCTAATTAAAAATGAGTTAATTTGTGGGCTGAGATCACTATGAACTATCTTGTTAAAATACAATGAACCATTTCAACCAGTGCAATAAGTTGAAGCAACATGCCATGTTTTTCATGTCATCACAGTAAGGTTCATGATAAATGTGCTGCAGCTTCTTTTATCACATGTAAGTAAAATTGAAGATAGTCCTTCACAACTTGGACTATAGTATAGACTCATAGAAGATTAGAGTTGGAAGAGACCTCAGGAAGTCATCTAGTTCAACCCCTGCTCAAAACAGGGCCCACCCCAACTAAATCATCCCAGCCCGGGCTTTGTCAAGCCAGGCCTTAAAAACTTCTAAGGACGGAGATTCCACTATCTCCCTAGGTAACCCATTCCAGTGCTTCACCACCCTCCGATGAAATAGGTTTTCCTAATGTCCAACCTAGACCTCCCTCACTGCAGCTTGAGACCATTGCTCCGTGTTCTGTCATCTGCCACCACTGAGAACAGCCTAGCTCCATCCTCTCTGGAACCATCCCTTCAGGTTGTTGAAGGCTGCTATCAAATCCCCCTCACTCTTCTCTTCTGCAGACTAAATAACCCCAGGTCCCTCAGCCTCTCTTCATAAATCACATGCTGCAGCCCCCTAATCATTTTTGTTGCCCCTCACTGGGCTCTCTCCTGTTTGTCCACATCCTTTCTATTGTGAGGGTGCGCAAAACTGGACGCAATACTCCAAATGTGGCCTCACCAGTGCTGAATAGAGGGGAATAATCACTTCCCTCGATCTGCTAGCAATGCTCCTACTAATGCAGCCTAATATGCTGTTAGCCTTCTTGGCAACAAAGGCACATTGTTGACTCATATCCAGCTTTTTGTCCACTGTAATTCTCAGGTCCTTTTCTGCAGAACTGCCGCTTAGCCAGTCGGTCTCCAGCCTGTAGTAGTGCATGGGATTCTTCCATCCTAAGTGCAGGACTCTGCACTTGTCCTTGTTGAACCCCATCAGATTTCTTTTAGCCCAATCATCCAGTTTGTCTAGGTCACTCTGGCCCTTATCCCTATGCTCCAGTGTATCTGTCTCTCCCCCCAGGTTCGTGTCATCTGCGAACTTGCTGAGGGTGTAATCCATCTCATCATCCAGATCATTTAATGAAGAAGTTGAACAAAACCGGCCCCAGGACAGAGCCCTGGGAAACTCCGCTTGATACCGGCTGCCAGCTAGACATCGAGCCATTGATCACTACCTGTTGAGCTGACGATCTAGTCAACTTTCTGTCTACCTTATAGTGTGTTCATCCAATCCATACTTTTTTTACTTGCTGGCAAGAATACTGTGGGAAACCGTATCAAAAGCTTTGCTAAAGTCAAGATATATCACCTCCACTGCTTTCCCCATATCCACAGAGCCTGTTATCTCATCATAGAAGGCAATCAGGTTGGTAGGCATGACTTACCCTTGGTGAATCCATGTTGATTGTTCCTGATCACCTTCCTCTCCTCCAAGTGCTTCAAAATGGATTCCTTGAGGACCTGCTCCATGTTTTTTCCAGGGACTGAGGTGAGGCTGGGAGATCTGTAGTTCCCCAGATTACCCTTCTTCCTTTTTTTTAAAAGATGAGTGCTATATTGGTCTTTTTCCAATCGTCCAGGACCTCCCCCCCGATCGCCATGAGTTTTAAAGATAGTGGCCTATGGCTCTTTAATCCCATCAGCCAACTCCCTCAGCATCCTTGGATGCATTAGATCTGTCCCCATAGTCTTGTGCATGTCCAGCTTTTTGAAATAGTCCTTAACCTATTATTTCACCACTGAGGGCTGCTCACCTCCTCCCCATACTGTACTGCCCAGTGCAGCAGTCTGGCAGCTGACCTTGTGTGTGAAGACCAAGGCAGAAAAAGCATTGAGTATTTCAGCTTTTTCCAGATCATCTGTCACTAGGTTGCCTCCTCCATTCAATAAGGGTCCCACACTTTCCCTGACCACCTTCTTGTTGCTAACATACCTGTAGAAACCCTTCTTGTTACCCTTCATATCCCTTACTAGCTGCAACTCCAATTGTGCTTTGGCCTTCCTGATTACACCCCTGTATGCATGAACAGTATTTTTATACTCCTTCCTAGTCATCTGTCCAAGTTTCCACTTCTTGTAGCGTCCTTTTTGTGTTTAAGCTCATCGAAGGTTTCTCTGTGAAGCCAAGCTGGTCGCCTGTCTCATTTGCTATTCCTTCTGCACATCGGGTGGCTTCTTCCTGTGCCCTCAATAAGGCTTCTTTAAAATACAGCCAGCTCTCCTGGACTCCTTTCCCCCAGATTAGCCTCCCAGTAATGAGAACTAATTTGCCTTCTTTGAGTGGCCTTAGGACTATTGTGGTATTACACTATTACCTGTGTGTCATGGGGTGGGATCGCCCTTTTAAAGAATGTGGGCTTAGCCCCACCTGTTACTAACTAGCTGCCTTCCAGGTAGGGGGTTTGAGGCTAGGGCTTAGATGATAGTAGGTCACCTTGTCCTCAGATAAAAGATGAGCAAGCAGGAAGTCTTTTCCAGAAGACAATGATCAGGGAATGGTGGGGAAAGGGCTCTCTGCATGAACTAGGTGGAAAATCTGGCTAGAGATACCTGCTGTGGGCTGTGGCAGAAGCCTTTTGAGAAAGAGGCTTTAGGAAGGACCAGGCATCAGAACCTGGTTTATCTGTTTTGCTTTGAGTTGGACTGTTTGGATTTTGAAAAATAAACCCATCCAGGAAGAAAGGGACTGCCATTCTATTGCTAATGGGAGCTTTATTTGACACACTGGTTGGTGAGTTGGCCCCCTGCTTACACCGCAGTACAGCAGATTGATGGAACTTTCTGGAAGCCCTGCCCATTGTGATGCCTGCACTTCTTCCTATCCCTACAGCTCTTAATGTTCCAAAGGTGAGGGTATAAAAAAGGCTAGGGTGCCCAACTGCCTCATTTCCTTCCAACAGAGATTACATGTAGACTTGGAACCTTTACTAGGTCTTAATAGCAGTAAACATTTATGCATCCGACGAAGTGGGTATTCACCCACGAAAGCTCATGCTCCAATATGTCTGTTAGTCTATAAGGTGCCACAGGACACTCTGCTGCTTTTACAGATCCAGACTAACATAGCTACCCCTCTGATACTTGATTTATACTCTTAGTGCGGTATGTCTACACTATGGGATTATTCCGATTTTACATAAACCGGTTTTGTAAAACAGATTGTATAAAGTCGAGCGCACGCGGCCACACTAAGCACATTAATTCGGCGGTATGCGTCCATGGTCCAAGGCTAGTGGTAATTTCCAGAGCGTTGCACTGTGGGTAGCTGTTCTGTAGCTATCCCATAGTTCCTGCAGTCTTCCCCAACCTTGGAATTCTGGGTTGAGATCCCAGTGTTCGATGGGGCAAAAATCATTTTCGCGGGTGGTTCTGGGTAAATGTCGTCACTCATTCCTTCCTCCGGGAAAACAATGGCAGATAATCATTTTGCGCCCTTTTTCCTTGGATTGCCCTGGCAGATGCCATAGCATGGCAACCATGGAGCCCGTTCAGCTTTTTTTTTTTTTTACGGTCATCGTATGTGTACTGGGCGCCGCTAACAGAGGCGATACTGCAGCACTGCACAGCAGCATTTGCTTGCTTTTGCATGATAGCAGAGACGGTTATCAGTCGTTCTATGCCGTCTGCTGCCATTGTAAATTGGCAGTAAGATGACGGTTATCTGTCGTTCTGTACTGTCTGCTGCTATCATGGGTGCCCCTGGCTGATGTTGGCCGGGGGCGCAAAGGCAAACCTGGGAATGACTCCCCGAGTCAATTCCTCCTTTATGGTTTCTAAAAATAGTCAGTCCTGCCTAGAATGTGGGGCAAGTGTACTAGAGAACCAGTGTATCAGAGAGCGCAGCTGCTCTGTGTCAGATCCCACAGAAATGATGAGGTGCATGCCATTCTAGGGGGTGCCCCTGCAACAACCCCACCCGTTCCTTCCCTCCTCCCCCAACTTTCCTGGGCTACCGTGGCAGTGTCCCCCGCATTGTGTTCATGAAGATAAAGAATGCAGGAATAAGAAACATGAATTGGTTAGTGAGAAAAATGAGGGGGAGGCAAGCCTTCCCGACTGCTATGACACGTCAGGCAGAACATAAGCGGCAGGGGAGAGGAGCCAGCATCACCTGCTGCTATGATGTCCACGGCAGTAACAGAATGTTTCTTTACACAGGAAAGGGAGGGCTGATGGAACTCAAGCCCCAGTTGCTATGATGAGAACAGTTACCAGCCATTCATTACCAGTTCTACTGGGAATAGACCGGGAATCATTCCTATTTTTACCCAGGTGCCCTGGCCAGCCTCACGGTGAGACCAGCCAGGAGCACTCAAGGCTGATGACAAGCGACGGCTAGTATCCCCTACTGCCAACCATCTGCCACCAGGGAGGGTGAGAGGGCGGAACTGCTGCTTCAATGCTTGCGCAGGCATCGCGTCTACGCAGCCAGGCATTCAGTTAGAGCATAGAGTGACACTGAAAGAGTCAAGACAACGATTTCTTTCCTTTTCTTTTCACGTGGGGAGGGGGGGGGGGGGGAATAAAATTGTTGAAGCTATACCCTGAACGCACGCGGACAATTTGTGTTTGAACTGTACAGGCATTGGGCAGCTCAGCCAAGAATGTAAAATATTTTTTGGGGATACTTGGCTGTAGATGTAGCGATAGCTGAGTCTTCCAGTGCCTCCCTCCCTCCCTTCATGAGCGTCCATTGATTTCTTTGCTTTCCCTTACACTTGTCACGCAGCACTAGTGTAAGCCGAGATTTTTTTCAAAACGCTTTGGCATTTCGTCTTCTGGAACGGAGCTCTGATAGAACAGATTTGTTCTCCCCATACAGCGATCAGATCGCAGTATTCTCCTGTACGCGTCCATGCTGGAGCTCTTTTTGGATTGGACTGCATTGCGCACCTTGCTCATCAGCAGCTCCAGCTGGGCAAAACAGGAAATGTAATTCAAAAGTTCGCGGGCTCCTGTCTACCTGGCCAGTGGCATCCGAGTTTCAGATTGCTGTCCAGAGGCGGTCACATGGTGCACTGTGGATACCGCCCGGAGGCCAATATTCGTCCATTTGCAGCCACACTAACCCTAATCCAATATGTTAATACCGATTTTAGCACTACTCCTCTCATTGGAGAGGAGTACAGAAACCGATTTCAAGCGCCCTTTATATCGATATAAAGGGCCTCGTAGTGTGGACGGATACAGCGTTAAATCGGTTTAGTGCTGCTAAAATCAGTTTAACGTTGCTAAAATCGGTTTAAACGCATAGTGTAGACCAGGCCATGGTCTCCTCTGAAATGCTCAGAGCCACCCAGGTGCCCCAACAGGCATGGATTTCAAAGGTACCAATAGCTTTGCTGCACTGCTGATACACCTCCCATTAGCGTGAATGTGCAGGGACTCACCTTGAAGAATTCAGATTATTGATCAATAGTCTTCCTTTTATTTTGGCCACTAATTCTAAAATGAACAAAGGATTAATGCTGGTGACCTAAATAGTCTTTTTATTCTTGATCTAAATTGCTGTGTAACCACCGTGGTTTTTAAACTGATCCACCTTGTTGTTTCCTAAATAATTAACCTTGTGTGTTAGTATACATAACTTAGAGAGTCTTTTATCTCCCTACGAAATATGGTGCGAGTCGAATTTACTACAGTGAGGGGTGCATGATTCTCAGATACAGAAATGCCAGCATTTTGTGGATAATCCTGTATTAGAAGATATGTAGAAACTGAGCTGTTGTAGAATTAAGCAATATTAATATGAAACATTTCTACCCACAGAAGGTCAAAGATAAGTTGTGTCAAAGAGTGATTGGGAAATTCAAGATAAATTTAAGCAAAGAAAATGATATAGACAAAGACCGCTCTGAAGTAGAACAGGAAACTGGCACCACAACATCTGAGCATGTTAATCCAAATGAGGAAGGTAATGTAGTGAAAGTATGGCTAACAGGAGAATAAACGAGTCCCTGAATGCAGGTGGGGTGGGGTGTGTATATATTTGTTTTACATAGAAGCATACAGGCTTTCTCTTTACTATGAAAAGTTTTAAAGTAACAAAAATAGAAGTTTTAAATTGTACATTCTTACCCTTTTGAAAATGGACTATTTTACCTATTGATTTTTTTCTAGCTTTTTTACCTGTTTCTCTGCTGTTTTCCCTTTCATTTTCCATATTCCTCTTTTGTGTGAGAATTGCCACACACTCTCCATCAGCGATTCTCTTCACAGTCTATTCCCAAATAAATGTTACTAAGTAGGTGGGCTTTCTTTAGTTTGAATAGTCACTTATCTCTTGAATACTAGTGTCTACTAACTAGCCTGAAAACCTACTGAGTTTAAAAGTTTTCACTAGTTTTCAAGTTCTTCTTTCCTTTCCTTGCTTTATTGGACTTGAGTTCTTTTCATATCTGTAGTTTTTCTCAAAAGAGATTTCTTATGTTTTTCAGACTAATTTTATTGGAGTGATATGTTAGCAGTGATGTCTCTTCTCAGTGTTAGCTTATGCATCTGGAGCTAGACTTTGCACTAGTAGTTGAACAGAAAGAAGCTCCGCGCTCTCTACCGTTTAGGCAGCAGGTGGCCCACTTGCAGTTCCTATGCTATCAGTAACCCAGATCTGTTAGCACCCTTCAGACAAGGTGTCTAGAAATCCTTCCAGGAACTGGTCTTGATCCGTTTCCTATCTAAATAGCTAAGCAACTGTCTTAAGTTGACTTGAAGACCACTCAGTTGGTTTTTCCTTTCTGCTGCTTTATTAGTGACTTATTTCAGGGCCTGAACTCCATCATGTCAGAGTACTAAGCTCCAGCAGTCATTGCTCAGTGGGGCTGATAGACTAAAATAAATATAATTCAGAGATATGTCACAAAATATGTGTAACAATTTCAGCTGTTTTCATCTTTGCATATTCACTGTAGGGGGAGTTGGTAGTGCCTCCTTTCTTTAGGTTGTGTACCCTCCCTCCTCCCCCCACACCCCTCCTCCAGCTGTGGGATAACAGCCTTTGCCTGCTGCTGGCTTATAGTTCATTCTTTCCAGTGTGACGTTCCCACAAAGAGGAATGGAGATTCTGCATTCAGTATGTATTTTCTTGCAGAGAACGCTCTTGCATCCTGTAAAGCAGTGATTCTCAAATTGTGGGGTGTGCCCCCCGGGGGGTGCAGAGGAATATTAGGAGGGTATGGGGCTGTGGCAAGCCCTCATGGGGGGGCAGGAAGGGAGTGCCATGCTCCGTCTCCATCCCCAACTCCGCTTTTAGCCCAAGATCTACTGCTAAGGAAGCCTTGGCTGTGCAGTAATTGGAGGGAGGAGAGGGGGCAGACAAATTCCATTACTGGTAAGGAGGGACGCAAATGGAAAAGTTTGACCACACTGCTGTAAAGAAAACCACACTTTGCAATGGTTGCTAGTGTTTGTTCCCATTTTTTCTAAATTAAAAATGACTGAAATTTTTAAAAATGACAGCAGAGGTTTGTTTAGTTTATTTTCAGTATTGGTATATAAAGATCACATCTGTTATGATTGGCCTGATACACTGTTCTGTTACACAGAAAAGAATAAAGAAGTTGATCAGAGTCCTGTTAATGAACATAAAGATTATGCACCTGCAAAGCAGAAATCTACAAGAAGCAAAGCTACTAGAGGTATGAGATGACTTAAGTTTTGTAGCTTAATATTAACAGCTACAAATATTTTTTTAAATTTAAAGTAAGGCCTATAGGAATTGCAGCAAAAATATCTTTGTTGTAGTATCATTTGCTTTAAAGCCTTTTAGATTTTTAAAACATGATCTCTGACAGAGTTTATGAAACAGTTTTCATCATTATAACAGCCTTGACTTCATAGTCATTTTCAAATAGTCTGCTTTTGGACTACCACACAATAGTGCTGGTGTCATGAAAGAGGTAAGGTAGTCTGGAAAGGCTGAGAGTCACTGGTGTAAGGAACTACCCATGTATGGTGAGGGAAATTTGTTTAGGAAAATAGTATTGAAGAAGTGAAAAGTCTCTGAGTTCTAAGATGTGAAGGTTATTTGAACAAAAGGCACATAGTCATTGTTCTGATGATGGGTAACTTTCATTTGTGTTTTAGGGCAGAGAACAGTAAACACAGGGGCTAGGTCTGTGAACACAAGAAGAAATCATAAAACGGTAGCATCTGACAGTGAAAGGTAAACAGTCTTGTGTAATGAATGCACAACGTCCCTCCTGCCACTCTAACTTCCTTCCTTCCTTTCTCGCAAGCCAACGTAATTCAAACCCTTTCATCCATGTGACCTTCCTTTTTTAAAATTAGGTGTTCCAAGCACAGAAGATAAACTACATGTTGACTATATATACACCTCTACCTCGATATAACACTGTCCTCAGGAGCCAAAAAATCTTACTGCATTATAGGTGAAACCACGTTATAGTGAACTTGATTTGATCTACTGGAGTACACAGCCCCGCCCCCCTGGCACGCTGCTTTACCATGTTATATCCGACTTCGTATTATATCACGTGGTGTTATAACAGGGTAGAGGTGTAGAATTAATCCCAGACTTCTCAACAAGGGTAATAAAACATAAGTAATTAAAACCTCTCCATAAATGTACAGTCTCCTTCAGAAGTACTAGTTAAGAAATAGTAAGGAAATAAAACAATTTCTTTAACAGCTCAGACTCAAAACTAAGAAATCCAACCTGCATTAATTTTTTTTTCAGTATATCTTCCAGTTTCGTTCGTGTGTAACAGCTATTTAGGGAAGGGTTTGTAATGTTACCTCTGCTATACTAATTGCTACTATCTTGTTAGTATTCGTTTAGTTTTTTAATTTGTAAATTGATAAACTTTAGAAACCAACATTTGGCAATAAATAATTGAATGCCATTCACTTCACCCCATAATGCAGTGCTGTTATCTGTGGTATCTTAACTCTAACTGTGGACCCACATCTGCTTATGGTCAAGCACATGACCCATTAACTTCAATATGATCAGGCCCTTTAATTTGTCTAAACAATTCGTTTTTTGTTGATAGCCCCTAAGAGCTAACCTTGCAGCTTTCCACGCACTTTAACTTTTGCTTATCCCTTTGTGGTGGTCACGTGTTCTAACTGATACATAGCTATTCAAAAATAAACTTACAACCTATATCCAGTGCAGTGTCTACAGTAAAGAATGTAGTTTGTTATTCAGTGGTTTCAAGGCAGTGCATTTACATTTAAATTTGCTTACAACTTTTTTGTGGCTATTTTGAAACTTTTTATATTTAGTGGTGATGAAGTTCCAGAACCAGTTATATTGCCAAGTTCAAGACCTTCTAGACGAGCAAAAACAGCAGCACTTGAGAAAACTCGAATGAATCTCTCAAAGCTTCTGAATGTAGAAGCAGATGATTGAAGATGAGAGCGAGCGAGAGAAGTGTCCTTCATGAAAGCCAGCTCTTCACAACACACTTACAAAAATAAGTTCTGTTTTACTGTCAATCCAGTTTTTTAATCTTTCTATGGTTGTTGTAAAAACATGAAGTTCCCAGGAACTTTACAATATTTTAAATTAGAGTGAATTTTGACAATCAGTCCTTAGATTGATACATATTTTCTGTTTGTGTAATAAAAGTATAAAGTCTTGATTTGTGGCTTTTAGTCTTCTCGATAAAGCACCTTAACACAACAGCACTTCCCATCTGAAGATTTAAGTCTTATTAGCAGCATTGAGAATTACCTTTTGAATTTTTAAAGCTAGCTGTTGTTTTTGGTGTTAATTTACAATTACTAGTGTGTGGCATGTTGTGTGTGTTCTTGAAGGCAGTATATTTTAATATACTTATTATCGGCTTGTCTGTATTGCAGTGTGAGGCTGGGACCAGGCTGATTTATGGTTTCAGTTTAAAGAGTAGAAGGGATATTAGGCGTGGTCTATAATTGAGCAGCAACTTGTGTCTACAGGAGGTGTACCCAATATTGAAAAAGTAATTATGTAGTTTTAACTCTAGGAATGAAGGCAAAAATTTGACCGTATTTATATCCTTTTATGTAAACCCACCATTGGTTTCATACAACCATCAAAATGCTAAATAATACAAATAATAATGTATTACCTTGGAGCCTTAATTATGGACGAGGACACCATTGTGTTAGATGCTGCAAAACCACAGAAAAGTATGGTAGAAATAAGAACTAATAAGGAGTAAAAGGCTATCCATTTACTATACTTTGAAATCAGGTTAATGGCAGCCTTTTCAGCAATATATACAACCACATTGCCATCTGGTCAAAAGATCCCAGATCTTTCTCCAGCTACAGCTCTTCAGGTCATCTGACTGGAAATTTGTTATCTTTACTTTTTCTTTGAACTGAATTCTTACTCCTTGTGCAAATTCACATGGGGGCAGCTTCAGCTTTTTGCCAGGAAATATTGTCCAGGAGGCCTTGCTTTTTCCTGTTGCTGCCCAAACAAGAGCTTCCAAAGCTGCATAGATAATTCATAGGTTAGTTACTAACTACTGTATGTTGTGTGTATGAACTTATCTCTGTGTATTAGAGAAATGTTCAAACATAACTTTTTGAGCAATTTCCCATTTTAATAGTTTTTTTGGATGGGCTCGGCTAGTAGAGATGCCATTTGTTTAAAAAACAACAAGTAAATTATCTATTCCAAATCACATTTCCCCTGCTTCTCAGAAAATGCATGGGGGAAGAAAACGACGAAGCAACTTGTTATAGACCTTCCATGCGTCTTCAGGCACTAAATATAGGATTTTGGGACTTGCTTACAGAACACAAAGAAAGCAGAATTGATGCCATTGCAGCTTTGCATGTCTTTCAGTTGTTGCCAGACATCTTTCTGCCTGTAAGTGGCTGTGGATCTTGGGGTTAGTTATCCTTGCTGGTACTGTTTGAAAGCTTGTAAACTTTTCTTTGATGCAATATTTTATCCATTTCCTTAGAATTTTGCAACCTGTGATGTGGATAGAAATTGATAAATGTGTGGATTTCCTCATAGATTCTGTGAGCTGAAGGTTCACTTTGTGAACATCTACTTTTGTGCCATAATTTTTTTGCAAGGACTTGTTTGTTCTTTCTGGAAGATGTTGGCAGGCTTCCCCATGCAGTATAGGACTTAACGTTGGTAAGGAAGTACATGGGTGATTTGTAAAACTTTGGTTTTAGCAAAGGACAAAATAGGGCTGTTAGGAGAGGGATGTGATTTGACACTTTCTCCCTTCCTACCACCCCCAGGTGATTACCGTTAAGAAACAAGCTTTGGCAGCCAGGTTAAAAATGTACACTGTTGAAAGTCCCATTTAGAAAATATAGGGCAGATGCTGGGTGTGGCTTTTTTATCTGCTTTGAAGTATCTTAATACCTGCTAGAGTGTGTCTTGATGTAGTACACTGGTGATAGCTGAAACAGCATTGCTAGTTTCAGGCTGAGTAGATATTTTGTTTAAAGGAGAAAAATCCTGCATACCTGATTTCCTGCAACTCGTATCTAGGAATAAAATCACAACCCAATAAGCCACAATTGGTACAAAAGGCCACACAGGTTGCTATGAGCACATCATCCTGGGGTCTGCTCTCTGCCCTGGCAGAATCCATTTTTACAGTCTCTCTCCTTGTAGTCAGAGTCCTCCACTTTCAAAACTAAATGCTCAAATGTATTTCTTCTGCTTAGCTTTCCTCCAGTAATTTTCAAAGCTAATCAAGAAAAGAGACAAAAGCCTTGCAAACAAATCAAACTATTTCTCCTACAGGCTGTAAAGTAAGATGTTATTTCTGTTTTAAAATATTTGTCCTGCTGAGTCAATCTGCTGCCTTGTTGATCATCCTAATGAGAAGTCGAGGGATGACTAAAATGTGTACAATGTATGACTTTTGTGTGTGCTCTTCTGCTTGTTCAGGTTGCCCACTTCTGTTTTGTCATACTGTCAGATTGTCCTTCCTTAAGGTCAGTGTCGGTACCCTAATTTCCAGGAAGTTAATGCTCTTGTTTTTTCTAATGGGACTAGGTATCTTGTGTCATGACGTTGTTGAGATATGCAAATCTCTTTGGGCAGGGGGGAACCTCTGTTGTCCAGCTGTTCCGAAAGGAGGACAGGAGACGCCTGATATGAATTTAATCAGCTGCAACTTTATTATTAGATGTCTGGGACTATCCAGGAGATAAAAGTATACAGTGCAGATAACCAATTTATTCTGTAATTACCTGAGGGGGGGCTTCCTCCGTTTCCTCCTCTTTTTTTCCATCCAGGCCCCTCCAGCAAATCCATTGTCGAGGTCTTACCATCCCCCTCCCTCTCCTTGTAGGAGGGGTAAGGTGGGCTATAAGAAAGGGGGGGGTGTTGGCTCCCTTCCATGCCAACCATAGGAGTCCCAACCCCCACACTGTTCTGTTCCTTTAACCAGCATCTCCTTTTTAAGTCCTTTACCAGGCCATTTATCTGGTCACTAGATGCCTTCCCTATGGAGTACCTGTACTGGACATCTGCCACACACTTTCCAAATAAATTGCGACATTCAGCCTACCACACCTTGTGCTCACTATAAATAGATGTTCCTTAACCTCTGCTGTGGAGAATGCAAAAAAAACCTCCCACTTCACTGACACCAATATGGCGGTGAGGGAAAAAATTCTTTCCCAGCCCACCTAAAAAAGAAATGACTAGTATAATGCCCACAACAGGTTCAAACCCCACCTGATAGTCACACATCAGAGGGAGGGATGGTTAGTGCTGCCTTGGCCGCTGCGTGGTAAAAGGGGTTTCCAATGCCAGGGCTTGCACCTTTAAAGCCTTCCCCCTTACGTTCCAAGGGTATGAACACACTACCCGCCAGATCGGTGGGTAGCGATCGATCTATTGGGGATTGATTTATCGTGTCTCATCTAGATGCGATAAATCGATGCCCGAATGCGCTCCCCGTTGACTCCGGAACTCCACCAGGGCGAGAGGCAGAAGGGGAGTCGCAGAGGGAGCCACGGCCGTTGAGATAAGTTGAAATAAAATATGTCTACTTCAGCTATGCTATTCTCGTAGCTGAAGTTGTGCATCTTACATCAACCCCCCCCCCCCCACCACTGCAGACCAGGCCCAAGAGGGTGAGTCAGTGCTGTAAACAACCAGGACACTTTTGTTATCTAAAATTTATAAATAGATGACTGTCATTGAAAAACATTTCTTCCAGGCTATTGATTCTCTTGGCTCTGTATTATCAAGGATGGAGAACTCAGTAAAGAACCTTTGCTCTGTCCATAAAATAAGTGCATCTAGAAAAGGGAAATGTGCAGTATAGGTTTCTTCTGAGTAACTAATGTAACAGCACACTACTATCAATACAATTTTTATTAGACATGTCAAATAACCATAGCTGAGGCTATGGTTTAGGCTTGATTAAAAATCTCTACTAGGTAATGAAATGGAAACATTTACATAGGCTTAAGAGGTATACTGTTGAAGTGTGAAATTAATTCTAAAATGCAATAAAGCAATTAACTGGAAATGTGTTTACATCCATTTTAATTGGTGACAGGAAGATTCATAGAAACAAAACAAAATAGACCACTTATCAGAAACATCAATTAAAAAAAGTGCAGATACAGGTTTGTTGAATGACAATATTTCAAGAGATTTCTCCTGCAAGGCTGGCCTTTCTTTTAGACTAGTTTTTAAATATTGACATTCTCAGGAGAAGTGGAAAATAACCCCCACCCTCAACCACCTAGAGAAGGAAAACATAGTGTGCAATCTGATTGTTTTGTAAATTTTGAACATTGAGTGAGATTTTATACATCTTTCTTATCTTTTTACTGCTTTGCTTCGAGGTAGTCAGTCTCCACCTGTTACAGAATTGTTTCTGAATCATTGCCATAAATCTTTACAGTTAGTGACCCATGTCACAAAATATATTAACTTTCATGCACAAAAATAAAACTGGGATAATTATATAATTAAACTTAAAAGAACATAAGCCTCCCAATCCCCCCAATGAAATACTATTAAAAGGGAAACATCTGCTATAAGATTTGTACTGCAAAATTCCATAATGGTCAAATGCAAACCTTCATGTAAAAAACATACAAAGAGTACATCAAAATGAATAATGCTAATGATTTTAATATAAAGCCAAATCACAAGAGATCATTTCAACATCAGTTTAATAAATGCTTATGATTCAGCAAAAGAAAAACAATGTACAAAATAATAGTGCAAGAATAGCTGCAATCTATTTGTTCTCATCAGTTTTGAGATTTTGGTTTAAAACTTTACAGTTGGCAAGAGATACCGTTGCAAAATTCAGATTCCACTCAGTGGGCTGATTAAGGCACTTCTTTACGGACTTCAAAGGTTGAGTTGCTGTGTTCATGTCAAATAAATTCTGCTTCTCGGAGGCTTTCATTTGTATCAAGCTGGGGGAGGGGGAAAAGGAGATAAAGAACTTACTTATAGTGTAGTACTTTTCATCCAAACCAGGCACATCACCATAGGTCAGAGGTGGAGAGGCAATTTTTTTTTGGGGGGGGGGGCTACCTCAAGCCCACCTAGAGGCACCAAGTGGGAGTGGAGCAGTACCAGGGTTCTGCACAACATCTAGGAACACTCAGGGTTTCCCTCACTGCAAGATTAATTCAAATTATAACTCAAGCATTGTCCCCAACTCAAGTCCTGTCCACACAGACCCTTAATGCAAGTGTGCTAGAGCTTTAAATTTAAGTTGGCTGGTCCATCAGGGGCTACTAGGCTACAGCTCAAATTAGCACAACTCATCAGCTGCTCCTACAAGTGGTGGGTGCAGTTTGTGTGTTCTGCAGTATTGCCCTGCTCACGCAAGAGAGGCTAACCTGAGGTGTTAACAGCAGTCAATCTATAGCCCCAAAGTTTACTGTCTGCTTATTACTATGTTAATCTAGGTTATATTTACAATAGAGAGAGACACAATGGATATACTAATAGTTCCCTGGTTGGCTGGTTTTCTTTTTTTTTTTTTTTTTTTTTGGAGCGGAGGGTTGGGGGAGATCATTAAAAAAAGACTTCCTCATGGGCACTGAAATCAGGCCGCAGCCTACAATTTGTTCAACACAAAAAGCTCATTAGTGAAAGGTAGTGTGCATTCAAAGGTCAACAGGAAACGGGCTCTAGAAAGCAGGAGGACAAAATTCCAAGCTAATTGCAAAGCTCCTAGACATATTTTCTTTGTCAAAGGTGAATGTATTGGAGCCAGGTGCCCCAGCAACTGTAGAGTAGGATTTTCAAATGTGCTCAGCCCTGGTGTTCACACTTTGTCAACATTGTTTTTTAAAGGATTCAAAAGATAACTACAAAAATGATTCAATTTCTGGAAAGCTGGATAGTGAGAATCCAGGAAAACTCAAACCCATTTACATAAATTAAGGTTAAGAGTGATACTCCAACTGAGGCTTGTGAGCTGCAAGTGTCTGTCTCCTGCAGCTCTTTGCAGCATATGCTATTACAACACTGATTTTAATTATTAACCAATCAGACTGCTTTTACTGTTGTTTAACTATTTGATAAAATAATACTTGATCAGTCATTTTGCTGTGAGAAAAGATATATTAAAAAAAGTTAATTAGACCATGAATTCACACTACTGTGGCTCTTTTGGGTAGCATTGATCGCTCACTGTCATAGGCTAGCAGAACCTACATATGATTTAATAGACAAAGGCACAGCACTCCAGTGGCTAGATGCTGAAGCTAAACCAATTGACTGGAAACAAGCTGCAGATTTAACCCTCATTACTGAAACTTACCTAGGCAAGTGGAGATTTTGCCATCAACTGAAGTCTTAGCTCTCCACTCTCAATGTAAAAAATGTGCTCTAGTTCAAATAAAGTCATGGGCTTGATGCAGGAATCAGTTGGTGAAATGCTATGAGCTGTTGAGGTCAGACTAGCTCACAGAGGCTGCTTCTAAAATGAATTCGTCTATTTTGAAATGGATCTAAACCTCTATATCAGCAAGAATTTCTGTAGCTGAGCTGAGAGTCAGAGGCAGAAGCTTGGAACAATGGGCTGCTTGCCTGACCTTGAAGTTTCTGCATAGTGCTGCATTGGGGGAAAGCTGACCACACCTCTGTCCATATTAACAAGGATAAATTTGCAGAATGTGTGGGAAAAGAGGATTGGGGCAGACATGGAAGTTGTGCAGCACTGCCTGCTCTTACAAGGGGGGTTCACTTGTCTGGACACACTAGTTTGAAACATAACTACCTTGTCTAGACCAGTCGTTTTCAAACTGTGGGTCGTGGAATGTAAGGCACTGAGTTGTGGCAGCTCTGGTCAGCACAACTGACCAGGCCGTTAAAAGTCCTGTCAGCAGTGCTGCCCAGCTAAAGCAGGCTACTTCCTACCTGTTCCGACACCACGCTGCGCCTGAGAAGCAGCCAGCAGTAGGTCTGGCTCCTGGGGGGCGGGGGGAGGTACGGCGCTCCAAGCACTGCTCTCGCCCCAAGCACTGGCTGGAGGTGGGGGAGGGCTCAGGCAAGAGCTGTGCAGAGCTGCTTGCGCATCTTTGCTTAGGAGCCAGACCTGCTGCTGGATGCTTCCAGGACGCAACACAGTCCATGGTGCAAGACAGGTGGGAAGTCTGCCTCGCCACATCAGCTGACTGGGAGCTGCCATTGGTAAGGCAGCACCCCAATCCCCTGCCCCAGCCCTGAGCCCCTCCTCAAACACAGAACCCCTTTCTGAACCCCAAACCCCTCAGCCCCAACCCAATCCCCTGCTCCAGCCCTGAGCCCCTCCCCAGCTCTGTTGGGTTGCAGGCATCAACACTTTTCAACTGGGTCGCCAGAAAAAAAAGTTGGAAAACCACTGTTCTAGACCACAATAGGTTAATGTGCATGTGTCTGTTTGTTTCTTTTAATTAGTGCTTGGCAGCTGCCACAGAAAAAAGTTGCAGGTTTTTGCTGTAGGAAAGTGGTTTTAAATAAATGTATATTCTCTTCACACAACATGTGATCTAAGAAAGGATGGCATTAAGTAGACATACACATTCTATTCTCTAGCTAGAAATGGTAGTGAGAACATCCTGTAGACTAGAATCTGATGCATCTTTCTAAAGATAAGGATTAGGGCCTGTGCTTGAGTCAGATTTCAAAAAGCTATAAAATTTCAAAACCAAAGTTCTTCAACCAATATTTAGCTTGTCAAGCCCTTTCCAGTTTCACAGAATTGTACTAGCATTTATCAAGTAATCTTCAGAATGTTCCCAGCTGGTGACTTACCGGTAGTCTAGCCCATTACAGATAGAAAGTGAAAGAAGAATGACCCAAAGCATGACTGGGATGTGCAGTCGATATCAAAAGTTTCTATGACGACATTCTGGTCTTAAATCACTAGCTCATGCAACTCCCTTGTTCAAAGCAAAGCCCACATCCCTCATGCAGGACCATGTACTGTACCTGCCAAATTTTAAAGCAAAGCCATTCTGAGTCACTGCGCTTCTCATAAAAATGAAAAAAAAAAAATTGAAAAGTATTTTTGCATTCTGGCAATTACAAAGTGACCCAATTTGATTATTGCCTGGTGGTGTCCAGATGAGCCAATTTTATTTACCTAATGGGGAGGCATTGCCTGTATTTTTATATTGCTGGGTCACCCAGGAAGCTTTTGGATTAAACTAATGACAAACAAAATCTGCTTTTAATGAATAAATATTAATGAAAAAATGAGTTTATTATGGAAACTATCGAAGCATATGGTAACTAGCATTTGTCACTTGGGTGGCTAGAAGACAATATTTCCTTTTGCAAGAAGTTTTGAGGTAAGAAATTTGCGTTCTGAAACAGATCTTTTGAAAGTTTTGGGGAAAAAAATCATATAAATAGTGAGCAAACCCAAGCCCAGAATAACCTGGTTATTAAGGCATCTAGCAGCAATGTGGGTGACCCATGTTCAAGCTCACGTTTTGCCTGATTCAAAGCAGGGACTTGAACCTGGGTGCATCTGTCTAGCTATTCCATCCTGCACCAGAGAAACACTCCTGGGGAAAACAACGTTTCCACGAAACACTGCAGGTCTGACTAAAAAAGAGTGGTGCCTAGTCACATAACCTTTGTATCTTGTGCAGGTTTCTGGCTTAGGAGAGACAAGAGTTAGTTTTCTAAAAAACAAGGAGCTAAGAAGCAGCTGAAGCTTGTTATGTAATACAGCTCTAGGAAAGTGATTATCTTTATCTGGACCCATTTATGGTAGCTATCACAGCTTTTAAAAGGTATTTAAAAGTAGAAATAGCCAGAGTGTGTGCATGTGTATATATAGTATGTGTATGTATGTGTAGTAGGGCTGTCAATCAATCGCAATTAACTCATGCGATTAACTCCAAAAATTAACTGCAATTAAAAAATTAATCACACTGTTAATAGAATACCAACTGAAATTTATTAAATATTTTTGGATGTTTTTCTACACTTTCAAATATATTGATTTCTATTACAACACTGAATACAAAGGGTACTGTGGTCACTTTATATTTTTTATTAAATATTTGCACTGTAAAAATGATAAAGGAAATAGTATTTTTCAATTCACCTCATACAAGTACTGTAGTGCAATCTCTTTATCATGAAAGTGCAACTTACAAATGTAGATTTTTTTTGGTTACATAATTGCACTCAAAAACAAAACAATGTAAAACGTTAGCCTACAAGTCCACTCAGTCCTACTTCTTGTTCAGCCACTTGCTAAGATGAACAAGTTTGTTTACATTACGGGAGATACTACTCACTGCTTTTTATTTACAATGTCACCTGAAAGTGAGAACAGACGTTCTCGTGACACTTTTGTAGCCAGCGTTGAAAAGTATTTACATGTCAGATATGCTAAACATTCATATGCCACTTCATGCTTCGGGCTCCATTCCAGAGGATATGCTGAAGTTGCTTGTTAAAAAAAATAATGGATTAATTAAATTTGTGGCTGAACTCCGTGGGGGAGAATTATGTGTCTCCTGTTCTCTTTTACCCACATTCTGTCATATATTTCATGTTATAGCAATCTTGGATCATGACCCAGCACTTGTTCATTTTAGGAACACTTTCACAGCAGATTTGACAAAATGCAAAGAAGGTATCAATGTGAGATTTCTAACTATGAATACAGCACTCACCTCAAGGTTTAAGAATCTGAAGTGCCTTCCAAAATCTGAGAGAGACAAGGTGTAGAAAATGCTTTCAGATGTCTTAAAAGAGAAACACTCCGATGCAGAAACTACAGAACCTGAACTACCAAATAAAATAAAAATAAATAAATAAATAAATAAATATAAACCTGCTGGTGGCATCTTACTCAGATGATGAAAATTAACATGCATCAGTCCACTCTGCTTTGGATAGTTATTGAGCAGAACCTGTTATCAGCATGGACACGTCTTCTGGAATGGTGGTAGAAGCATGAAGGAACATATGAATCTTTAGCACATCTGGCACATAAATAACTTGCGACACTGGCTACAACAGTGCCATGCAAATACCTGTTCTTACTTTCAGGTAACAATGTAAACAAGAACTGGGCAGCAAATGTAAACAAACTTGTTTGTCTGAGCAATTGGCTTAACAATAAGTAGGACTGAGTGGACTTGCAGGGTCTAAAATTTTACATTGCTTTATTTTTGAATGCAGTTTTTTGGTACATAATTCTACATTTGTAAGTTCAACTTTCAATATAAAGAGATTACACTACAGTACTTGCATTAGGTGAATTGAAATATACTATTTCTTTTGCTTTTTTACTGTGCAAATATTTGTAATAAAAAAAATATAACGTGAGCGCTGTACACTTCGCAGGCTGATCGAAATTGAAATCAATATATGTGAATGATAGAAAAACATCCAAAATATTTAAATAAATGCTTATTCTTTAACAGTCTGCTAGTGATCACCATTATTTTCTAATTGTTTGACAGCCTGTGATGGGTGATTTGTGTGTGTGTATAAGCGTTCTTTTTTCAAGAGGGCATCGACTAAACAGATCTTTACTATTTTTTTTTTTACTTGTAAACAGATACTAAGGCCGGTCTACACTATGCGTTATTAAACCAAATTTATCACATTAACACGATTTAACCTGCACTGTCACACAACGAGCCTTTATATCGATATAAGGCTCCTTTAATCGAGTTTCTGTACTCCTCCCCAATGGAGGAGTTAGCGCTGAAATCAGTATTGCCAGTTGTGGAATTAGGTTAGGTGGCCGCGAAATCGATTGTATTGGCCGCCGGCGGTATCGCACATGCACATTTGACCGCTCGGAAAGCATCTTAACTCGATGCACTGCCAGTAGACAGGAAAAGCCCGCAAATTTTTGAATTTCATTTCCCTGTTTGCCCAGCTTGGAGCTCTGATGAGCACAGGTGCGATGCAGCAAATCCAAAAGAGCTCCAGCGATGGACCGTACAGGAGTACTGGATCTGATCGCTGTATGGGGAGACAAATCTGTTTATCAGAGCTCCGTTACAAAGAACGAAATGACAAAGCATTTAAAAACCAGGCTATGACAGACAGAGGCCACAGCACAGTGCTGTATTGAGAACACGTAAGGCGAAAGCCAAAGAATCAAATGGACGCTCATGGAGGGAGGGAGGGGTACTGAGGACTCCAGCATCCCACAGTCCCTGCAGTCTCCGAAAAGCATTTGGCATTCTTGGCTGAGCTCCAATGGCCATGTAGGGTCAAACACATGGTATGGGGTGGTTAGGGATATCATATGTCATTTTACCGTTCCTCCCCCCCATGAAGAAAAAGTAAAAAAAATCATTTCGTTGACTTTTTTCGAGTGTCACGCGTATGTCATACTGCATGCGCTGGTAACGCGTGCTGCGGCAACTGAACGGCAAGCATCTCTACCCTCACCTCCCGGTGGCCAGACGGTACAGTACAAAAGGACGTGATAGCCATCTGTCATCCTGTGAGGGCTCTGGTGCCTCGGTGATTCAGCGGCCCTGGGGTAAAATAGGAATGACTTCCCGGTCATTCCTGGCAGATGTTCAGAATCTGGTAACCTCTTGCATCATACAACTGGGGCTGGACTCCATCATCGCCGCCCCCCCCTTTCATGTCTAAGAAAAGATTCTGTACTCCTGTGGACTATATAGCAGTGGGAGGCTGGGGCTCCTGCTCCCCTGCCATTGCTTAATGTCCTGCCTGACTATCATAGCAGCTGGAGCTGCTCCCCCTCATTTAGTCTCATACAAAGTCAGTGTTTCTTATTCATGCATTCTTTATTACTTCATCACACAAATGGTGGGGACACACCAACGGTAGCCCAAGAGGGTTGGGGGAGGAGGGAAGCAATGGGTGGTTGTTTGCAGGGGCACCCACCTAGAATGTCAAGCAGCTAATCCTTTCTGCAGGATCTGACAAGGAGCGGCTAGTGCTCTCTGTACATTGGTTCTTATCACTTGCCATATTTCTAGGCAGGACTGACTCTATTTTTAGTAAACAAAGGATGGAAGACCCAGGGAGTCATTCCCATTGTTCTTTGCGCCCCCGGCCAAACCTCAGCGAAGGTTCAGCCAGAGCACCCCTGACAGCAGGCAGACGTACAGAAAGTCCGATAAACCGTCATCTCCATCGCCATTTACAATGCATGGCGAAGTGGCTATAGGATGTACACTGTCTCTATCATCTTGCAAGGCAAGTGATATGTGCCTGTGTAGGCACTGCAGTCCGCCTCTGTCAGCGGCATCCATACCATACGATGACAGTGACAAGGGCAAAACGGGCTCCATGGCTGCCATGCTATGCGCGTCTGCCAGGTCAATTCACGGAAAAAGCTGCGAAAAGATTGTCTGCGTTTGCTTACGGAGAAGATGATGTGACGACATTTAGCCGGAACTCACCACCCGACACTGTTTTTGCACATCAGGCATTGGGATTCAATCAGAATTCCAATGGGCGGGGGAGACTGCGGGAACTATGGGATAGCTACGGGATAGCTACCCACAGTGCAACGCTCCAGAAATCGACGCTAGCCTTGGACCATGGACGCACACAGCTAATTATTGTGCTTTGTGTGGCTGCGTGCACTCGACTTTATACAATCTGTTTTACAAAACCGGTTTATGTAAAATCGGAATAATCCTGTAGTGTAGACATACCCTATAAGTCCCTAACCTGCTTCTTTCTACTGTGTGATTGTTGAGCTGGCCAGAACAAGTCCATCATCTACCTTTAGCTCTGCCGCTCACATGGAATGATTTATCTTATCTTATAGCTACCTGTGCATCACCAGAGTAGTTCTGCACCTATTACACAGTACACATTTTAAAAAAACAAAGCTACCTGATTATATTGGTACATTTATTTGAAATATATTTTGAATTATGAGATTTTACAATGAACACAAAAATAGTAGAATTCTTTCCTAAATACCACTGTGCTTACGCAGTACATTTTACAACTAACTTTTAAAAATGTTTGTTCTTCAAGCAAAGCTTAGTATGTACAGTGCTGCACTCAGTATTGTGTTCTAAGTAATAGAAACGGCTGCGTAAATGTCTCACATCTACAACTGTTCTGTCTGGTCTTTCCACACAGATGCCTTTTGCTGGGAAGAGCAGAGCTGCAGATTACACCATGACCCTAACAATGGTCCTACTACTTTTCTCCACTTCCAGTGGAGTCAATTACTGGTCTGTTTACAAGAGTGGGGATTCCAGTCTCTGTGGCTTCATTTCCAGCTTTCCCTGACCCCAGGAAACCCCTCCACAGGTGCTCCACAAATATAAGGCTGGGCATGTGCATGTGGTTGGGCCAAGGTGACCCCACCAACTCAATGGGAAAGCAGGAATCATTTGCTTGCTGAACCTAGTCAGCTTTAATTTACTTGCTCTTCCGCTCTATAGTCTGGCCATCCCAATGTTCTCCAAGGAGTGATAAGCAGTGGTCTCTTCAGGAAAATCCCCTAGCAGCAGCTTCTGGAACCATACTGTTGCATGCTTTGGTGGGGAAGGGGGAGAGGAACCAGTGCTCAATTACAGGACATCTGTGTAGAGATGGCTCTGTCATCAACTAATCCCTGAGATCTGAAAGTTCTGTGTTCCAAGCAGCCTGTCAGATCCAGGGCTGGTCAAACTCTGCCCCCAAAAAGGGATGAGTTGAAGGAAGCAAAAACTCTTAGTTTCCTATTCACAATGCAAGAAAGCCACACATAAGGAAAGATATGGCTCACTTCAGCAATCTCAGACAAACAGCATGAAATTGCAATTTCAGGAGTCTTCCTTACATACAACAGAACATTTTGCCTTACAGCAAAACTAGTACCAATTTGCTGAATTTAAACTAAAGCCTGTAGAAAGACTAAGTTTCTAGTTCTGATGCAGAATGGTTAGTATTACTGCAGTGAGGTCTGTTTCAGGTGCATTAACAGTAGTACATATTATGAGGGACTAGGTGATAGACGCGTTCATCTTGAAAATATGTAGTTATTGAAGTTAGACTTGGGTGCTTCCATGAAGTGGTATTTGAATTGGGGTCATGGAGTATTCAGCAGTTCTGCTTGCAAATCCTCCCAGCAAAGACAGTCCAACAGGATTAAGAGGCCCTATGAAAAAGAAGCCAGCAATTAAAAACTGAACTTTACAAATACCTACATTTTTTAGATTTCAGTGTTTAATGGACAAAATTTGGCAACAAAACCCCACACTAAAATGACTTAAAAATTAAACAGCTGCCTTTATCCTCCTTTAAAACTGTGCTGTCTCAAACCAGTCCCTGCCCTCCAGCTGTAGTGGCACTAATATTGTTGATCTCTTTATTATAAGAGACATAATTTTCTGAGAAGTACAATATTTCCAAGTCAACGATTTAAAAGGTTTCAAATATTCTTGGAATGCAAAGTAACCGTGTATCATGCTCACTCTTGCCTCTGCTTGTAGTCTGTAATTAAAAGCCTGTTAGTGCAATCAGACTATTCCTATGGCCTTTCATGACCTCAAGCAAGAGAAACAATCATTTATAGAATTCAAAGGTTAAATCATGGCTTTACCACAAGCCCCAAGTGAGTACTGTGTGGTGGCACTACCCAAGGAATTAGACTAGGAGGCAGAGGCACCAGAAAATAATGCTCTCAAAGGTTCTTATTTTTTCAGTGGTTGTGAATTGTATTCTTCAGGGGAAGCAGATGAAGTGGCACCTACAGTATGGGGACTACAGGATTTATTATTAAAAAAAAATCTGGCGAGTTATATCCACAGAACTGCTGGGTGAATTGCAGTGTAGCAGTTTAACCTCTTAGACTAGGTCAGTCCTGGGCATGGGCTGTGAAAAGACCATAATAATAGGATATACACCAATCTCTAGAACTGAAAGGGACCTTGAAAGGTCATTGAGTCCAGCCCCCTGCCTTCACTAGCAGGACCAATTTTTGTCCCAGATCCCTAAGTGGCCCCCTCACGGATTGAACTCACAACCCTGGGTTTAGCAGGGCAATGCTCAAACCACTGAGCTATCCCTCCCCTCATCAATTAAATTATAGGACAGTTGTACTGTGCAACTGACTCTAAAAATGGCATTGTGGAGTTACCTATTTTTTGTCTTCCAATGACTTCCAAATCTGATCAGTTTACAAATAAAAATGTCTTTTTCTCACTGCCAGCCATGCAAACTCATTCTAAGGCTTTGTCTATACTAACACTGTTTTTGGCAAAACTTTTTTCAGTGAGGAGTGCGAAAAGACACCCCCTACCCAACATAAGTTTCACTGACAAAAGTGCTGATGTGGAAGGGCACTGTTGGTGGGAGGGCATCTCCTGCCGACATAGCTACCACTGCTTGTTGGGGTGGTTTAATTATGTCAGCAGGAGACCTCTCTCCCACCAGCACAGAGCAGCTACACAGGGTTCTTACAGCTGTGTCACTGTAAGGTCTGTAGCGTAGACAGCCATAGTCAACCTTTGTTCTTCCTGTCTGATGCATCTATCAACAATAAAGAATCTGCAACTGGAAATCTGCAAACAATTCCACTGATTATGGGCAAGTTGGGACAGAATTCGGCTCCCTCTCCCAGTGTCAACAGGAATTAAAAAAAAAAAAAATAGGTAAAATGTAATGAGTCAGCATGAGCAGAATAAAAATTGTGTTCTACTTCAGCCAGAAGTTATGGACTTGATGGAGAAATTACTGGATGAAATAATATGGCCCATGTTATGCAAGAGGTCAGACTAGATAAATGTAAGGGTTCTTTCTGGACCTAAAAAAATATTACTCTGAATATACACAGAGTACTAGATCAGCTGAATAAAAAGGTGCAATTTTTTCCAGCCATTTTCCAGAGAAGAGCTGCTTTTTAAACTGTTGTGAAGGGTGTTTTTATGGTGTTGGCGTGGTTCACTGAATTGTGACCACATTTTATTTCAGTTATCACCACCTTTACTTCAACTATATTTGAATCCATTAAAACTCTCTTGTCAAATCAAAAGTCCCAGTATAGTAATTCCATGTAGACATCAGTTCATTCCCTTCCCAAACCCCTTCCCTCAGGATTGCTAGTGATTTAATAGATGGTCTGCATGTTTCATGGGGCAACACATCCTTTATTGTAACCTCTTCCCAATAATACAGGGACATGCAGCATTGACTTGAAGCTTTTAAGGAGGATTTCAAAAATACTGGATGGGGTCTCGTGGAACTCTAGATCATATAACAAAATATTACCCTGGACAAAAATCTTACTTTTTTACTATAAAATACAGAGGACAAAATATAAATCTTTTAAATCTACAGCTGCACCAGACTCAACATCTCTTCAAATATGGACAGATTACATAATGCCTGTACGCTGGAGTTAGGGCAGTCCAGGCAGAAATGTGACACATTGTTTAGCTGTACCTAAAACTGAAAATCTTTTTGTCAGGAGCTTCTAAACACAACAAAAAAATTATAAAAAATTACGTGTTTCAATTATATTTGTCAAATGATTTCTTAATATAATATGGAGCAACTTTTTTGGTAAAATGGAGAGGTCAGGAGTTAGACTGTAGGTCCACAAGAATTAGAAGTAAAGGGCCCTGGAAATAGATGGCATGCATAAGGAGATGAGAGTAGTTGCAGAAGCAATGCAGGGTCCAGGGAGGCGTTTTAAAAATAGGAGATACAAAATCAGGCTTGAAAATAGCTAAATGAGAGTAAGAGACAGAAGTTAGGAGGCAAGAATGGATGGAACTGAGGAGCAGACTGAAGGGTTAGAGATTGACACCAAGAGAGCCATCTTACAAGACTGAAATTAAGGCTGTTGGGTGGGAGGAAATGGTGGAAAGCGTGGGCAGAGGACAAAAACTAGCTTGGAAATGTTTTTTATCTTGAAAACATTGGTGCGATCTTGGATAGATGGGGAAGCTGGGAATATGGATTAAGGAGAAAGAGAGAAGGGGGATGTTGCGGGGCATGGGAGGCACAGGGATGTGTCAGGAAGAAAGAATTACTTACCAGTAACTGTTTTCTGAAAGTATACGTTGTAAGCGATCAATGCTCTGTGTCCATGCTTTGAGTCTGTGACTGGCAGAATTCCTATAAGTATAAAATTCTAGGGAAGAAGGTGGCATGTTGTTCCATAACGCTGGCTAACCATCAGTTCAAAAGGTGTCAGCATAAGAGAACACACGCACGAATTTGCAACTTTACTGGGAAAGTGAATGAGTGAAGGTGAGTCTATTACAATGTATCATTTCAGAGAACACGACCACAATTTACAGGAATTTTTTTCTCCATATAGGTACCAATTGCAATAGCTCTTAGAAACTTAAAAGCTTCAAGGATGGCCTATAAAAGACCAAGCAATTAGCCAGAGCTTTTTGCCAAGAGGAAACAGTCACATACAGCCTTTAAGCAGTCATTGCTGTTTAAATTGAAACTTCCAAGCAAAGAACGGAGAACAGAACAACTATTTAAGAGATGTCCAGTAATCAATAAAATTTGTAGGGGCACAAGATTGGGCACTCAGCCAGACTGTGCCCTCAAACCAGACTTTCTAAGAGTGAGTCTAGACAGTAAGGATTTGTAAATGAATGCAGAAATCCTATTTCAAGCAGACTGACCTAGAGAATCACCTCAGAACTGTGAAATTGGACTTTATCAAGAATTATCATGAACAAAGCTCAGACCCCATCTTTACATTGTTCTCGTGGAAATTTGTTAATACAAGCTGTGTCAGAAGGACCAAAGCTGAATCAACACTCCAACAGTTTCAGTATGCTTTAGTTTTTTTAAATCTTAGCCCCCTTTAACCATTGCTGAAATTGGTATGACTAAGAAAGGAAATCTTATTGGGATAATTGTCCAATCTGTAGTCCCCCTTAATGGTACAAAAATTATAATTGTGGTCTCAAGTTTCTCATTCCAATGGTTGAGCTCACTATCATCAGAAATAAGAGATTCTGGAAACTGACATCTACAAGTCACCTAGCCGCTGAAGGAAAATCATTAGTTTAGTAATGAACATAATGAATCCCTTATTTTGGGATTTCAATGGAATGAGTTTTATGAAACAGAAGACCACAGTCTGACAAGACTCACTAATTTCTATGTATTGGTGGAAACCTAATGGCATGTAAATTACTAAGAAATGTCATCTGTAGTTCAGATGGGAATATAGGAGAGTTTCCCATGGAAATATGAGTCCTGTAAGAGAATAAAGGCCTTACACCTATTACAGAATCAGAGAATATTAGGTTGGAAGAGACCTCAGGGAGTCATCTAGTCCAATCCCTTGCTCAAAGCAGGACCAACCCCAACTAAATCATCCCAGCCAGGGCTTTGTCAAACTGAGCCTTAAAAATCTCTAAAGATGTAGATTCCACCACCTCCCTGGGTAACCCATTCCAGTGCTTCACAACCACCTTATTCTACTTAATTGCACTAATAAATTGGTTTAACTAAGGTAATAAAGACAAAACATGATTAGGAGATTTAGACATTGAAATCTTGGTCAGGATGCTTGTTTTCACAAGAGACCAATGCTGTGCATTGTTGTTTGTTGAACAAGATGATCCATCCAAAAGGGCCTGACTGTCCTGTCGGGTTCTCCAGCTGTGATGGATGCAACCTTATATATTACAGCTTGAATTAGATTAATCTAAACTCATAATTTACTCTATAATATCAAGAAACCAGTATGTCCTGGATGGAGATTAACTCAGAGATATGAAGCAACAGTACATATGTGGCTTGTGAATTTACTGAGACTCCTGAATAGTGACGTGGAGTAATTAAGGTTGAAAATCAACCATTCCATTGGCTGAAACTTCTGTGTCCATAAGTACACTTTTTATACAAATAGCAGTGACAAAAGACAGAGATGCAGAGTCAGAAGCAGGCCTCAGAGACAGGGGAAGACTACCCTGGGTCAGGAATTTTCTAGAGAAAAGTGATAGCAAATCACCGACATACTCCTGGAATTTTCCACAGATAAACAGCAAAACAAATACTGCCAGGATTTTAACACACATGTATCTGAAGGTAAGTCTCCTAAAGCTTTATTAGTATACTAAATAAGTGATTTGATTTTCAAAAGTGAAGTCATTGGGCACTGAGCAGTTATGAAATTTAAAAGCCTAAATACAGACTGTGCTGGTAAGAAGTCGACTATATTCTCTGGGTATATGTGAAAACAGCACTCTGGCTAACAGTCTGTAGGTGACAGAGTCCATGGAAGGAACAATCACATATGACAACATATGTATTGTATGAATACAAATTTACACACATTACAATGTGAAATATAGAGATCACATCACATAGGGAATGTTAAATAACTTTATGCATGGAGCTGCAAAGTGACAGTGGTTGTCAACTTCCTCCACCCCCATATTTTCTGCACAGAATTGAATGGAAAAATGTGTAAGAATTTGACTACACTATTCAGTAATGGGCCCAGGAGTACGAAGGGCTCTTTACATGCAAAGTTGCACCAGTGTAACTAAAAGTGTGATTCATAAATGATTTAGGGCTTATCTGCATAGGGAGTTAATGTGCAGCAAGCCCAGGTGTCCGTCTCAGAGCACCAGCTTTGAAGCAGTAGATGTGCTGAGCTGCACTCTAGGACTTCCACTATGCTGTAGCAATGTCCATATGAGATATTATTGCACAGCAAGCTAGTTCACTATAGACTCACACCCTGGATTGCTGCATAGTAACTTGCCATGTAGACAAGTCCTTAGTTAAACTAATACAGAAGGATGTGCGGACGCAGTAAAATCAATATTAACTTGCCTTTATATAGATTAAATTTAAGTTGATTAGAACAGGCTTAAGAAAACTGAAACAAACCCCTCAAACCGAAATAAGAGCATCTATGCAGGGTTTTGAACTGGTTTAATTTAGTTTTAAAACCCTTTTAAATTAAACGGGTGGATTTTTCATGTGCACAAAAGACTTAAGTCTCTTGCTACTGAAGAGATTTCTGGAGTCACCTCAAGGCATCTCTGCCTCTCATATCAGACAAACTATCGCAAGGCACTGAATCTCAAGATAGTGTGTAGAACTAAGATGGGTTTTGTGGTAAGGCACAGATGTAGCTGAATTCAGCTGGATAAGTCAGATAAGTTTCTTTCAGGTCCAGCAGTTGAAAAATGGGGAAAAATATTTGACACACAAAAACTTTAAAGCTTAATGAGGCACCAGTTGCCTCACACCATAGTCATATGCTCTTAAACTTGACAGACTGGGCCAGACAGATATCGTCAGGTTACATGAACATAAATCCCAAGAAATACTTCAAAGCAATCTAAGTAGTTTTAGCTAAATTTGTGACCAATGCAATAGTAGTCAGGAGGAGTTCTTCCTCCATCAACTGTGAAAACAATTTGAGAGAGGAAATGGGAGTTGCTATACCTCAGCAGGCACAGAATGTATCACCTGTTGACAGTCTTGGGAAGGTGCGCAGATGGAGACGAGCTCGTCTAGAATTCTAAAGTTTTCAGACTACCTGACCTAGAAGCATAGAAACAAAGAGTTTGGATCTACGACACATGGTGCCTTTGCATAATTAGTATTTATGATATTTAGTGCTTTACAAACAAAGGTACATAGTGACCTGCAACGAGCTGGAAGAGGCTAAAAAGCTCACAGTGGCTATTTATAAAGGGCTTTCTGAGTGTTTTGAGGAAAGACTGGAAATACGTTGATTGTGGGAAGAAGGAAACAGTTCTCATGCTTAAGGAGTGGAATGAACAAGCAGAGTTTAACAAGAAAGAGTGCAAAACTGAAGAATGAATTTGGCGTGCAGGAAATGCACTTTGTCCCTGGATTTTCTCCACAGACACTCAGTCACAGAAGATTGAGAGTGTAGGAAGCTGATATAAAGGTTCAGAGGAAGCTGGAGTTTGGTGAGATAAACAAAGCAGTGGGAAAGAAAAATGAAGAAATTAAGTTGAGGGGAGAAGGTGTGGTTGGAGGTGGAGACTATCATACAGAATGGAGATCAGAAAGGGAATAAGAGGACTGAAAGCTGCAGAGATCAGAGTCTGAAAGTCCTGAAAGGAGTATTGGATCTGACAGGTTGTAATGCAGGGAGCGAGCAGCAGTAGAAAAGATGAGATAGTAATCAAGTATTCAGAGTGAAGTCAGGAAGTGACCAGTGCTTTGTGAAGACCAGCATGAAGAAAATGACCAAGCCAGTCAGCGAAGAGCTGATGATCTAATGAAGAAAAACAGCAAAAAAACCAACAATCACAGATGGAGGAATTATGGAAACTGAAGTAATCCAGGAGGAATATGAACAGGAGGTGCTGAAGAACACATACAGTGTAGCAAGGTACTGTTCTTTGGCCAATTAAGAAAAATAATTTTATTTAAATTCTAATTGTTAGCTGAGCAATGAAGCTTGTGTGTAACACATCACAATGTCTACTTTTCTTGCTGAGTAAGGATTTGCCTGAATATTTTAAAAAGTTGCCCACTGACCACCACTGAAATGGTGCTTACTTTTATCACACATCAATATTGCACTGCTTAAAACTATTTCCATGTACCATGGCAACAGAAAATAGGCCATAAGGGACCCTTGTGATCATCTAGTCTGATCTCCTGTATAATACAAACCATAGAACTTCCCCAAAATAATTCTTAGAGCCGATATTTTAAAAATACATCAGTCTTGATTTTAAATGGTCAATGATGGAGAATCTACCACAACCCTTTGTAAATTGTTCCAATGGTTAACAACCCTTGCTGTAAAAAATATATGTCTTATTTCCAGTCTGAATTTGTGTAGCCTCAACTTTCAGCCACTGGATCATGTTATAACTAAGTTAATTGTCTTGCTGATTTGTTTCCTTAATCTGAGCTCCATCTGCAGTGTTCCAAGAGAAGGGATCTGCCTTTTCAAAATAGTCCATTGGAAATTCCCTAAGTAGGTCGAGACTTCCTTCTTGGATTTATTTTAGTCTGTTCAAATGTTTTACTTTGGTTCTAGAGGTAATCTTACCCCATTGCCATCTGTTCTTGTTTAAAACTCCTGAAAACATTGTCATAGCCAGATAATAAACCTTATATGCCACTGATGACAAATATGAGATTTCATTGCCAGATTTCATATATAAGCACACCATTATTTCAATACAGGCAGTCGTTACAGATCACAACGGGCCCAATACTGTAAGATGCTATAGTGTGTTGAAGGCGCTCAGTTCCCACTGAAGGCAAACATGTAGGCCCTGATCCTAAAATGCACAGCACACATGCAGACTGCTGGTTCCTGGGTGAAGCCCCACTGAAGTCATGTGAATGCAGCAGTTCATATGTGAGTGCTACTCATGGCAGGAGAAGGGCCTTGATTAGGATTTGAGGGCACTCAGTTTCTTTATATTCCATATTAGCCAAGAAAACAGTCTAGAGGAAAAGGCTTACCAAATGAAACTGCAGTACTTCACAATTTTGCCGCTATCTAAATTGCATGAAATCACTGCCCAGTTATACAGTTTAAGTGGAGAAATGAAAAAAAAAAATCACATAAAAATAAAATACAATGTAAGAAAACAATCAAATCTTTACCTGTGATACAACCACCAACTTGGATAGGTTCATATACAATAGCTGCAATGTTGCCATGTGAATGTTGCAAACATTGCAGAGCAATATTTGTTAAAAAGTTTCCATTAGAATGTTTAAAAAATAAAATATTTGTACTGGTCTTAAATTTTGTTTAAGCTTAGTCTAGATCAGAGATTCTCAACCTTTTTCGAACAACATTCAACCTTAGTGGGTTTTTTCCTTGAATTTTTTCAGGCGATACTGGGAAAAATTGCTTAAATCAAAATACAAATCACATGGCACTAAAACCCCCACCTCTTATCTTTCCATTTGAGTGGCACTGTGACTCCATGCACCAGGTTTCAAGTCTGTTCACTCAAATTTTTCCAGGTCACCTCTCCATCATGTCAGCAGGGAAAGGGCTTCATTCTTACAACTCCCAGTTCTGGAAAGGGGCCTGGGGAGGAGGGGGAGAGGTTGGTCCTACTCTCACTGTGCCCTTGTCGAGTTCAGGTTCTCAAAAGAGAGTTCATAACCCCCCTGCCCCCAATTTAAAAGCTGGGGCAATGGCTCTTTGGTGCCCCATCTTTGGTGGCCACAACCCCCTAGAAAATTTGATACATCCCTGCCCTCCGCAATGGGGGCATGTCGCCTGATTGAAAATACATTGTCAAGATGATACCTGTAAGGTAGTTGTTGGAGTTCGAGGGTATTGAGGGGCAATATTGCAGGCAATGATGCTAGGATTTCACCCAATATTTTTGTGATAGGTTGTCACTTAGCAGCCTTAACTGATTTTTTAAATTTTCCCATCTCCCCGCTCCCCTTCTTTTGTGTGGGGAAAATAAAGACAAGGTTTGTAAAAATTTTAAAGAATAGACAATGCAACAGATTACTTGGTGGTAGCTAAGGAAATACTGTCTTCTGTGGTCTGTCTCATTTAATTTGCACCTAATATATGTACATTTATTATGTAGCCAAGTTAGTCATGTTTGCATGTGACCCACAACTTAACTTCTCTTCAAATATTGGCTTTAAAGTGTTTAGAAGTAATAATGTTCTACCATAAGATTTAAAACACAGATTTCTTGGATTTATAGACAATACTTAACCTAGTAGGCTGATTGTGCCTCCCAGTCTTGAAACTCTCTATCTCTTGGTTACCCTGTCCAAAATTTTGGAGCCCCACTATTTGTTCACCTCACAATCTCAAAGCAAATCTCACTTTACAAACGTTACCTTCTTTATACTGTTGACCTAACTACAGAGAGTTGAGTCAGCATGTATAAAAGAGAGGCTGTTATCTAAATAAATGAAATATGGGTTGACAACTGTAGATCAAGGTTCTATTCCCATTCCTGCTGCAGCTTCCTATTAACTTTTAGAAAGTCACTTTAACACTTTGCTCCTTAGCTACACTGTCTAGAAAATGAACTCAATATCTAGGGCATGAATTAGATGATGAATGAAGATAATGACTAAACTTTATCAGCTCTTTCCTTTCAGTTTTGATATGTAGCCCTGGTCAATTTCTCTGTCACCATTAAGTTCTTCTTGATCAGCTTACCTGACAGAATCATGTCAAGTTTTCTAACAAAGCAATTTATTTATACAGTAGAATCTCAGAGTTACAAACACCAGAGTTACAAACTGACCAGTCAACCACACAGCTCATTTGGAACTGAAAGTACACAAGCAAGCAGCAGAAGCAGCGACCCCCTCACCCCCCCCAAAAGCAAACACAGTACTGTACTGTGTTAAATATAAAATACTAAAGACTTAAAGGGAAAGCAGCATTTTTTTCCTGCATAGTAAAGGTTCAAAGCTGTATTAAGTCAATGTTCAGTTATAAATTTTCAAAGGAACAACCATGTTTTGTTCAGAGTGACCACCAACCTCCAAACCTCGAGGTGTTCATAACGCCGAAGTTCTACTCTACATTTATTTTTATTAGCCCTGCCCTTGAAAAACACCTGTTAGATCTGCCAGGTTAGATCTTTTTACCTTCCTGAATTTCTGTTTGATCATTATTTAACAATCATTTTTCAAATTAGTCATTTATCTGGATCAAGAACCAACAAAACTCTGGCTGAGTTTGAAAGGCGAAGAATGAGATAAAATACAAGAATAATAAAGTTTTGGAAACAAAGTGAAAAGTTTACACAGGCATAAGAGGAGTTATTTTTTGCGTATGTTATATAACTCATGGCACAATTCAGCAAGCTCCTGTGCACATACTTCAAAGTACTGTTCTGAATAGAGATGCTTTCCTGAATTAAGGCCTAGAAATGTGGAAGTCTCTATGTCTCGCCTCCATATCTATGTTTAGAAAACAGAATGTAGTACTTTACAGTAATAGAAATTGAGCCACACTACAACAAGAAAAATACTTCTCTTTCTTCATTATGGTTTATGTCAGCAACAATTCTTGTTTCAACAGTTTCCTTGCATTTCACTGTTACAGTCAAACTTCAGTATACATAATTTTAAACCATGGCTGGTTCAAAAAATACAGTACTTACCTGCATTTCATTTCTTATAAAATAATATTTTACACAGATCTACACTCATACTTTAATGAGTCTCCAATTAATGGATTTGGGAGCATTCTCAAAAGCCCAATTCAGCAAATCACTTAAGTCCATGAATAGTCCTGTTGACTTCAATTGAATTACTCATATATTTATAGTTTAAACACATGCTTAAATACTTTGGGGAATTGGGGCTCAGGTAATTTTAAATAAATTTCTTCTCTAGAGCATCATCTAAAAAGCATTATCAGTTCATTAAAGGAACATGAAAAACCTAACAGTAATTCTCCCAAAACTGTAGCTGAAGGAGAGAAGATGAGTGTGAATCTGTCTGTATTACCATATTTGGAAATCAAATGTTAGTAAACCAGTTAAAGAAAAGGTATTAAGACAATCTTAAAAGAAAAACTGAAATAAAAATAAGATTTAAAATGATCAATGAATGTTGTGAGTGTAAATTATATACAAAGGATGAAAAAAACAAGATATAAAGAGATCCTAACAGACAAAATAAGTGGAAGTATTTAGAGTTAAGCCTCTTTGTTTAAAAGAACTACTGTAGTACAGATAAGCCAAATTTAACATGTTGCCTAGCCAGTGATACTCAGCCCATGGGTCTCTCCAATGAGAGGATAAGCAATAGCCTAACTATGATGCAATAATTGTCCAAGAAAAAAAACTGCAATTTAACGCAGAGGTGTGCACATGCGCACACACAACACATCGGATTTATTAGATATATATTTGTGTTGTTAGCAAAATAAGTTGTTAAAATTTTGCCCTTGACATTTTCACTTTAAGAAACATGCATTTAATTGAAAGTAGTTATTAATTTTAATAACTGTTATATACAATTTTATTTTAACTTATTACATTCTTTTATGTCTCTCTGTGATCTTTTGTTCAGATGATAAATGGCTCCTTGACTAATAACAGTTTGGTGCCAATGGCTTAGGTAATTACAGTTTATTGAAATGGCTATACATGTTTGCTCTGAATATCTACAGGTGGAAATATCCTGAGGCCAACTACTTCACTATATTCCTCTGATGAGCTTCCAGAGGGAATTCTTACAAGAGAAAGATGTGATTACCATTCCAGCAAATATTTTGCCACTTAATGTGACCTTATATACACTAGAAGCATATGCCTCACATGTTCCACACCTAGAGCATAGAATAAGCCTCTCCATGGTTTAAAAGCTGAATGCACTCTCTAGATTTTTATTTAATTTATTTGTCATTAGCTCTTTTGGAACAGGATTATGTCTTCCAATGGGCTTGTAAAATGCCCAGCACAATGGAACCAGATGTTAACTGGACTATAATACAAAGTAGAAATAGACAGACTTCAATATAACTTTTAATCCAAGAATCTTTTGGAATGAGAAGGGACGTTTGAGAAACATCTTGGCTGTTGTTATCCTGATATATTAATGCAGACATTGTTTTAAATAGCAAGGGATTGTACAAAGCAAAGATGGAAACCAATTAGACTCTTGGAACAATACAGCCCAATTTTCAAATGTGGGCTCCTTAAGCAGGATGTCCAAATCAGTATTTAGGACTGTAAATTCCCATTTTGTCAAGTGCTGAGCTGAGTGTACCCCATTAAGATATTAGACATTTGAAAACATGGCTTTCAAATCTGAAAGTAAATAAATCAAACTACTGGTATTTTTACACACTGCTTGTAAAACCTTTTCAAATACATATGATGGGAGTTGTTCTAAAATCTCCAACTCCTGTCAACATCTCTTAGTTTCCAAAATGTTAAGGCAGAAATGAAAAAGTTCACAATTGGATGAAAAAAATGCCCTTGTTGCAAATAATTAGAAATTGATCCCTTTTTTAAGAGTTCTTTCAGTACCTCTTGCTGGAAATCTTTAGACCATCATATGGTGAAATCCTCACATGTTATCTTCTCAATTTCATGGCACGTTTTATTATAACGATCGTTTATTCTATTTTAGCTTAGCCATCTCCAAGCCTTTATGTGGATACTTAGGGTATGTCTACCCTATGGGATTTTCCGTTTTTACATAAACTGGTTTTGTAAAACAGATTGTTATAAAGTCGAGTGCACGCAGCCACACTAAGCACATTTATTTCGGTGGTGTGCGTCCATGGTCCGAGACTAGCGTTGATTTCTGGAGCGTTGCACTGTGGGTAGCTATTCCGTAGCTATCCTATATTTCCCGCAGTCTCCCCTGCCCCTTGGAATTCTGGGTTTGATACCCAGTGGCCTGATGGGGCAAAAATCATTGTCGCGAGTGGTTCTGGGTAAATGTCATCACTCATTCCTCCCCCGGAAAGCAATGGCAGACAATCATTTCGCGCGCTTTTTCCCTGGATTGCCCTGGCAGACACCATAGCACAGCAACCATGGAGCCTCTTCAGCTTTTTTTTACTGTCACCGTATGTGTACTTGATGCCACTGACAGAGGTGATACTGCAGCTCTACACAGAGCATTCATCGCTACACAGCAGCATTCATTTGCCTTTGCAAGATAGCAGAGACGGTTATCAGTTGTTCTGTACTGTACCTTACCTTTTGCAATGAACCAGCAAGAGAAAACGGTTAATACTGTCGTTCTGTTAACCGTCTGCTGCTGTCATGGGTGCCCCTGTCTGAGTCGTCTGGGGGCGCAATAGACATAAAATGGGAATGACTCCCCAAGTTCAATCCTCCCTTTATGGTATCTAAAAATAGAGTCCAGTCCTGCCTAGAATATGGGGGCAAGTGTACTAGAGAACCAGTGTATCAGAGAACCAGAGAGCACCAGCTGCTCCGTGTCAGATCCCCGCAGAAATGATTGAGGGGCCCTGCATGCCATTCATGGGCGGTGCCCCTACAACAACCGCCACCCGTTGATTCCCTCGCTCCCCAACCTTCCTGGACTAGCCATGGCAGTGTCCACCCCTTTGGTGTGATGAAGTAAAAAGAATGCAGGAATAAGAAAACACTGACTTGTTAGTGAGATAAAATGAGGGGGAGGGCAGCCCCAACTGCTACATTCACGTGCCAGGCAGGACATTAAGCAGTTGTGGGGGAGGGAAGCCCATGCATCCGGCTGCTTTGATACTTCCAGGCAGACAGAATCCTTTTTCATTTACCACATGAACAGGGAGGGGGCTGAATGGAGCTCTAGCCCCCAGTTGCTATGATGAAAGATGGTTACCAGCCCGTTCTGGTACCATCTAAACTGGGAATGACGCGGGAGTCATGTCCTATTTTTCACGGCTGAGGCCACCAGGAGCACCTCAGCCAGATAGCAAGGCATATTGTACCGCTGCCACCGGGGAGGAAAGAGGAGCTGCATACTGCTCTTTACTTGACACAGGCATCGCGTCTACCAGCAGCATCTCAGTAGAACATACGGGTGACTTGAAAAAAGCCAAAGAAACAAATTTTTCCCGTTTTCTTTCACAGGGGGGAGGGAGGGGGGTAAACTTGATGGAGGCTATAGGACCCTGAACCACCCCAGACAATGTGTTTGACCCTACAGGCACTGGGGAGCTGCAGCCAAGAATGCAAATGCTTTTTCGAGACTGGCGGGATAGCTGGAGTCCTCAGTATCCCCCCCTCCCTCCATGAGCGTCCATTTGATTTCTTTTGGCTTTCCGTTATGCTTGTCACGGCAGCACTGTGCTGTGGACTCTGTAATCAAACAGCCATGGAGATCTTTTTTCAAATGCTTTCTGCTTTGGGACTGCATCGCCACCCGTGCTGATCAGAGCTCCACACTGGGCAAACAGGAAATGAAATTCAAAAGTTCACGGGGCTTTTCCTGTCTACCTGGCCAGTGCATCCGAGTTAAGATTGCTTTCCAGAGTGGTCACAGCGGTGCACTGTAGGATACCGCCCGGAGGCCAATACCATCGATTTGCGGCCACACTAACCCTAATCCGATATGGTAATACCGATTTTAGCGCTACTCCTCTCTTTGGGCAGGAGTACAGAAACCGATTTAAAGAGCCCTTTATATCGATATAAAGGGCCTCATTGTGTGGACGGGTACAGCGTTAAATCAGTTTAACGCCGCTAAAATCGGTTTAAAAGCATAGTGTAGACTAGGCCTTAGCTAGCTCCAAGCCTCTAGGTGAGGTCTATGATATATTGACAGGGGAAATCATGTTACCGCCTTTCTAGCAAGAATCATAAATCCTTTACTAAAAATGTATTTATATGACATTCTTGGCTCATGTAGACAAGTCCAATTCAACACTGCCAAATGTAAATGCCCTTTTTTATAAAAAAAGAAAAAAAAGAAAAAAAATTTAAGAATTCTAATTCACAGTACATTGGAACCAAGCCCTCAACATATCCAAATGTGTCATTGAAGCAGCCACTTCACAAGCTAATCAAAGTGCCAGAAGCATCATGAAGTTCAAAGTATCTCCTGTTTGCCATTTTTTGAACAAAATATGGTATAAGAGTATGATCAGTCCTCTTCTGCAGCCAGACTGAGAATCGATCATCGGGACACTTTCTTTTGAAAAAGTGTCTTGACCTGTAAGAATGCAATTGCATGCACTTGTGTTTGGTTATACAACTCTCAGATTGCAACAAAAATTGAAACCATAGTTCTTCAATATCAATATCATGCCCTTCCTCATAGAGGACATCAGAAGTTCCTTCAGGAATACGCAAGGTACTTCACCTCTCTTCCTCAGTCTGATAGAGAGTTTAATAAAAATTGAGGAAAAACTTGAAAATGTTGAAAAAAATGTCTACTTATCTATATAAAAGTATTTAATATACAGAAAACCTTAGTAACCGATGTAGGTCTTGATACCACTGTAACATCCACATGCAAGCCAAAGAATATACACATATATATGAAGCTTTCAGATGCAGGAAATGCGCCATCAAACAGTTATGCATGCAAAATTAGAACCTGACCTTGCAGCTGCATTCATTGGGGGAGGGGGTGGGAGGAGGAGGACAGGTTCTGCACCAGTTCAAAAATCCACCAGCATGGATGCAGTTGTAAAATCAGAGTCTTAAACACCAGGTTGAGGCTGACTACAATTTGCCTCTTTGAGATCAGTGCTTCTTTTGAAGCTACAAGTGAGCTTTTTTTGACATCTTTCTATGGATGCCAACAGCCATGGAACAGACACTATGAATAACAGGAAAAATAAAGAAAAAAAAAGTAACAAAAGTCTAAAATGAAATAATGTAACAATATTAAAATAGTGTTCAGATTTTCTAAAGATGTCAAACTAAAAAGGAGGAAAGTTATCAGTAGAAATTAGTTTTAAGCAGAACTAATATGAGAGTATGTTGCAGATTTTTTGTAGATTGTTGCAATTAGAAAAAAGTAAACTCAGAAATAAATATAATTTGAATACAAAATTCCTGTACTACAGCAAGAGAGGGTTTAGATATTTTTTTCTTTTGAGTGCACTCCAAACTTAATGCACTTGAAGCACACACACAAAAAAAAAGATAGTATAAATTTAGGTAGAAAATTTACCTTTGCAGAACTAGGAGTACACGAAATGAGCATGACATAAGAAAAACTTTACATAGTTCATACTTCTCCTTATCTTATTTATAATGCAAGAAAGCACAGTTGCTTTCTGTGCTGCATTTTCTAAACAATGTACAACTTCATTCAATGTGTCAGTTTACAGCTAAAATTAGATTTTGCCTTAACCCAGGGACAGTTTTCTTAGATATAAACGACAAGGGGAGAAATACTAAATTTTGCTTCACTGTTTTGAATAATTTAAATTAGTTCTCTTTTCTGGGCTACCTGGACAGATAATCTAATATAATAGTAGGTTAGAAAATGTATCATTTTATTGTAATTATGAGCCCTATTGTGGAACCCTTACTATTCTATTGAGCACTTATTCACCTGAATAGTCCTACTGAAATCAACAGGACTACTCATGTTACTAAGGGTTCACAGACATGAATAAGAGTTTGACAATCGACCCCATATTTTTAACTATATTATGACCATGACGACGTCAAACCTGTGCAATTATGCCCTATAAATATCTTACTGTTCTTTCTTATGTACAGATTGCATTTCACAACAGCAATATAACATTCTAGGGCAAATGCATTTCAGTGTGATTATTGTATGTCTCAGTTAGGATCACTGCAAAATCTATCAACATCAACAGAAATCTTTTCATTGATTTCAGCTGGCATCAAATCAGGAGCTACCACAGACATTCTAGTAAATAACTGCCGAGAAATACACAATACTACTGGTCATATTTTACTGTTTAATTATGNTGTGCGGACGCAGTAAAATCAATATTAACTTGCCTTTATATAGATTAAATTTAAGTTGATTAGAACAGGCTTAAGAAAACTGAAACAAACCCCTCAAACCGAAATAAGAGCATCTATGCAGGGTTTTGAACTGGTTTAATTTAGTTTTAAAACCCTTTTAAATTAAACGGGTGGATTTTTCATGTGCACAAAAGACTTAAGTCTCTTGCTACTGAAGAGATTTCTGGAGTCACCTCAAGGCATCTCTGCCTCTCATATCAGACAAACTATCGCAAGGCACTGAATCTCAAGATAGTGTGTAGAACTAAGATGGGTTTTGTGGTAAGGCACAGATGTAGCTGAATTCAGCTGGATAAGTCAGATAAGTTTCTTTCAGGTCCAGCAGTTGAAAAATGGGGAAAAATATTTGACACACAAAAACTTTAAAGCTTAATGAGGCACCAGTTGCCTCACACCATAGTCATATGCTCTTAAACTTGACAGACTGGGCCAGACAGATATCGTCAGGTTACATGAACATAAATCCCAAGAAATACTTCAAAGCAATCTAAGTAGTTTTAGCTAAATTTGTGACCAATGCAATAGTAGTCAGGAGGAGTTCTTCCTCCATCAACTGTGAAAACAATTTGAGAGAGGAAATGGGAGTTGCTATACCTCAGCAGGCACAGAATGTATCACCTGTTGACAGTCTTGGGAAGGTGAGCAGATGGAGACGAGCTCGTCTAGAATTCTAAAGTTTTCAGACTACCTGACCTAGAAGCATAGAAACAAAGAGTTTGGATCTACGACACATGGTGCCTTTGCATAATTAGTATTTATGATATTTAGTGCTTTACAAACAAAGGTACATAGTGACCTGCAACGAGCTGGAAGAGGCTAAAAAGCTCACAGTGGCTATTTATAAAGGGCTTTCTGAGTGTTTTGAGGAAAGACTGGAAATACGTTGATTGTGGGAAGAAGGAAACAGTTCTCATGCTTAAGGAGTGGAATGAACAAGCAGAGTTTAACAAGAAAGAGTGCAAAACTGAAGAATGAATTTGGCGTGCAGGAAATGCACTTTGTCCCTGGATTTTCTCCACAGACACTCAGTCACAGAAGATTGAGAGTGTAGGAAGCTGATATAAAGGTTCAGAGGAAGCTGGAGTTTGGTGAGATAAACAAAGCAGTGGGAAAGAAAAATGAAGAAATTAAGTTGAGGGGAGAAGGTGTGGTTGGAGGTGGAGACTATCATACAGAATGGAGATCAGAAAGGGAATAAGAGGACTGAAAGCTGCAGAGATCAGAGTCTGAAAGTCCTGAAAGGAGTATTGGATCTGACAGGTTGTAATGCAGGGAGCGAGCAGCAGTAGAAAAGATGAGATAGTAATCAAGTATTCAGAGTGAAGTCAGGAAGTGACCAGTGCTTTGTGAAGACCAGCATGAAGAAAATGACCAAGCCAGTCAGCGAAGAGCTGATGATCTAATGAAGAAAAACAGCAAAAAAACCAACAATCACAGATGGAGGAATTATGGAAACTGAAGTAATCCAGGAGGAATATGAACAGGAGGTGCTGAAGAACACATACAGTGTAGCAAGGTACTGTTCTTTGGCCAATTAAGAAAAATAATTTTATTTAAATTCTAATTGTTAGCTGAGCAATGAAGCTTGTGTGTAACACATCACAATGTCTACTTTTCTTGCTGAGTAAGGATTTGCCTGAATATTTTAAAAAGTTGCCCACTGACCACCACTGAAATGGTGCTTACTTTTATCACACATCAATATTGCACTGCTTAAAACTATTTCCATGTACCATGGCAACAGAAAATAGGCCATAAGGGACCCTTGTGATCATCTAGTCTGATCTCCTGTATAATACAAACCATAGAACTTCCCCAAAATAATTCTTAGAGCCGATATTTTAAAAATACATCAGTCTTGATTTTAAATGGTCAATGATGGAGAATCTACCACAACCCTTTGTAAATTGTTCCAATGGTTAACAACCCTTGCTGTAAAAAATATATGTCTTATTTCCAGTCTGAATTTGTGTAGCCTCAACTTTCAGCCACTGGATCATGTTATAACTAAGTTAATTGTCTTGCTGATTTGTTTCCTTAATCTGAGCTCCATCTGCAGTGTTCCAAGAGAAGGGATCTGCCTTTTCAAAATAGTCCATTGGAAATTCCCTAAGTAGGTCGAGACTTCCTTCTTGGATTTATTTTAGTCTGTTCAAATGTTTTACTTTGGTTCTAGAGGTAATCTTACCCCATTGCCATCTGTTCTTGTTTAAAACTCCTGAAAACATTGTCATAGCCAGATAATAAACCTTATATGCCACTGATGACAAATATGAGATTTCATTGCCAGATTTCATATATAAGCACACCATTATTTCAATACAGGCAGTCGTTACAGATCACAACGGGCCCAATACTGTAAGATGCTATAGTGTGTTGAAGGCGCTCAGTTCCCACTGAAGGCAAACATGTAGGCCCTGATCCTAAAATGCACAGCACACATGCAGACTGCTGGTTCCTGGGTGAAGCCCCACTGAAGTCATGTGAATGCAGCAGTTCATATGTGAGTGCTACTCATGGCAGGAGAAGGGCCTTGATTAGGATTTGAGGGCACTCAGTTTCTTTATATTCCATATTAGCCAAGAAAACAGTCTAGAGGAAAAGGCTTACCAAATGAAACTGCAGTACTTCACAATTTTGCCGCTATCTAAATTGCATGAAATCACTGCCCAGTTATACAGTTTAAGTGGAGAAATGAAAAAAAAAAATCACATAAAAATAAAATACAATGTAAGAAAACAATCAAATCTTTACCTGTGATACAACCACCAACTTGGATAGGTTCATATACAATAGCTGCAATGTTGCCATGTGAATGTTGCAAACATTGCAGAGCAATATTTGTTAAAAAGTTTCCATTAGAATGTTTAAAAAATAAAATATTTGTACTGGTCTTAAATTTTGTTTAAGCTTAGTCTAGATCAGAGATTCTCAACCTTTTTCGAACAACATTCAACCTTAGTGGGTTTTTTCCTTGAATTTTTTCAGGCGATACTGGGAAAAATTGCTTAAATCAAAATACAAATCACATGGCACTAAAACCCCCACCTCTTATCTTTCCATTTGAGTGGCACTGTGACTCCATGCACCAGGTTTCAAGTCTGTTCACTCAAATTTTTCCAGGTCACCTCTCCATCATGTCAGCAGGGAAAGGGCTTCATTCTTACAACTCCCAGTTCTGGAAAGGGGCCTGGGGAGGAGGGGGAGAGGTTGGTCCTACTCTCACTGTGCCCTTGTCGAGTTCAGGTTCTCAAAAGAGAGTTCATAACCCCCCTGCCCCCAATTTAAAAGCTGGGGCAATGGCTCTTTGGTGCCCCATCTTTGGTGGCCACAACCCCCTAGAAAATTTGATACATCCCTGCCCTCCGCAATGGGGGCATGTCGCCTGATTGAAAATACATTGTCAAGATGATACCTGTAAGGTAGTTGTTGGAGTTCGAGGGTATTGAGGGGCAATATTGCAGGCAATGATGCTAGGATTTCACCCAATATTTTTGTGATAGGTTGTCACTTAGCAGCCTTAACTGATTTTTTAAATTTTCCCATCTCCCCGCTCCCCTTCTTTTGTGTGGGGAAAATAAAGACAAGGTTTGTAAAAATTTTAAAGAATAGACAATGCAACAGATTACTTGGTGGTAGCTAAGGAAATACTGTCTTCTGTGGTCTGTCTCATTTAATTTGCACCTAATATATGTACATTTATTATGTAGCCAAGTTAGTCATGTTTGCATGTGACCCACAACTTAACTTCTCTTCAAATATTGGCTTTAAAGTGTTTAGAAGTAATAATGTTCTACCATAAGATTTAAAACACAGATTTCTTGGATTTATAGACAATACTTAACCTAGTAGGCTGATTGTGCCTCCCAGTCTTGAAACTCTCTATCTCTTGGTTACCCTGTCCAAAATTTTGGAGCCCCACTATTTGTTCACCTCACAATCTCAAAGCAAATCTCACTTTACAAACGTTACCTTCTTTATACTGTTGACCTAACTACAGAGAGTTGAGTCAGCATGTATAAAAGAGAGGCTGTTATCTAAATAAATGAAATATGGGTTGACAACTGTAGATCAAGGTTCTATTCCCATTCCTGCTGCAGCTTCCTATTAACTTTTAGAAAGTCACTTTAACACTTTGCTCCTTAGCTACACTGTCTAGAAAATGAACTCAATATCTAGGGCATGAATTAGATGATGAATGAAGATAATGACTAAACTTTATCAGCTCTTTCCTTTCAGTTTTGATATGTAGCCCTGGTCAATTTCTCTGTCACCATTAAGTTCTTCTTGATCAGCTTACCTGACAGAATCATGTCAAGTTTTCTAACAAAGCAATTTATTTATACAGTAGAATCTCAGAGTTACAAACACCAGAGTTACAAACTGACCAGTCAACCACACAGCTCATTTGGAACTGAAAGTACACAAGCAAGCAGCAGAAGCAGCGACCCCCTCACCCCCCCCAAAAGCAAACACAGTACTGTACTGTGTTAAATATAAAATACTAAAGACTTAAAGGGAAAGCAGCATTTTTTTCCTGCATAGTAAAGGTTCAAAGCTGTATTAAGTCAATGTTCAGTTATAAATTTTCAAAGGAACAACCATGTTTTGTTCAGAGTGACCACCAACCTCCAAACCTCGAGGTGTTCATAACGCCGAAGTTCTACTCTACATTTATTTTTATTAGCCCTGCCCTTGAAAAACACCTGTTAGATCTGCCAGGTTAGATCTTTTTACCTTCCTGAATTTCTGTTTGATCATTATTTAACAATCATTTTTCAAATTAGTCATTTATCTGGATCAAGAACCAACAAAACTCTGGCTGAGTTTGAAAGGCGAAGAATGAGATAAAATACAAGAATAATAAAGTTTTGGAAACAAAGTGAAAAGTTTACACAGGCATAAGAGGAGTTATTTTTTGCGTATGTTATATAACTCATGGCACAATTCAGCAAGCTCCTGTGCACATACTTCAAAGTACTGTTCTGAATAGAGATGCTTTCCTGAATTAAGGCCTAGAAATGTGGAAGTCTCTATGTCTCGCCTCCATATCTATGTTTAGAAAACAGAATGTAGTACTTTACAGTAATAGAAATTGAGCCACACTACAACAAGAAAAATACTTCTCTTTCTTCATTATGGTTTATGTCAGCAACAATTCTTGTTTCAACAGTTTCCTTGCATTTCACTGTTACAGTCAAACTTCAGTATACATAATTTTAAACCATGGCTGGTTCAAAAAATACAGTACTTACCTGCATTTCATTTCTTATAAAATAATATTTTACACAGATCTACACTCATACTTTAATGAGTCTCCAATTAATGGATTTGGGAGCATTCTCAAAAGCCCAATTCAGCAAATCACTTAAGTCCATGAATAGTCCTGTTGACTTCAATTGAATTACTCATATATTTATAGTTTAAACACATGCTTAAATACTTTGGGGAATTGGGGCTCAGGTAATTTTAAATAAATTTCTTCTCTAGAGCATCATCTAAAAAGCATTATCAGTTCATTAAAGGAACATGAAAAACCTAACAGTAATTCTCCCAAAACTGTAGCTGAAGGAGAGAAGATGAGTGTGAATCTGTCTGTATTACCATATTTGGAAATCAAATGTTAGTAAACCAGTTAAAGAAAAGGTATTAAGACAATCTTAAAAGAAAAACTGAAATAAAAATAAGATTTAAAATGATCAATGAATGTTGTGAGTGTAAATTATATACAAAGGATGAAAAAAACAAGATATAAAGAGATCCTAACAGACAAAATAAGTGGAAGTATTTAGAGTTAAGCCTCTTTGTTTAAAAGAACTACTGTAGTACAGATAAGCCAAATTTAACATGTTGCCTAGCCAGTGATACTCAGCCCATGGGTCTCTCCAATGAGAGGATAAGCAATAGCCTAACTATGATGCAATAATTGTCCAAGAAAAAAAACTGCAATTTAACGCAGAGGTGTGCACATGCGCACACACAACACATCGGATTTATTAGATATATATTTGTGTTGTTAGCAAAATAAGTTGTTAAAATTTTGCCCTTGACATTTTCACTTTAAGAAACATGCATTTAATTGAAAGTAGTTATTAATTTTAATAACTGTTATATACAATTTTATTTTAACTTATTACATTCTTTTATGTCTCTCTGTGACTCTGTTCAATGATAAAATGGCTCCTTGACTAATAACAGTTGGGTGCCAATGGCTTAGGTAATTACAGTTTATGAAATGAGCTATACATGTTTGCTCTGAATATCTACAGGTGGAAATATCCTGAGGCCAACTACTTCACTAGTATTCCTCTGATGAGCTTCCAGAGGGAATTCTTACAAGAGAAAGATGTGATTACCATTCCAGCAGATTATTTTGCACTTAATGTGACCTTATATACACTAGAAGCATATGCCTCACATGTTCCACACCTAGAGCATAGAATAAGCCTCTCCATGTGTTAAAAAGCTGAATGCACTCTCTAAGATTTTATTTTATTTATTTGTCATTAGCTCTTTGGAACAGGGATTATGTCTTCCAATGGGCTTGTAAAATGCCCAGCACAATGGAATCCAGATGTTAACTGGACTATAATACCAAAGTAGAAATAGACAGACTTCAATATAACTTTTAAAATCCAAGAATCTTTCTGGAATGAGAAGGGACGTTTGAGAAACATCTTGGCTGTTGTTATCCTGATATATTAATGCAGACATTGTTTTAAATAGCAAGGGATTGTACAAAGCAAAAGATGGAAACCAATTAGACTCTTGGAACAATACAGACCAATTTTCAAATGTGGGCTCCTTAAGCAGGATGTCCAAATCAGTATTTAGGACTGTAAATTCCCATTTTGTCGAAGTGCTGAGCTGAGTGTACCCCATTAAGATATAGACATTTGAAAACATGGCTTTCAAATCTGAAAGTAAATAAATCAAACTACTGGTATTTTTACACACTGCTTGTAAAACCTTTTCAAATACATATGATGGGAGTTGTTCTAAAATCTCCAACTCCTGTCAACTCTTAGTTTCCAAAATGTTAAGGCAGAAATGAAAAAGTTCACAATGGGATGAAAAAAATGCCCTATGTTGCAAATAATTAGAATTGATCCCTTTTTTAAGAGTTCTTTCAGTACCTCTTGCTGGAAATCTTTAGACCATCATATGGTGAAATCCTCACATGGTATCTTCTCAATTTCATGGCACGTTTTATTATAACGATCGTTTATTCTATTTTAGCTTAGCCATCTCCAAAGCCTTTATGTGGATACTTTAGGGTATGTCTACACTATGGGATTATTCCGATTTTACATAAACTGGTTTTGTAAAACAGATTGTATAAAGTCGAGTGCACGCAGCCACACTAAGCACATTAATTCGGTGGTGTGCGTCCATGGTCCGAGACTAGCGTTGATTTCTGGAGCGTTGCACTGTGGGTAGCTATTCCATAGCTATCCCATAGTTCCCTCAGTCTCCCCTACCCCTTAGAATTCTGGGTTGAGAGCCCAGTGGCTGATGGGGCAAAAAGCATTGTCGCGGGTGGTTCTGTGTAAATGTCATCAGTCATTCCTTCCTCC
>NC_133773.1:114268886-114302914 GCF_003597395.2 Chelonoidis abingdonii | reverse complement strand
GGATACCGCCCGGAGGCCAATACCATCGATTTGCGGCCACACTAACCCTAATCCGATATGGTAATACCGATTTTAGCGCTACTCCTCTCTTTGGGCAGGAGTACAGAAACCGATTTAAAGAGCCCTTTATATCGATATAAAGGGCCTCATTGTGTGGACGGGTACAGCGTTAAATCAGTTTAACGCCGCTAAAATCGGTTTAAAAGCATAGTGTAGACTAGGCCTTAGCTAGCTCCAAGCCTCTAGGTGAGGTCTATGATATATTGACAGGGGAAATCATGTTACCGCCTTTCTAGCAAGAATCATAAATCCTTTACTAAAAATGTATTTATATGACATTCTTGGCTCATGTAGACAAGTCCAATTCAACACTGCCAAATGTAAATGCCCTTTTTTATAAAAAAAGAAAAAAAAGAAAAAAAATTTAAGAATTCTAATTCACAGTACATTGGAACCAAGCCCTCAACATATCCAAATGTGTCATTGAAGCAGCCACTTCACAAGCTAATCAAAGTGCCAGAAGCATCATGAAGTTCAAAGTATCTCCTGTTTGCCATTTTTTGAACAAAATATGGTATAAGAGTATGATCAGTCCTCTTCTGCAGCCAGACTGAGAATCGATCATCGGGACACTTTCTTTTGAAAAAGTGTCTTGACCTGTAAGAATGCAATTGCATGCACTTGTGTTTGGTTATACAACTCTCAGATTGCAACAAAAATTGAAACCATAGTTCTTCAATATCAATATCATGCCCTTCCTCATAGAGGACATCAGAAGTTCCTTCAGGAATACGCAAGGTACTTCCCCTCTCTTCCTCAGTCTGATAGAGAGTTTAATAAAAATTGAGGAAAAACTTGAAAATGTTGAAAAAAATGTCTACTTATCTATATAAAAGTATTTAATATACAGAAAACCTTAGTAACCGATGTAGGTCTTGATACCACTGTAACATCCACATGCAAGCCAAAGAATATACACATATATATGAAGCTTTCAGATGCAGGAAATGCGCCATCAAACAGTTATGCATGCAAAATTAGAACCTGACCTTGCAGCTGCATTCATTGGGGGAGGGGGTGGGAGGAGGAGGACAGGTTCTGCACCAGTTCAAAAATCCACCAGCATGGATGCAGTTGTAAAATCAGAGTCTTAAACACCAGGTTGAGGCTGACTACAATTTGCCTCTTTGAGATCAGTGCTTCTTTTGAAGCTACAAGTGAGCTTTTTTTGACATCTTTCTATGGATGCCAACAGCCATGGAACAGACACTATGAATAACAGGAAAAATAAAGAAAAAAAAAGTAACAAAAGTCTAAAATGAAATAATGTAACAATATTAAAATAGTGTTCAGATTTTCTAAAGATGTCAAACTAAAAAGGAGGAAAGTTATCAGTAGAAATTAGTTTTAAGCAGAACTAATATGAGAGTATGTTGCAGATTTTTTGTAGATTGTTGCAATTAGAAAAAAGTAAACTCAGAAATAAATATAATTTGAATACAAAATTCCTGTACTACAGCAAGAGAGGGTTTAGATATTTTTTTCTTTTGAGTGCACTCCAAACTTAATGCACTTGAAGCACACACACAAAAAAAAAGATAGTATAAATTTAGGTAGAAAATTTACCTTTGCAGAACTAGGAGTACACGAAATGAGCATGACATAAGAAAAACTTTACATAGTTCATACTTCTCCTTATCTTATTTATAATGCAAGAAAGCACAGTTGCTTTCTGTGCTGCATTTTCTAAACAATGTACAACTTCATTCAATGTGTCAGTTTACAGCTAAAATTAGATTTTGCCTTAACCCAGGGACAGTTTTCTTAGATATAAACGACAAGGGGAGAAATACTAAATTTTGCTTCACTGTTTTGAATAATTTAAATTAGTTCTCTTTTCTGGGCTACCTGGACAGATAATCTAATATAATAGTAGGTTAGAAAATGTATCATTTTATTGTAATTATGAGCCCTATTGTGGAACCCTTACTATTCTATTGAGCACTTATTCACCTGAATAGTCCTACTGAAATCAACAGGACTACTCATGTTACTAAGGGTTCACAGACATGAATAAGAGTTTGACAATCGACCCCATATTTTTAACTATATTATGACCATGACGACGTCAAACCTGTGCAATTATGCCCTATAAATATCTTACTGTTCTTTCTTATGTACAGATTGCATTTCACAACAGCAATATAACATTCTAGGGCAAATGCATTTCAGTGTGATTATTGTATGTCTCAGTTAGGATCACTGCAAAATCTATCAACATCAACAGAAATCTTTTCATTGATTTCAGCTGGCATCAAATCAGGAGCTACCACAGACATTCTAGTAAATAACTGCCGAGAAATACACAATACTACTGGTCATATTTTACTGTTTAATTATGAGTCCTATTATAGATTTGTATTTAAATCAATGTCAAATGAGAAAAAATGATTTTTTTGTTTAACTGTGCTGTAACTATGTATCTCTGCGTAAATGTGTTTTGTAGTTAACTCCTCCCTGACATACCAAGGACTATACCGCATAGGTGAAATCCTGACTATCTTGTATGAATGAAATCAATGACAAAACTCCAATTGACTGACTTTAATGGTGTCAGAATTTCACCTGTCTTTCGCAGACTATGCTACTAAAAGTAGCTCATTGCTATTTTGACTTGTCGTTAAGTGTATCTTCAGCCTGGATAGTGTAATATACCTATTGTAAAAGCAGATGGCAAACTTTAATAAAATGATAAAGTATTTTAAAAATTTTAACTGCACTTTCAACACTATACTTTTGGTATTATAAATTATTCCATTTTATTATGTTTTGAAGACTGGATATTTTTGACCCATACCGTATACATTTTAATGTTTCCAGCTATTCTACTTCTCTTTCAGTTATACTTTAATTTAAAATTAGTATTTTAAAAATGGGGGGGAGGGGGAAGACTTACCTAGTTGGTATTTTGAGTAACAATTCGCCATTTGTCCAGTATTGAATGATTGTCTCTTATGCCTTTTTCTTACATTCATATCAGTGGTCTCCCATTGTGGTCTTTTTCTTATGTTTATTTTGTTAAGAACTTCAAAACTAGCAGCAGGGCTCTCATTTTTTATGCATGTGCTTGATTTTTTGCTGTCTAATTGGTCATCCAGCACTGCAGTCATTTTGGAAGGATTAGTTCCCTTACATGTCTCCACATCCTTTTCTTTGATCTTTAATGCATCTTGCCTTGCAGAATAGGACTTTAAAGCACAATGCCTTTTTTCTTCAGTGCTTCTACTTTCAACAGCTTCCGGAGAGTAAATGATGGTATTTAACTTGAACGATTTATGCTGTTCTATATGGTTCAGTTTTCTCAGAAATATTCTACAATCTTTAAAGGTTTTGGCTCTCCATGTACTTTGACTCATTTTAAGTTGGTTCTGTGATTTTCCAACATTTTTTTGATTATAACTTGTTCCATTTATCTCTGAACGTGATTTAAAAATATTTGTTAAACCAGGATGTATGCTGAAGTCAGACAATTCTATTGTCTGTGGAAAAAATGCATCTTTGACTTCAGTTCCTGTTGGCAAGACTCTATTGTGACATTCTAAGATTTCAGTGGGCTGGGTTTTTACTGTACTTTTTCCTTGGTGTGTGGGTACTACATCACTGATTTTCCCACTTGTATTTTTAAAAAACTGGCTTTGGCAGAAAAATCTTAAATTACGCCTTTTAGATTTCCAGTCACCTGTTCCATGGTTATACATTTTTTTCACTTGTCTCCACCTGTCATGTTGTAACTTCTTAAATTCAGTTCTTCTTAATCTGGCTAGCGTGAAATTACTTTTCATATTTAAGACTGGAGCCTGGACCATTTTATGCAATATTTGTAATTTCCCAGCTGGTTCTGAAGGAGAGGATAGTGCAAACTTTTTAAAGTGCTTTCTGAAAGGACTAGTATTAAGATCAGATTGTTTACTTCCCATCTTAATCTCTCTAGTACTAATTACTTCCAAAGGATTGCGAGCATTTGCCTTTCTCACTAGAGAGAGGGACTGCGTTTCTGTTGTTTGCATAAACCAAGTACTAAGTTCATTTATATTACACTTCTTCTGAAAAAGCATTTTTATAGGTGATGCTTCAAGTTCTACAAGGCAGGTATCTAAAGGTCTTGACACTTTAATGCTACAATCTTGTTCAACATGATTGCTTTTTTCATATAAACACTTTTCAAATTCATTTCCACCCACTTGCAACCAGCTATTAGTTATCTGTTCAAATCTATTATTTAGTTCTTCCAACAAGGTGGCACGTGAAGTGGAAGTAGCCCACCACCTGAGAGAAGGATTTGATGAAAAAATGGGATCCAGTGATATTTCATTAACGGACCTAAATTCATTTATCTCAGAACCCTTTTCTTCACTCCCTGAATTTTTGGTTTCTGAGGTATCCTTGGATGCTAGCCTCAGATTTGATTGCATATGTTTTTCCTTTTGATCCTTAGCTTTTTTCAAATGGAGCTTATAAGATTTACGTAGCAAGGCACTTCTACAAGTAAATGTGCTAGAAGATGCTAACGAATGTAAGAAATGCAGTGATGGTCTTCTGTCTCTAACAGAATGCCTCAAAGGAATTTCATGTTTTCTTGATTCTGTAGTAGTAATCACAGATGCATCCTTGGTAGTGTCATTCTGAATGCTCTTTATTTCATTCATCTTACTGCACGGTTGATTATTCTTCTCTTGTGATATATTTTTTTCTAACATATGCTGTTGCTGCAATGGAGGCAGGCAGCCGCTAATACTTACTTTTCTTTCCTGAGGTGAAACTCTATTAATAGTCACTGATATGCCAGAGATTTTTACTTTTGCTGGTCTACCAGGTTTTCTAGTGATAGTTAAAGGCTTCTGATTTGGTTGTATGATATTGCTGTAAAGGTGCGGTAACAGTGGATTATTCTTGATAGGTCTAATATACTCATAACCAGACCCAGAGACTTCATTTTCAGAAGCAGAATTCTGTAAGACTTTTACTATTTCTGCAAAACCACTTTCAGTTTCTGTATTCTTCCTCAGTTCACTAGAATCATTTATAAAATTGGAAACATGTTGTGTAGGCATAGCATTAATTATATTTATATTACCTTCAGAAACATGCCTTTTAGTTCTTCTTGACCTTCCAAAAACAACCGTCACAGTAATATTCTTGTTACTGATAACTTCTTTCATTACCGTTACATCAGATTTGGTGGTTTTCCCAATACTGGTTGGTTCACATCTATGGTCACTATTTTCAGCTGTGTCTATTTTAGGCTTTGGAGGTCGTCCAATTGGTCGCTTAACCTGTTTTACAATCTGAGGCCCTATTTTTTTAGGCCTACCAGGTTTTCTTTTTAAAACAGATTCATTGCCACTACTTGATTTTTCCAAAGATTCTTCACTTTGCTTAAAATAATTTAAGTCAGTTTCATCTGCTGCACAAGTATCTGCAATTGTCTCAACATTAACAGAATTTGATTCCTCTGTAGTGTCACTTTCATTACAATTATATCCAGAGTCTCCAATGCAGATTTCATGAACAAGATCACTTGTTTTAGATTTTTTTCCTGATATTGTGTCTGGATACTTCTGAAATAAACAAAGATCAGTATTTGCTGTAGAAGATGCACTGGCAGCAGTTAAAGTATATTTCACTCCTTCACTACTATTAACCTCTGAGACAAACATAAGTTTTATTGGGCTAGAATAACCTAGGAAAGATGCACTCTCCCCAACTTTAGATCTTGTTTGTACATCCCCATTACTGGAAGTCAATCTGCCTGAATCAGAGGCTGAATATTTCAAAGGGTTGTTACCAAGTCCTTGATCTAGAACTTCTTGGTATTCTCTTGTAGGCACATAATCTGTTTTGCATGCATTGCTGCATAACAAGTGAGACTGGGGGAGGAAACTCTGTCCTGCACCTCCTTTTTCACCCATGTTAAAATGTAGGCCTCGCCTAGCAGTTTGGTTCGTATCACGTTCTATTGTACTGGATATTTTATAACTATCGAACAATGGACTTTTAGTCTTTTTGGCTAAGTTTATTGTATCTTCCAAGCGTTCCACAACAACCTGTAGATTTGTGTTCCTTACAATCTTATTTACATCAATAGACCTTTCAGCTTGAAGATCTTTAGCTATATTATCTCTTTCCAAATTTTCAGGAGATTTTTTTGCTTTGGAGGATTTTCTACATAAAAAGTCATTTGTTACATATACAGAGTACCATCCAGGAGGCACAATGTTACGTTTAGTTCTGCCCAAGATTCCATTATATTTCCTCAAAGGGCTCTGATCAATCTCTTTTTTAATTGCATAATCTTGTGTTTTTGCAAAGTTAGTCTGGTCTACTATAGTAACGTTGTTTTCTGAAAATGCTACAAAACTAGAGTTAGTTTCAAAATTATCCAGAGGTAGTCCCATTGATTCTGCTTGACACACTGGCAAAGACATGGATTTAGCTTGACATCTCATACCTAGATTATTGTCAGTATTTTGTAAAGCTTTGTCTTCTAACATGTTATAACTGTCTCCTTTGTTTGTGGGCATTTTACCGTAATTTTTTGTAGATTTCTTTGCATTTCTCTCTAAAGTTGACTTTTTCCTTATAAAAGTTTCATCAAGACTTGCAAGTTCCCTCTTGATTTGCAAAGACTGTCGTCTAATCAGAGGTGAATCAGGAGAATTATACATTGCGAATAAAGTTTCCTGACGTTTGCGAAATCTGGTTTGGATAATTTTATTTTCCACTTGTTTATCATGTTGGCTCAGTAACTCCATAAAAGTGTAATCACTTGCCTCGACATCGTGCAAGAGAGATGTTATGAAGTCCCCCAATTTTACATTATCATCTTCTGGTGCCCTGTCACTGTCAGACCATTTTACAAGATTGTTTGTTATATCTGTAGTTTCTATTGATTTTAATTTTTCATTAATACGATCCATTAAATCTTGAAAAATGGCAGAACTTTCACCTTTTTCAAACTTTTCAGAATTTATAACACATTTGCTGCTTTCTTGATCTGTTGATGGCCAAGTTTCATTTGAGTAACCAAACCCTTTTCCTTTACATAGTTTACCTTCATCTTCAAACCATCCATTGCTTCCTTCTGCTGGCAAGAGAGATGGAGGTTGATTAATGGTTATTTCAAATTTGTTGTTGTCTAAAGCTGGAAAATCTATAGGTGATCCTTCCAATGTTTCAATTTCATTATTTTGTGCAGGTGATAATGGAGGGGGTGATGGGCTGCGAGATCTACTAGAACTTTTAATGCTGTTTGACAAATCATTGTCTTCAGTTGAAGAAAAAGATGTATAAGTTGCTGCTGTCACAGGGTACTTGTTACAGTTTTGTAGTTGTCTTGTATACCACTTATGAGGATTACAACTGTTAGCAATCCTTTTATTCACCACTGTCTTAATACATCCAGTAGCTACAGTCTGACATGGCAAACAGTGCAAATCTTTAATACAAACACACAGATCTGGTAAACAAGTGTTTGGATTTTGAATTTGTAAGCAGCACCTTTTTGTCAGCACATGTCCATCACAACTACAAAATAAAACATGGTTGTCATCTTCAGTCAGGGAGTTCTGAGTTTTTGAATGGATAATATGAGGTTGCAGGCAACTGCAAAGTGAAGGAACATTTTTATCTTGGATTAAAAATTTCAAAATAGCCAAAATCTGCTGCCAGTGGTAAGAGCACAAAGATTCCAAAACCTTGTTTAGTGCTGATTTTCCTTTTTCCAATTTAGTTGCTTCCTCTGATTTTGCACCAGCTGTTGAACTTGAACTGAAAACAAAAACAAATCAAAACAAAAAATAAATTATAGTAAAATATAATGGAGGTTACAGTTTTAACTGTTAAACAGAAGACTGAAATCCTGAAAAGGCATGGAAAAAATGGATTTCCATTTCCTTTACATAGCTCATTTATCGTATTTGCAAATGTCTTATGGAACTATTTCACTGCAGCTGATGTGTATGTTATATATAGTAGAATATTTCTAGCATGTTAAGTAGGAAAATATCCAGCAAAAACACATTTTACTTGACAAAGGAAAAATTGTTTGAAATCCAGCATTTCTCAAATACAATAATTATAATTCTATCTATTTCATGGCACCTTTCATCCCAGTATTTCAAATTTCCTTGAACACATTAATGAATTAATCCTCACAACAAACATGTGAGGTAAGTATTATCCCTATTTTACAGATGGAAAAATTGAGGCATGGAAAAAGGTAAAATGATTTGTCCAAAGTCACAGTGGACACTTGTGGCAGAGCCAGGGACAGAACTCCTCTCTTTTGACTCTAGATTCTGTGCTTTAACCACAAGACTATACCTCCCCTACTGTGTGTTACGCAGCACAGCCAGTAAGATGTTCAATATGAACTTAAAAAAGTTGTTTAAAAGGACATTCAACCTTAGTAGGCCACAGAAATAACTTTAGAAGCCATCACTGCTGTTAATGTTCTTTTAAGACATAGATTCCCTTTCCAGTTTTCACTACATTAGCATAAATCTACCACAGGCTTCCATTGCATCTCTCTCTCTCTCTCTCTCTCAAAACATACACACACTTATTTTGTACCTACAAGACAACAAAAAGGTACCCCTGAAGTAAATACCTTGCAAACCAAATGAGACTGAATCCCTTTATATATCTGGTTAACTTAAGTGTCTATGTCTAAATAAGACTTCAAAACAGCTGTTCTCAGATACTCAACCAAAACAAAATCAGTTATGAAATTCTATCTTCTTAACAACTTGACTTCTCAACACAAATTTATTAAAACTAAAATTACTACTTACCTAATCAATCATTTAAAATGAAAAGCTGAAAACGTTCCATTGTAGAAATTAATACAGACCTTTCTTCAACTAAACACAAAAACCACTGTTGAATAGCAACTACAATAAAATAGTTATCCTCTATAATTCAGAACTTTTACTAGTACCAAGCAAGAGCAGCAAATAATATTAAAATAATTCTGTTTTAGAAAAGTATGTATTTTTTAAACATATCACCAAACTCTGAACATGACACTAACCATTCACCCTATTTCTCTCACCAATCATTTTCAATATTTAAATCTCCATTTTGGCAAAATTTCATTTTGATTGGTTTTACATTTTACATTTTAATATACCATGTATATAAATTATTAATTCGTTACTCAACAAATGTAAACAAACTGGTATCAAGTCTGAATTATAAAAATCCATAAATTATTTCATCTTTCTTACTAAGCATTTGTACATGCATAGTTTTGTATATATAAATTATTGCCCTAGGTAAGCTTTAATTTGTATGCTATAAAAGCAATCAACTATGCTTAATAATTCCTGGTGATTTTCTTCCTCTCCTGAAACATTTTTATAAATTTTGAAAGTGTTCAAAGTGAACCATCTAGATGATTCTACTACCTCTTAAAATTCTAACTGAATCCTGATGTTATTAGCTGAATTTGTAATTAAAATTCAATTAAATGACATGAAAAGACAAAATTATTTGCATCTGTCATCTAAAATGAAACTCTACTGTATTGTGGAGCCTGTAATGATATTACCACCATGAGTGAGTTTAGGACTCAAATCAGCTAAGTTTATTTTATGTGGAACTCCAATTATGGCAATTGTAAAATGTAGAACAACTTATCAAATTTATTGAAATACCAAAAACAAACCGACCAACCAAAAATCAAACAAACAAAAATACAAAAGCGAAGACTGAAAGCGGAATAGAAAAATTAGGTTAAAAATTGACTTCCGTAATCACACTGGATAAATAAATGTATTTTCGATGTTTTTTTTAAATGTAAGAACATATTTTGAAACTTAAAAATAGAAGTAAAAATTCTTAAAAATAGTAATGGCCTTTAACATGTTATTTAATAGTTTGTTCAGTAATATTATATGCTGCAGTTTAAACAAACAACTAGCAAATTACAACTTTGATAAGCACTTAATTCACTCTGATTGATGTGGTAAAAAAAATACCTACATAAATTGAAGCCTCCAGAGAGGAATCTGTCTTTATATGCTCTCCACGCATATATATACACTTAATCAATTATGGACTATTAGTGTTCTTTATAAGATTACTTTTTTAAATATTTGACTAATTAAGAATACTAGAACATCTATCTACAGAAAATATATGCTCACTACTGCAAGAAACTTCAGTGTTCCTAAAGGTCTCTCAAAGTTATGGGCCAGGTCTTCTAGGGGCCTCAAAGCTGCCTTGAGCTTGCCACTGAAGGTTTTCCCACTGTGTACACCTAATGCTCAGGTGTGCACAGCCACTAGTAATGCTCCTACACTACCCCTTTCTTGGCCATCAGTAGAGTGGGTCTGACATCCCTATACTCCAGTGATCCTTAGCTGTCAGAACAACCTTATAAGATCATATGCAGCTCATGCTGCTCTAACTTATGCCATGTACAGCATGACCCTTGGTTCAGGGGAATGGAAAATGTTAAAAGTTACCTTTGCACCACCCTGCACTAAAGTATGCTTGGCTGCTGCTCAGGACATAGGCCTAAAAATCTGTTTAAAACAAAGCGTTTACTTTAAAGAGATACATATAATCCCTCTGTAGAAATGTCTGTATTTGTAAACAAATTCATTCAACTTTCATGTTTTTAATAGCTTTCCAACCACTTTTGTTAAGTATTAAAGAGTTGTGCTTCAGCAAATGCTTTCCCCTCTTTTTCTCTTTCATCCTGTTGTGTCGTCATTATACAGAATTTATAGTATCACTGTAATTCCCATGGCAAAAAGTGGCAGTGTCAAACACAGAAGTCCAGGTTACTAGCCCTGTAGAGCCATACATGAATCTTCTCCCTTCCTGTGCGCAACGGAAGCTACAATTCCTGTCTTCACAGAACTCTTCATCTTTTTATGAATTCTGTGGTAGAGGTTCTGTGGGTACAGGGTTCATGCAGCGGGAGGGGACAGAAATGGGGTTGGTTAGGGGCAAGAGGATCAACAAATCTTGTCCCCCAAAGTCAAGCCATTCACAGATTTGGTGGAAATTATAATAGAACCTTGGACTGCATTATCCTTTCTACTGAGATCCCCTGCTCAGTGCCAGAGGCAGCAATTGCCAAAAATTGGCGATTGTCTGTGGGGGTCAAAGTTGGCACAAAGGCATAAGGTCATCTCATGGTAACCCACCAAGTTTGAGGATGGGTGCGGTAACCTATGTTGTATAGAATTAACATATAAAATATCAGATCGGTTTTCTCTTCCAACCTATGGGAACTATCAAAGAGAAACTATCTAACACACATTTTCTCCCTCAGAGTTATTCTTAGCTTTTTCTGCCAGAGATGCTTTATAACATGATTATGGCTTCACTGAAGAAATGAGCAGAAAAGAAACTGAACTTGGGAGGAACAAAAATGTTTTCATATAGTCAAAGGGAGAACAAAAAAATTACTGGCCATATAAATTATTTGTATAAATGTTCTCCCTCTTGAGAACATTTAAACAATGCCCCAATGCATATATTTAATAACTAAATATACTGGCTGAAGTTTAACAAATTAAATGAATAAAGCTTTCTGAACAGACTATTAGTAAAATAAGCATACAATTCATACAGATTGGTTTGCAGTTGAAAACTGATAAAATAATTTTATGTTTCTCCTATACTTTAGGACATTTTAATTTTCTAAAGTGTGCATAATTTATTAGCAAACCATCATATTTTGAGAACCAGTCTGCCTTGTGACAATTATTTTTGCTTTATAAATACGTTCATTGTAGCAATAACTGTCAAAAGCAAGTTCTCTCATGAACTTATTAGACTAACAGTAAATTTGTGCCTAAAGAGTAAGTCAAATGAGCCGGTATATGGTCTTTTTTTGTTTTGTTTTACTGAATGAGCAAAATCAATCACACATCAGTGTTGTTGTAAATTTATGTGCAAAAGCATTGAAGTGCTTTACTACAAATTACAACGTAGAAACACGTTAACTAAACAATTAAATTCATACAATCAGATTTAGGTATATAACAACACAAAGAGAAAACAGAATTACAGTACATTTACAACACAAGACAAATACATGGAATTCATTAGAAAATATTGTAATAAATAATTCATGAATTATAGTGCAATTGATTTATGCATAAATATAACTAATTGCCTAAAAATCAGTTATTAACAAAATCTGTCAAAAATCAAGGCAGCCACAGAGTTTTACTAAATTACTGCGACAATGGAAATACTGCAATTAAAAAACAAATACAAGTATTTGTACTGTAAACAACTAAAAAAAAATCAGTCTCACTAAAGTTAATATACAATTTAATATAAAATTGTCATTAGCTACCAGAAATGGTTTAAACAACTTTACTGAGCAGTAGTTCTAAAAACAGAGGCACTGTTTTTTAATATAAAATACTTGAGAAACATTCAAATAAGTAGAAAGCATGTAGGGCTTGCTTTCGCCTTCATTTAAAAGTCTGCTGAAACATGAATTTTCAGAAATTGTCAATTCTGAAGTAGTCACTGGTAACTGAATTTATAAAACAGTTCAAAGGTACAACTTAAATGACATTTAAATGGAATACGCTGGAGTTAGGGAAGGGGAACCTACACATTTCCCTGCCTTTCCTTAGTTGTATAATCAAAAGTTAGCCTAATAATTAGAAACAAATAATTCTGTTTCTTTTTAAACACTTACAGGTTGAGCATCATCTATAAACTATCAAAAAATATTTTAATATACTATTTCTGACCAAAAAAATAAATAAATACAAGTACTAAAATGCTGAAAATTAATTATAATATTACGTACAAAACTACTGATCACTGTTAAGTCAATAGTAAAATGATCCCTGATTTTATGAATCCTGTCAATTTTTGGTCAGGTCATCTTTTAAATGATATAAAAAGTGTACTGTAACTTGCCTTCAATATAAACTTCTGACTCAATTTTATAATATTGTCCGAGGAATAAAAAATTTTAGTGTGGTACAAATATTAGGCAATGTACTGAAGCCCCAAAAACTTTTGCAAGTAAAATTCTGTATAAAGAGAGATTTTGAAAACTTTAGGTACTATCAATTTTGTTTTCCGCTGGGGAGGATACATCAACAAATCCATTTTTCTGGCCCTCACAAAAATATGGCTTAATTCTTTAAAATCAATGATGACCCTGACACCTGTTTATATGTATCCTACTTGTTATTAGATACAATTATTTTACAGAAGGATTCCTTTTCTAATATGCAAGTAAACCTTAATAGTTGAAGATGATACATTATAGATCTAAGAGACCAAAAGATTGATATGTTGGTGGTTGTGCAGTTTCACTTAACTTCTTATGGATTAATTTATTTTAAAACATAAGGAATTACTTGTAATAAGATTAATAGCCAAGAGCTAGATTTTGCCACAAATTTTTAAGAGGAACTCTGCACTGAGTTCAAGTTTCTTTTTAAAGTCAGTTACATGATGTGGCCCTACACGTGTAATGTAGTCTTACATTCACATAGGATAATTAGCCTATACGAAGGCAAATTTAAGCAAAAAGCATGTCTGACACTGTATGTGTGAGAGAAAATTTACAAAAAGTAGAAAACAGGTAAGTGTTTCTGGATAGGTTTGATTTGGTTTAGAAAAAACAATCTAAACCTAAATTTTAACTGGAAAAAGGGCACAGGTGTTGAATTTTGAATGTATAAAGCAAGCACTCATTCTTATATAGACATATGCTTTATGACATTACACTACCAAAATTATATATAATTTAAAATCCAATGTAAATACTTGAAAATTAATTTTAAAACTGCAACCTGAAGACAGCTGGTCTCTCTTAGATTCTATTAAGTCACATATTTAAAATGAACTGCCTAGCTTCTACCAAATTTATAATGAATTTATACTACTGAAAGTTCAAAGCAGCTTCACTGTTAAATATTTGTGAATCTGTCAAGACCCTGAACTGCAAATTTGGTTATTAGCAAAACGATAGTGTATCGGCCCACCAAAATGAAAACTTGATATTCATTCTGATAAACTGAAAAGGTCTGAAATGTCACAGCAGCAAATATGTTACAGTTACAGTGAGTTTTTTGTTTTTCAATATAAGGAGTAGTGACAATCCTTAAATGAATTTTAAGTAGTCATAACATTAACTAACCAGCACATTTAATATCCATTCTCAAGCTCATTCTGTGCACATTATGAACATGCTCTAAGTTGCATTCCAACTTCCTTCTTAAATCTTAGAAGTTATCTTATTTTCCAAACTAAAAACGAAAATTATGTTAATTAAGTTTAAATTATTTTATACTTAGTATTCCATCTTATTTCATATTTAATAATTCTATAGCTACAGTAATTTGTCAGTTTTCATAAACGTATATTTTGTAAACACCAATTTCTTGCTAAACGAACAAAATTCTTCTTAAAATGATAAAAATACAGTTTTATGTCTGCTAACACACATTTTTATTAATGAAATGTTTTGGTTTTTTCTAGATGTATTGGAGATCTAGTTATGATGTATTTTTTTCTTCTTTCACAGAATGTACTACCTCCTACTAATACTTCATATATCCATTTCCTTCATAAGGAACTAACTTTGTAAAAGAAAAATAATCCCTTGATCTGTGTATTTTGAACTACTTACAAACTATTGCAAGTATTTTGTGAAGTATAAAAGTTTGCAAACCATGGGTCATATATTTCCATAAGATGGTTTATTCAATGGCTAATATGGTTCTTTACCAACTAAAAATAATGCTTCACATGACAAATACTTGTTTTCCCAAAACATTTTATGCTATTGACTACTAAAGAAAACCTGAATCTTTTTCACATATTTATACAAGGATTTTATTAAATACACACTATCAGAATTAAGGGAGAACTCTATAATTCTGTCCACAGTGAAAACCCTGAATAAAACTACTTTTCAAAAGGCATGTATGTGGTTTTTGAACTGTATAATTTCATGTCTTCTGTCAGTGTGAGCATATGTATTTCTCATATGTGTGTGTGTATACAGACAGACAGACATACATACACACACACACCAAATAATTTGCTAACAATTAATCTACACAGGCTTGCTGCTGTTTTTGCAGTTGCCAGTCCCTGAATCTGTCATATTAAATAACCCAGTGTCTGGTAATCGAAGTTTCTTCTTCGGCGGAGTCTTCAGTGTTCCAGATCTCTCTTTAACTTTGTATTCTAAAGTGCTGTGAGGTACCCCATAAATTCCTTGTGCTTTGGAAACACTCATTTTCCCACTCATTACCATAGCAATAGCTTCTTCCATTATTTCATGATCATATTGCCTATAACGGCCACGTTTTTTCCTTGGTTGTTTATTGTCTTTGCGATCCAAACCATCTTCTGTATTTTCAGATGTTCCATCAATTGTTCCATTCTTAACATTAAGACATAAAGGAGAGAGGTCCCCATGCAGAAAGTAGGAGTCAACACTTGAGTGAGTTACAGGTCCAGAACATTCAATTTTGTTCTGTTTAGGGAGTATATTTTTCAATTTTTGAAGAGCTGATCCGTCTAAGACTGAAGAGGTTTTGGAAACATGGTACATGACATCTAGAAGACCAGCATTATCAGATTGTGGTTTGGACACAGAACTTATTCTTAGCTGAGGAATTTTTAACTGTACAGTAGGATTTGAAGTTTCATATTGTAGACTTTCATTTTTTTCTTTAAACTGAGTAACCATTCTCTGTAGAGTTAACTGGTGGAGGTAACTGGAAGCTGTTGGGAATTTTAATTCTGAGGTTTCAAGTAGATTGAGTTTACTTTTTTCTGTGCGCTCTGCTTGAGCTCTTGCCCACAAGGCTACCTTTTGCAGCACTGCACAAGTTTCTTTTCTGTCTTTAAATGAATAACTATCACTGAAATCTCGAGTTTTGTTTTTAAAAAGTGCAGGCTTTCCTGCTGGTAAGGCTTCTAAGTGGAGAAGTAAAGTTTTTTGAGGTATGCCATAAAGTATGCCTGCTTTATTTATGTCCAGTGCTCCAGACTGAATGTCTTTCAAAGCTTTTGAGAGCAAACCATCTGCAAACTCAGCACTTCTTTCCACATAGTCCTCTCTGTGTCTGTGTAGTCTCCTGGATGGATGGAATGAAACGATGGTAAACTGATGTATGAGAGACTCTCACACTGCTATGGAAGGGAAGGGTCCACTCCTTTATTATACTCCTTGCTTAGGTAACATCACTGCTTCTGATACTTTTAAGTCTTTGAGATGTAGTAGTTACTGATTATCACAGTAAAATGCTACAGTTCTGGTAGGACAATGTGTCAAAATCATACGGTGGCTTCTACAGCAGCCCTTCCAAGAACTTTAAATCCTAGTTCTGTATTTGCTAATATTCTCATGTGTTTGCTATATTCCCTTTGATACATGCTTGCAGAGCAACACTTATAATTTTAGTTATGCAATTAACATTCCATTAAGTACTCAAATCCTAAATGAGATTTTGTTAGTAGAAACGTGACGTTACCGCTAAACAAGTAATAAAAGAGTCAACCCCCTTATAAAAAATTTGCAGTGATAAGTACATTACCAAACACAAAACCCCCGGATTTCCACAAGACTAATTTTTCTACATCCATAAGATAAGTGCTGCAATTAAGTCCCATTTTGTCAATATACAAGTCAGTTTTTAATCACTATTTATATTTTTCTAATTATAAATCATAGATCATTTTAAAACTTGTTCATATCAATAAATTAACAGAACACAATTTTACACAATTCAACAAATAAAGCTAACTATATTATTTGGAATAAATTATTTGTAAGATGTACACGTGACAAAAAGGGTCCTGCTATGGCTAGTGGATGGGAGGATGCCAAAATTATAACAAAATCCAACAGAACAATGTACTTCACTGTTTTTGTTTCAGTTAATGTAATGGTAGCTTTCAGCACATGAAACAACATTTTTAGTTTTTAATGCTGAATGGACATATTTAGCAGTTTGCCACCACACACCATAGGCAAAACCAAGATGTATGTATAACAATTAGAAACTCTCTCTCTCATTAAGAAATGTTGAAGATAATAGCTGTTTAACTTGTTCATGTTAGCTGAAGGATTTTTTTAAAAATATAATCTGGATATTATGTTTTTTGTGCAAAATGGAAGTTTCCTAAATAAAACCTCAAAGAATAAATTTACGTTTTCTTCTACTGTCCTACTCTTTTGTATTATGCAATTAAGTTTTCAGTTCATTTTTAGTAACATGAACTAAAGTTTGGTGATTGTTCTGATAACTTTTCTTTAACAGAAAGAAAAGAAAAAGACAATGAAACAAATGATATATACATAGACACACACTTATGAGTGAAACTCTTGAGGAAAGCAAAATATAAACTGAATTTGTGTGTCAATATATACTGTATAAGTATGTTATAAAAAAAATAATCTGCCTTCACAGAGAAGAGATTTTTTTCAGTGTTTCCTTTTACATATATTAAAAATATTTAAATGATGCTTACCCAGACACTGAATTTTCAGATGATAATGGATCATATGCTGACTCTTCCAGTCTTGCGCTTTTCTTTGTAGAGAGATCTAGCACTCCATCCCCTGTAATAAAATCATAACAATTATGAATTTAAGGATTTTATGTCATTCTGTTACTGAATTTTTATACACATGGCACAACTTTTTAATATATGACCTATGTTGTAATATTTCTGACATCTTGGTTCCATTAACAGTATGAAATATTGAGGAGTTAACTTTTTGCAAAATTCATTTGTAAAAGTTAAACAAGATTTTTTTTTAAAAAGATGAGTCAAAATAAAAAAGTGGGCTTATGGTCATACATAGGAATCAGGGGGCTTAAAAATAGATATTTATTAGGCCATAAAATAGAATTTTCATCCCTTCTTTCTTCCACAGATATACTCTAAGATTATACTTGCCATTCCAAACAGACCAATAAGCCATTAGTAATAATGGTTTGATATGTGGGTCATAAATCTGAACATATGTAGTTCAAGATCAAGTTAATATTAATAAATAGCAGATCCATGATACACTAGTAATATAAAGATCCAAAATGATGATAATCAGAAAGATATATGTCAGAGAGGGCATCCGTGTGTTTGGGGGATGAGGCCAATGAAAGAACAGTTACTTATCCTACAGGAACTGTGGTTTTTCAAGATGTTGTAATCAGTGTAGATCCCACGGTATGTGTGCATGAGCCCTACGAATACCAACCCCAATTCTTTTAGCTAGCAGTGTTTATCAGAACTGTACGTATTCCCACATGAAGGTGCAAAGGACGGGATGACGGCAACCCCTCCTCAATTCCCTTGCATTTCAAAGCCTGTGTTGACCAAGAACTCCTGAAACGGGGATGGAGGATGGGTTGTAGCAGCCACACTGACTACAACATCTTGAAGAGCCAGTTACCGTAGGGTAAGTAATTGTTTGTTATGCTTCGAGTAAGTGTCAGTACGGACTGCACTGTAGGTGACCAGCTAGCAATATTCTCCTGAGATAGTGGGATTGAGGAGTTTCAGCTAATGAAACAGATAGATTGCAGTATCACTCTTCTGAACTTCGTATCTGCCCTGGCTGCCATGTCAAATGCATACTATTTAAGAAAGGTCAATGGGTTACTCCAGGTGGTTGCCTTGCAAATCTCTGAGACTGTTGCATTTCTGAAGCAGGCCAATTATGAGGTCTCCTGTACTACAGTGGAGTTGTGTCCGAATGTTTGGTGGGAAGAAGGAGGGCATCTAGTAACAGATGGAAATGCACTAATTCATTTGAAAAGTTTCTGTGAAGAGATCACCAGGTCTTACTCTACACCCAAAACAGCCACAAAGAGACAGTGACAGCCAAAAGGATTTAGTCTTGTCTAGGTAGTAAAATAGAAGTTCTGGAGACATCCAAAGTGTGAAGTTTCTTTTCTCCTGCAGAAGCGAGAGGTTTTGGAAAGAAGACCAGTAAGGTAACTGACTGATTTAGTTGGTATTTTGAGATTACCTTGGGAATTAATTTAGGGTGTTGTCTCATTACTATATTGTCCCTGAAAAGTAGATGGTCCAGCCATAAGGACTTGGATCTCACTGAGTTTGTGCCAATGTGACAGCAACAAAGTACAATGTTTTGACAGATAGAGGCTTGAAGGGAGTCACCAGGAGAACCACACTGAGGTCCCAGGAAGCAGTCTGGTCTCTAAACAAAGGGTAGGCATGAAGAATGTTCTTGATGAATCTTGACACTGCAGAATGTAAGAAAACTGAATGTAACTGAACTGGTGTATGATATGCTGATATTGCTAAGTGGACTCAGAGAGCTTAATGCAAGTCTTGATTGTTTCAAGAGCAGCATATAGTCTAGGATCTTTGGAATCCGGGCTTCAACCAATTCAGGTTGTTTTAGGCTGCTCATATGGAAACCTCTTGCATTTGCAGAGCAGATACTGCTAGTGGAAACTTTCCTGATGTGCATAACAACTGCCTGGAGCATTCACTATCAGTAGTGCTCATCTGGCCAGCATCCAAGCAGTCAGGTGTAGTGACTGCAGGTCTGGATGTTCAGGGATAGTGTATTCACACAAACAGGAAAAATGAATGGGAGATTGACTGGACATATGGAGTAGGTCTGGCAGCTAAAACTGTCCTGGCCAGTATGAGGATATCATGATAGTGGTGGCCTTGTCCCATCTGACCTTTGATATTAGTATGGTAATCAAGGGGGTTAGTGATAAGGTGCAAAGGAGAGCTTGACACCAGCAGAGTAGAAAGACATCTGGTAAAGATCCTAGGCTCACACTGCCTTTACAGTAGAAGGTGTTGCATTTGACATTCTCTGCGGTGGCAAACTGGTCTTTGGTCAGAGTCCCTCACCACTGGTGGAATATCATGTCTAGGATGAATTTCTAGTGACTACTGATGGTTGGTTATCACGTCTCTGCTTAAGAAGTCTTCAAGGTAATTGCTGACCCTGGAAAAGTGCAGGGACAGTGTGGGCTCAGAGAGTTTACTCTGTATTGGTGACACCATTCCCAGAACTCGATGGCTTCCAGGTAAAGTGGGATCTATCAAGTGCCTCCTTGTTTGTTGATATTGCGCATCACAGACGTACTGTCCATCAGGATTTGCTCTACAGAATTCCATCGAACTGACAGGCATGCTATACAGGCCAATCTGATGGCCCTCAGCCCTAGGACGTTCACATGCAATTTCTTGGCTGCACAGGAAGGAGTTGAGAAACATACCATTTTCTCACATTCAAGGGGGTCATCAAGTGAGTTTGCACAGGATTTGGAGTGCTACAGTGGCCTATCTGTTCATACTGTTTTTGGCTGGGGAGTACACTGCTCTTTGATAGTGTGGTAATGGCCTCAAGCAAAGTCTGGCAAGCAGCATCACGTATGCACACAACATATGACCTAGTAATCGCATGCAAGCATGAACCACCATAGGTAGTCTTGACCTTATTTCATGCATGATTTATCAAAGAGAACAGAATCTGTCCTCTGGCAGATATGAGCGTGCTGACAGAGTCAAGTAGGGTCTCCTATGAAGCCTATCATCTGGGATGGAGTGAGAGATGATTTTTTGTAGTTTACCATTAGGCCTGTGACAACAGGGTGAGGATTCAAGCTAGGGCTATCTTGGTTATGTCATGGAGCTTGTCCTTGATCAGCCAGTTGTCCATGTACAGGTAGATGTTTCCTTAGATGTGTCACTACCATTGTCAGGCACTCAGTGAATACTCTTTGAGCAGTGGAGAGTATGAAGGATAGCACCTTGTATTGGTAATGATTGAATCCTAATGTTAATCTGAGGTACTTCCCGTGGGCAATATGCAAATTCATGTCCTGCAAGTTAAAAGCCATGAACCAGTCTTGATCTTGGTGCAATAGAGTGACGGAAGAAAGTGTTACCATCCTGAATCTGAGGCAACAAATATTTGTTGAGCCACCTCAGTTCTAAAACAAGATGAAGGCCACCTTTCTTCTCTCGAATGAGGAAATACCATGAGTAGAAGCCTCTTTCCCAGTATCCTAAGGCATCTCTCCTGTGTCATCTAGACAGAGCAACGAGGCCATTTCTGTTTGTAAAAGGCTCTCACGAGAAAGGTTCCTGAAGATGGCTGGGGAAGAGGGTTATGGAAAGGGAAAGAAACTGGATGGTATGACCACAGGTGACAATATCCAGCACCTACTTAGGGGTTCCAGGGCAGTAGGTCAACGTAAAATTGAACAGGGATAAGAACTGTGGGATATGCATGTTAACTGGCCCACTGGAGCTGTTGTTGTTGCAGAGCTTTGGCCCTGCGCAGGTGCTACAGGTTCTTGTGGTCTGTAAGCACTTGGACTAGATGATGGGTCCCTTCTAAGCAGTGTTGCCACATTCTGAAGGCAGCCTCAACTGCTTGGAGCATCTTGTCCAAGATCTCAGTTTCACTCCACAGATGTAAACTTCCTTGAGCAGTAGGTGATGGGATTCAGTGTTTGCTTGAGTTTATGCCTTTGGAAGAGGAGTTACCTGATTGATGTTTTACAGGTATCCGCTTTCACAATGAAAGCTTGTGCCATGTTGGAGTGGGCCAATACTGGAGTAGTGATGAAGGCAAGCTTCAATTGCGAAAATGTGTGCTGGGCTTCTGGTGACCAACAGAACTTGGCATTTTTTTGGAGTAGAGCAGTGAAGTTTATTTTGAAAAATTTGAAATGAACCTCCAGTAGAAGTCCACAAAGCCTAAAAGACCTTATTGGTCATGAACATTACAGGGGCCTGACTAGTTGTAGATAGCCTGGACCTTACACAAATCCATCTTGATTCCTTCCAGTGACCAGACAAAACCCCCAAACTCAGTTGAGGTTTGATCAAATGTGCATGTCTCTCATTTAGCACAGAGACCATCTGCTGTAGTCTCTCCAGGACAGTGAGGACATGAGTTGTGTGTTTGTCCAGATCATCTGAGAAGATTAATATATCATCTAAGTACACTATCACAAACTGTTCCAGTAGGTCTCATAGCACATCGTTAATGAAGTGCTGGATAGTTACTGGGTCATTAGTCAGTCCGAATTGCATAACTAAATATTCAAAGTGGCCGCAGCAGATCCAAAAGGCAGTCCCCATCTCTGATACGGATGAGACTAAGCTCCCCAGAAACCCAGTTTTGTGAATTTGCAGGTAGCCCCCATGCAGTCCAACAAATTGGCTAACAGGAGTAGCAGGTAACAGCTCCAAATTATCTGATCTATGGCTTGGTAATCAACACAGAGGTGGAAGCTGTCATTCTTTTTTACAAAAAGGACCAGGGCACTGGCTGGTGAAGTTGACTTGCAGATGAATCCCCAGGCCAGGTTCTCTTGGAGAATCTCACAATGCTGCCAGTTTAGGCAATGACACCGCATATATCCGCCCAAACAGCAGCTTTGCCCCTGGCTGAAATTCTGTCGGGCAGTTGCAGTCTGCTTCATGTAGGGGGAAGTTTTCTGCATTCTTCTTCTCAAAAGACATAAGTGTATTCACAGTACTTGGGGGGAAGTTCCATAGTTCCTCCAGTGGGTGTTTCAATGTGGACGACTACACCTATTTGAGCCTTCTTGGGCGTTGGTGCAATGTCTGCATGGCCATGCTGTCAGCAGAATTCCAATGGGAAGATAACTTTCTGTTCTTATCAGTGAATGAGGGGGTCATGAAATGTCATGCCAAGGATCCGGGGGCAAAAATGCAGGGAATAAATCCCACCAAATTGTATTATTTCTCTGCCATCCAGGGGGACAGGCTCTTCCAAAACTCAATCTGAAGATAGTGGAGAGCTGTCAACAATTTCAATTGGTCGGGTATGGCCTTGAGTAGCAGGGGAATCTATAGGGCCTGAGCTGCAGCTTCAGCCATGAAATTGTCCGCTGCTCCTGAATCAATGAGGGTCTGTTGGAAGAGAATCTGCTAGGGATCCCATAGGATGTGAAGCTGAATACACAGCTGCAAATGAGAAGTCCATGGATGGGGCTCAGGATGCATATCAGTGAGGATTAGGATCTGGGGATATTCTCTTCTCTCAAGGTCCAGGCCAGTTCCCTCCACCAGGCCCACATGCTCAGGGTTTAGCTGATCACCATATTTGGGGTCAGGAAGGAATTTTCCTCCAGGGCAAATTGGCAGAGGCCCTGGGGCGGGTTTCGCCTTCCTCTGCAGCATGGTGCATGGATCACTTGCTGGAGGATTCTCTGCACCTTGAAGTCTTTAAACCACAATTTGAAGACTTCAGTAGCTCAGACATAGGTTAGGGGGTTGATATAGGAGTGGGTGGAATTCTGTGGCCTGCGTTGTGCAGGAGGTCAGACTAGATGATCATAATGGTCCCTTCTGACCTTAAGGTCTATGATTAAGTGCACTGCACAGGAGGTCACTGGGTCTTGCCCCCATTGGAGTCCCCTCAGGGTGACCTGCAGCGAAGATGGCTGACACTGATTGGAGAAAAGCATCCCAGTCTGACAGCACAGGGCTATAGCCTTCCAGAAAGAGGGATGGCCAGTCTAAAACATCTCATCAGCAGGTATATATGACCTGGTCAGAGGTATAGATTTGGGGATGCATCAGAAAGTAGCACTGGTTCATGAAGTGCTGGAACTGCTGGTGGTTCCTATCAAGCCACTGGAGCAAGGGTAGTGGAGCCCCCTGTTTAGGGCAAGGCACTGCATGCTGCATTCACAGCACAGTATTCTGAGTGCTGACCTGCCTCACTTGCAGCTGCTGGTTGTCCAAGGTTAGTGTGCAACTTGGGCCTGTAGTCCTTGATTATCCGTAAGGCTATGTTTTAGTCACAGGTATTTTTAGTAAAAGTCATGGATACTTCACGGGAAGTAAACAAAAATTCACGGCCTGTGATCTGTCCATGAATTTTACTATATGCCCCTAACTAAAACCTGAGCTGAGGGACCATGGGTGCTTACGGGGGAGGGCTGAGGGCGCTGCAGGGTGGTGGCCCAGGACCTCTGCTGGTGCTGGGGGTGGGAGGGAAGGCAGGTGGCAGCACGTGGCCTGGGACCCTCGCTGGTGCTGGGAGGGAGAGAGAAGGGCAGGGTAGCAGCGTGCAGCCCGAGACTCCTGCCGGTCCGGGAGAGGGAGGGCTGGTGGGGCTGACAGGCTCCCTACCCAGCATGTCCCTGTAGCTCCTAGGGGGAGGGACAGCCAGGGGGGTTCCGTGTGCTGCTCACTCTACAAGCGCTGACTATTCAGCTCCCATTGGCTGGGAACTGCAGCCAATGGGAACTGCAGGAGCAGCGCATGCAGGAATGGGCAGCACACAGAGCTCCCCTGGCTGCCCCTCCCACTAGAAGCTACAAGGACATGCCAGTGGGAGGCAGGGAGCCACCCTCTCCCAGGTAAGCGTCGCCACACACCTCAACCCCCTGCCCCAGCCCTGAGCCCCCTCCCACACATCCAAACTGCTGGTGCTGGCCCAGAGGCTGCCTGACTAGGGCAGCCCCTGAGCCAGCACCAGCTGCTGAAGAAATCATAGAGGTCACAGAATCTGTGACTTCAGTGACAGACACGCAGCCTTAATTATCTGCCTAGAGGTGGAAGGTCCATTCAGGCAAGTCCAATGCTTCTAGGGGCTGCAGTGGTGTTTCTGGGTCCATCCTTCTCACACCAGGCTCAGTCCCTCGGGGTAACTGATCTGAACAATCTGTTATGACTGGGTCATAGGCAGCCAGAGTCCACAGTCACAAGACAGGAGTCAGCTGGGCCACGATACTAGGAGGTCAGAAGCAGGAGACAACTGGAGGCCAGAACCACAAGTCAGGAACCAAAGTCAGGCCAGGTCAGGATACCAAGTGGACCAAGGCAGGAGACAAACTGGAGATCAGAAACACAAATCAGATGCCAGGATTTATGCTGGGTTAGGATGCCAGGAAAATCAAGCCGGGGAGCAGGAAGTACAAAGTACACGATCCAGAACAGGGTAGAGCCCAGTTGTTCAGATAACTTCCTGTTCCTGCTGCTGGCTTAAGTAGGGCCTGCAGGCCAATCAGCTGCTCTGGCACTCCACCAATAAGAACACAGGGGCAGAGTTCAAACTGGGGCTAGGCTTCATAAGTCCCAAGTAAGTGAGCATCAGCAGGCTGCTAGGTGGAGGGTTGGAGTGTAGCTGTTCCTATAAATCCTGTGGACCCAGGTTTGAGACGTGTGGGTCATGACACACACACTGATTGCTTCCAGTGAACTTGTACCGAAGTAAGGGAAAGGTCAGCCTTTTTGAGAGAAACTAGTCCAAAATGGAAGGAGTAACCAATGACTGATATCCCCAGATGGAGAAACATTTCCACTTGGCTGAATAGGACTTTGAGTGGAGTTTCTTTCTATTGTTATTAAGGATGGTTTGTACAGCTTCTGAGTAGGAAAGTATTAGTGTTGATGCTCATCCAAAAAACAAGCTGTGAGATGAAATTCTCAGGATTGGAATGCTTGATCCTGCCTTTTGCCTGGGTCAAGAGATTTGAAAACTATTACATTCTGATCAGGGGACGGGATGACAGCTGTAGAAGGTTTGGTAACCAAAACTGTCTGGTCCAACGGGGGGCAATGAGGATGACATGTGCCCTATCTTGACAAATTTTCTTCCTGACTCCTGGAAGGAGTGGTAAAGGAGGAAAGGCATAGTTCAGATAATTTGGTTAGAGAAGATGGAAGACATCACCTTGAGAATATAGCACTTGAGCACCTCAGGAGCAATGTGTGTTGTATTCTTGTTCGTTTGAGAGATGAATAGATCCCAGGTGGGAATCCCCCCACTGAGCAAAAATGTTTACTACTGACTCACGCAATTCCCACTCATGATTAGATGGCCAAATGCCTACAGAGGGCATTCACCAGCACGTTTTGTGGAGCTGGAAGGTAAGCTGCCAAAAATGTGATTTAATTCTTGATACATCAACTCCATAGACTGAGTGCTTCTATGCAGAGGGGAACTGATCTCACATCTATGTGTTTGTTGATGTAAAGGATGGTAGTCATATTGTCTGAAAACATGGCTGGACCATGTGAACTGTAGAAAAACTTTGCAAGTTTCTCAAACTACCTGGAACTCCAGAAGGCTGACGTGCAGACGACTTCTCAAGGTGTCCAAATGCCCTGAGTCATATGGCTGGCCACATGTGCTCCCTCCAGCCAAAGTGAGATGCATCTATAAGAGGGATTTCACTTCCTGTCTGAGAATCTGCTCATGAGAATGGTATCACGAGGCTCTAGATCTCCTGCATGGATTAACAGATTTCAAAAGAGGAGATAGTGGCTGTTGTGGTGGCTCAGATTCTCCCAAAGAAAAGAAAGGGTCTGGATCCACCAGCAGTGCACACAGTTCCAATGGAGGAAAAGCACAACTGGAGGGGGAGACAGATTTCTATATAACGTAGCAAAGTGTAACTCATTTTATGCCTTAGCTATTTTGATTGTGTCTCTATACGAGTGTGTAGGGACGAAATCGTTAGCAATTGGACCATGCTTCCACGTCTTCCTTTTTGATTTTCAGGTAATTAAAGAGCTACTAATAGAGCCATATTGGCCTCTTACTATTTTTTCTGATCTCTCCTTTGGGATAGTTTGAATTTGTGCCTTTAATATTGTCCTCAGTATGTTTATCCTTTAATCATACAGTGGCTAGGATGTGTCACAGAGTTCAGGCTGGGTCTAGCAATCCCTCATTTATGGAATGGGCGATGCTGGCAGGATCTGCAGCTGATGAGATGTTGAATACTTTGAGATTTTTTTGGATAGGATTGAAGTCTTGATTTCCAGTATGTCTGCATTTAGTATGAGGAGCTCTGGAAACATCTTGAAATCATCCTACATTAGTATCGGTGCTGAGGTGATCACCTTCTTGGGCAATGAGGAGCAAAGGTCTGTGGGTGGGTAACATCAGGCACTGATAGATTTGCATCTCTGCGTCCCGCTCCTCCTCAGACTCCGACATCTGCAGTTTTGCCAGTGAGACTAATACAGAGGGAGATCTTTTCTCTTGAGATGTAGGTAAGCAGTTCCTTGAGGCTTTGGAAGGAAGATGCCAGGTAATCCCAGAAGGCATCCCATATGAATATAGGTGACTGACAAGTTGTTAACTGGACCAATGCCAAAGTTGCAGTGGCAGAGCTCCAAAGAAGTCTTCTGGTTTTCCAGCACTAATGCTCAGGGATCATATGGGACACTGCTTCCTACTCAATGCAGAGGAAGTGTACCCTGACCACAATGGTGAGTATATCTTCTCCATAGGCACTGCCAATAGTACGGCACCATTGGTGCTTGGGTTTTTATTGGTATTGGTGGATATCTCAGTGCCAATAACAGTTCCAGTGTCCACAGTTGTTCCCCTGGTTGTGGGAACTGGTAGTAGGGTGACGAAGTCTGCTGCACCACAGTGTACTTCTTTTCACTTGTCTTCGGTGCCATACAAGTTTTGGAAGATTTATCCTGTGATGGTTTACTCTCTCTTTTTCTCTGTCTCTATGTGACAGTACACTGAGATCTTCCTAGAGCTCCTCCCCAGTGTTCTGGGCAGCATCTTTCAACGACTTGCTTTGATATTTCTGGCACCACCTTCCAGGTGGACAGCTCCAATGGTTCTGGTGTCATGGACAGTGCCAATTTCTCTGCTGAAGTCTTGGAGTACAATTGCCTGCTTGATGGAGCACTGAGGATGCAGGTTTGACTGGTATGGTGGTTTTTGAGCCCAGATCCATTGGTTTCAATACCACTCTCACAGATTGTTCTAAGAGATGGAGTCTGAGTCTTGCATTCCATGATTTTCAGGTTCTGGTGCAGAATGAAAGGCAAACTGAGCAGCTACTTCAGATATGGGATTTGCCCAGATAAAAAAGGCATCTGCTGTGCCCATCTTAAAGCAGAATTAGTCCATCCCAGGATAAGAAAGGCTTAAAGCCTTTGGGTTTTGATTCCAGGATTTTGGGGTCCTTGTACAAGAGTGCCTTCCTGTGGGTGGGGAGTGGTTAAAGAATTTTGAATCGATTGAGGATTAGTCAGTCCAAGATGCTGTAAGAAGGTTGTTCTAAAGTTTTCCAGAAATTTAGGTGAAGATTGCTGACAACTCTAGTGTGAGTTGAAAGGATACTGATAGGTTCCATTTCTCTGCCAATGGCAGTAAAAGGAAACTGAGGGAGGGTCATAGCTGTCACACCCTTTATGTTTTAATGTGGGAGCAAAAGGCATTATAAGACATGCACCACCCCAAATACACACTGCTAGCTAAAAGAATCTGGTCCTTGTACACATGCACATCTATAACGGGATCCACATCGACACAAAGGGACAACAGATTGATTTCTTTATTGGTCCTTCTCCAAATCTTCTCTGTGAAAAGTTTAACTGTATTGGTTGGATGGGTAAGGAGAAATCTGAATGTGATTGCATGACTATCATAGTAAAATGGATATCAAATATATACTCTACGTATCACAACTTGACTTTCAAAGTTCCCTGGGCTATACACTTTGCATCTCTAAACAAAATATAAACATCTAAAAATAAAATGTACAGTATATACTCATTCATTAGCCCGTTCATTTATAAGCCAACCCCCTCAAGAGAGTTAGATAAAAATAGCAAAAACTGTATGACCCCTTCATAAGCCGACCCTATATTTCAGGGGTTGGCAAACTTTGGCCCCCGGGTGTCAGAGTAAGCCACTGGAGGGTTGGGACGTTTTGTTCACTTGGAGCATCTGCAGGTATGGAGCCCCTCAGCTCCCTGCAGCTGTGGTTCGCCACTCCCATTGGCTGAGAATGGCAAACCACGGCCACAAGGACTGAGGGGCTCCATACACTTCCCGTAGCTCCCATTGGCTGGGAACGGCAAATGGTGGTCACAGGCAGCAGAGGGGCCCCATTCCTGCAGACACTTCAGGTAAACAAAACGACAATGTATCAGATATTTAATTCAATGATCCCATAGAGTTTAAAATCATCAAATTTTGGTGTAGACCCATTTATAAGCTGACCCCCGCTCTTTGATGCACCATTTTTTTACCAAAAATATTCAGCTTATGAATGAGTATATATGGTAATAAATAAACTACTTATAAATAAAACCACTCATAATAATTAAAATTAAATATGTTGGAGGGGTCACAACACTAAAGGAAAAAGTAAAACACTGACAGGGATTGGGGTGGGTAAGAATGTATTCAGGACCAACTAAAGGATTTAAAACACAACTGTCAGGTAAATCTGTCAATTTGAAGGCAGCTAATGTAAAGAGCACAGGACAGACATAATGGGTAAAATCTGGGCTCCATTAAAGTCAATGGCTAAAATCCCATCCTCAGGGTTATACTTTGCTGTTGAAAATCTAAGTGAAAAACTAGAAAGAAAAAACCTGTACAGATTAGGAAAATCCTGAATTTTGGAATATGAAGATTAAAAGTTGATAATTTCCTTAACATTTCTTCCTCTTTAAACTTTCACTCAGTCTTTTTCTCCAGCTTATAATGAACTACTTTAATGTATTTAATTTCATTTCTATCATAACTATTGCCTTCCCTCGCCTCCTTTCATTTAACCTTTGCTACCATTTTTTGTCTGAGCTATTTCTGCTCAGCTAGATCAATGCAGTGTTAAGTTTGTATGGTTAAACATTAAAAATATCAAGATGTACCAAAATTATGGCTGTACAAGCAACCTTAACTCTGTCCTTTTTGCTTTATGACACTCAATCACATACCATTTGTAGTCTTTTGTATTTAAACTTAATTTAGTGATTTTGTATTCAAACTACAATAGGTTCAGCTCCTGTTGCTAGTTCAAGCTTGACAAAATGATGCTTTTCTCAAATTTGGAGACTCCAGGAACATACAGAGAACAAAGGTAGTGACCACAGACACAATCACAAATATAAAGTCTTATCTGTACTACGAGTTTTATTAAAGCAATAAGTAAAGTTACAATTATCGCTGCATATATAAATCCTATAAAAACCAATGCAATGATAATGTATCTCTCATCAAATGATCAGAAGAACATAAAAAAGGCCAAAAGGTCCATCTAGGCCAGTATTCTGTCTTCAGACAGTAGCCATGCCAGGTGTCCCAGAGGGAATGAACAGAACAGGTAATCATCAAGTGATTCATCCATTGTCACCCATTCCCTGCTTCTGGCAAACAGAAGTTAAGGACACCATCTCTGTCCATCCTGGCTAATACCCCTGATGGACCTATCTGCCATGAACTTATCTAGTTCTTTTTTGAACCCTGTTATAGTCTTGGCCTTCAAAACATCCTCTAGCAAGGAGTTCCACAGGTTGACTGTGTGTTAGATGAAAAAATACTTCCTTTTGTTTTAAACCTGCTGCCTATTAATTTCATTTGGTGACCTCTAGTTCTTGTGTTGTGAGGAGTAAATAACACTTCCTTATTTACTTTCTCCACAAGAGCCATGATTTTATAGACTTCTATCCTATCCCCCGTTAGTCGTCTCTTTTCCAAGCTTAAAAGTCGCAGTCTTATTAATCTCTCCTCCTATGGCAGCTGTTCCATACCCTTAATAATTTTAGTTGCCTTTTCTGAACCTTTTCCAATTCCAATATATCTTTATCTATATCTATATCTTTCACACAATATTCAAGGTGTGGGTGTACCATTGATTTATATACAGGCAATATGATATTTTCTGTCTTATCTATTCCTTTCTTAATGATTCCCAACGTTTTGTTTGCTTTTTTGACTGCCGCTGCACATTTATTGGATGTTTTCAGAGAACTGTCCATAATGACGCCGAGATCTCTTTCTGGAGTGGTAACAGTTAATTTGGACCCCATTATTTAATATGTATAGTTGGGATTATGTTTTCCAATGTGCATTACTCTGCATTTATAAACATTGAATTTCATCTGCCATTTTGTTGCCCAGTCACCCAGTTTTGAGAGATCCTTTTGTAGCTCTTCGCAGTCTGCTTGGGACTAAACTATTTAGAGTGGATTTGCATCATCTGCAAATTTTGCCACTTCACTGTTTATCCCCTTTTCCAGATCACTTCTGAATAGGCTGAAAAGAACTGGTCCCAATACAGACCCCTGGGGGACACCACTATTTACCCCTCTCCATTCTGGAAACTGACCATTTATTCCTACCTTTGTCTCTTATACTTAACCAGTTACCAATCCATGAGAGGACCTTCCCTCTGATCCCATGACAGCTTACTTTGCTAAAAAGCCTTTGATGAGGGACCTTGTGATAGGCTTTCTGAAAATCTAAGTACACTATATCCACTGGATCCCCCTTGTCCACATGCTTGTTGACCCCCTCAAAGAATTCTAGTAGATTGGTGGGACATGTATTTTCAACCAGTTTGCCCAGTACTGAAGTCAGGCTTAGCAGCCTGTAATTGACAGGATCACCTATGAGGCCCTTTTGAAAAATAGACATCACATTAGCTATCCTCCAGTCATCTGGCAGAAAAGCTGATTTAAATGCTAGGTTACAGACTACAGTTAATACTTCTGCAATTTCACATCTGAGTTCCTTCAGAACTCTTGGGTGAATACACTATGGTCCTGGTGACTTATTACTTTTTAGTTAATCAATTTGTTCCAAAACCTCCTCTACTGACACATCAATCTGGGACAGTTCCTCAGATTTGTCACCTAAAAAGAATGGCTCAGGTTTGGGAATATCCCTCACATCCTCGACCATGAAGACCAATACAAAGAGTTCATTTAGTTTCTCTGTGATGACCTTATCATCCTTGAGTGCTCCTTTAGCATTTTGATCGTCTAGTGGCCCCATTGGTTGTTTAGCAGGCTTCCTGCTTCTAATGTACTTAAAACATTTTTTTGTTATTACTCTGAGTCTTTGGCTAGCTGTTCTTCAAATTCTTTTTTGGCCTTCCTAATTATTTTTTACATTTCATTTGCCAGAGTGTATGCTCCTTTCTATTTTCCTTGCAAGGATTTAACTTCCACTGTTTAAAGGATGCCTTTTTGCCTCTCACTGCTTCTTTTACGTCATTGTTTAGCTACGGTGGCTCTTTCTTGGTTTTCTATGTTTTTTAATTTGAGCTATACATTTAAGTTGAGTCTCTATTATGGTGTCTATAAAAAATTTCCATGCAGCTTGCAGGGATTTTACTTTTTGCACTGTACCTTTAAATTTCTGTTTAACTAACTTCCTAATTTTTGTGTAATCCCCCTTTCTGAAATTAAATGCTATAGTGTTGGGCTGCTGTGGTGTTTTCCCCGCCACTTGGATGTTAAATTTAATTATAGTATGGTCACTATTACCGAGTGGTCCAGCTATATTCACCTCTTGGACGAGTTCCGGTGCTCCACTTAGAACTAAATCAAGAATTGCCTCTCCTCTTCTGGGTTCCAGGACTAGCTGCTCCAAGAAGCAGTCATTTAAGGTGTCAAGAAACTTTATCTTTGCAACCCGTCTTGAGGTGACATGTATCCAGTTGAAATCCCCCATTATTACTAAGGTTTTTTTTATTTTAATAGCCTCTCTAATCTCCCTGAGCATTTCACAGTCACTATCACTATCCTGGTCAGGTGGTTGGTAATATATCCCTATTGCTATATTCTTCTTATTAGAGCATGAAACTACTATCCATAGTACTATCCATAGAGATTCTATGGTACAGTTTGGTTCATTGAAGATTTTTACTTCATTTGATTCTACGCTTTCTTTCACATATAGTGCCATTCCCCCATCAGCATGACCTATTCTGTCCTTCTGATACATTTTGTACTCTGGTATTACTGTATCCCACTGATTATCGTCATTCTGCCAAGTTTCTGTGATGTCTGTTATATCAATATCCTCATTTAATAGGAGGCATTCTAGTTCACCCATCTTATCATTTAGACTTCTAGTATATAAGCATTTTAAAAACTTGTCACTTTTTAGTTATCTGCCATTACATGATGTAACTGAATGGGACTTTTTTTCATTTGACTGTTTCTCATCAGATCCTAGGACGAAATAAAAAAAAAGTCCCATTCAATTACATCATCTAAGAGGGGTGGTTTCTTCTTGAGTTTCTTGTAGGTCTTCCCTCTTTTATGCAACCAGTGAACCTCTTTCATATTGTTCTGATCGTGCCTAAAACCTCATACATATGCATGACATTTTCAACCCTCTTTTCCTTATCTGTACTTCCACACCCCATGTTTATGATGTTGTTGTCTCAGTTCTCCATATACACAGTAGGATCTATGTACAACATGTATCCATGGTAACCTGTGGTCAGAAAAGAACTTTCCGTGATGTTACAATCGGGTGTTTTGGGGTCTATTACAGTCTATTTTTCTGTAACATAACCTTTCCAGTAATCTTGTAACCTAGGGTTATGCCTAGGTCACCTATCTGTGTCAAACGTTCTAAAGTTGACAGCCTAGTATGGCTAAGCTAAAATCCTAGAGACCTCAGCCTATAGGCCTTGCATTATAGCCATGCTTTACTTATATACCTAATACACACTCATCATTCCTAAATATTTGTCCATCTTGTACTTCTATAATCCTACAATTTAAATCTATTTAGGATACATTGATTATGTATGAAATATAGGGCTGCCGATTAATCGCAGTTATCTCACGTGATTGACTAAAAAATGTAATCAGAATTAATCACAGTTTTAATCTCACTCTTAAACAGTAGAATACCAACTGAAATTAATTAAATATTTTGAATGCTTTTCTACATTTTCATATATATTGTATTCTGTGTTGTAACTGAAATCAAAGTGTATATTATTTTTATTATAAATAATTGCACTCTACAAATTATAAACAAAAATAGTATTTTTCAGCTCACCTCATACAAGTACTGTGGTGCAATCTTTTTGTAATGACAGTGGAACTTACAAATCTAATTTTTTTTTGTTACATAACTGCACTCAAAAACAAAACAATGTAGTTTCAGAGCCTACAAGTCCACTCAGTCCTACTTCTTTTTCAGCCAATTGCTATGAGAAACAAGTTTGTTT
>NC_133773.1:114219299-114265237 GCF_003597395.2 Chelonoidis abingdonii | reverse complement strand
TCGTGCGGGTATTGTAGTTTTGAGAATGCTTGGTGGAGATTTTGTAGGTGTTGGTCTCTGTCTGAGGGGTTAGAGCAGATGCAGTTGTACCTCAGTGCTTGGCTGTAGACAATGGATCGTGTGATGTGCCCGGGATGGAAGTTGGAGGCATGAAGGTAGGCATAGCGGTCGGTAGGTTTTTGATATAGGGTGGTGTTAATGTGACCATCACTTATTTGCACCGTGACATTCTGAATGGAAAAAGAGAGATTCTGACAGGGTTCAGGAGACCTAAGGTTTGGAAAAAGACAAGAGTATGGGAAACATTTAATTACATCTTCAGAGAGAACTACCCTGAATTAGACAGTCATCAAGATGGAATCACTGGAATTTCCAATCTTTTGGAGATGGGATTGGAATAACATGCAGCCGATGACAGGCTAAGGTAGGGGTGTGAAGGAAAGAGCCTAGGACTGGAAACACGGCCTTCTGAAGCAAAACTGCTGTATACAGTTAGTTGAGTGGCTGAACTGAATGGCTGTCAAAGCACAGATACATATTCTGTAAGTTTGTGAATAAAAAAGAGTTCCCTGAGATGATGGGGATATATGATTAAATGGGTCAACTCAGTCTTGAGCCTCAGTGGTAACAACAGAGTAATTTAAGACAAAGGCTAAGATCAGTTGGTTCTGTTCTTCCTCTAGCAAGTTTATTCACTGCTAAATAAACAATAGGTCACCAGAATAGCTATGAGGACTGAAGTCATTGTCATATGGCAAGATGATAGTGTGTAAAAGACATTCTCTCTTTAATGGGATATTGAAGAGAGTTAAAAAAAAACAATTTTGAAGAAGAAAAAGGTGCAGAAAAAGCAGCAGCCCTAATATAGAATGGTCTGGTAAGTTAGAAATAGTCAAAAGGATTTCTTGTGCACTGTGGTCCCTGCTTCTGGAAGATGGCCCTCTGGCTTTGTAGAAGTAACATTAATTGTTTTGGTGAAGGAAGGAAGGAGTACATGAAAGTAGGACCAGGGCAGATAAAGAAGCCTTGAAAGTTGAAATTAAAAGCCTTATTTTTCTCGTTCCTAAAGCATGGACATTTTAATTTTAAGTTAGTTCATTAAGTGTCTGACCCAGAAGCTCCCAAAGATGCACCCTACAGAGTAAGGAAGAACTGCTATTTGGCAGAAAGTTCTTCAAACCAGGATTTGAGAAAGAATTAATGGTAATTTAGGTACGAGTGATCACAACTTGATTACATTTCTAATGTGAAAACAGAATAAAGCCTAAACCAGTGATATACATATTTGGTGCTTTAAAAGGGTCAATTTCACACAGTTGAAAACAATTACAAGCCAAATTAGATACAAGGAAGAATTTAATCAGAAAAATGTGAATGATAATTGGGAATTGTTTAAGAATGCTTTACTAGTTGCCCAAAAAAGTCACAATCAGAAGGCCATATTGATTAAAAAAACAACTCGGTTTGGAGGGGAAATGAAGGCAGTTCTAAAAAAAATTAAAAATTAAATATTACAAATAGATGAAAGGGAAAATTAACAGTAACAAATATAAATCAGAAGCTAGGAATTATATAAAAATGGTAAGGGAAGAAAAGAGACACAAGGAGAAATCTATGGCTAGCTGGATTAAGTACAATAAGGAGTTTTTAAAGTCAATTAGGAACAAATGGAATCCTAACAATGGTATTAAGAACATAACAACCACCACACTGGGTCAGACCAAAGGTGCATCTAGCCCAGTATACTTTCTTCTGACAGTGGCCAATGCCAAGTGCTTTAGAAGGAACGAACTGAACAGGTAATCATCAAGTGATCTATCCCATGTCACCAATTCCCAGCTTCTGGCAAACAGAGGCTAAGGACACCATCCCTGNGGCTACGCCAGTGCCGTGAGAATGTCTGCTCTCACTTTCAGGTGACATTGCATACAAGAAGTGGGCAGCATTATCTCCTGCAAATGTAAATAAACTTGTTTGTCTGAGTGACTGGCTGAACAAGAAATAGGACTGAGTGGACTTGCAGGTTCTAAAATTTTACATTATTTTATTTTTGAATGCAGGTTTTTTGTACATAATTCTACATTTGTAAATTCAACTTTCATGATAAAGAGATTTCACTACGGTACTTGTATTAGGTGAATTGAAATATACTATTTCTTTTGTTTTTACAGTGCAAACATTTGTAATAAATAAATATAAAGTGAACACTGTACACTTTGTATTCTGTGTTGTAATTGAAATGAATATATTTGAAAATGTAGAAAACATTCACAAATATTTAAATAAATGGTATTCTATTATTTAACAGTGTGATTAATCGTGATTAACTTTTTTAATCACTTGACAAACCTAATGAAAGAGCATCTGAGTTGACCGTAACACTACATAACACAATGATAAATAGATGATAAAATGAACTAATTGGCTACAGATTTCTAAAATAACACAACAATACACTTTTGTCTACAGCCTTAGATTCACGTGGAAAACATTCTGCCTGAATTTTGAAGTATATGGCTTCTCTGAAAGTGAAAGGTTAAAAATTTGTGGCAGGAGTAATCTGCTTTGTCTCAATTGCTAGACCACATATAGGATGAACCAGAGTTTAATACAGTACCCACGAGGATGATTTTTGCCCCTTTGGGCCAAATTTCTTTTACCATTTTGGGAAAGAAAGAGTCATGGTGGAGTGAGGAAAAAGGAGGGAGTGGAAAAGGAAAGCACTGTTGCATTTTCTTTGATGCCAGCCCCAATACATGGCAAATACTCTATTGATATTTGTAAAGATGACATCATATCCTTTTAAATCTCTCCTTAAGTGATTTATTTGAAGAGCTGGTCAGAAATTTTCTGAAGGAATGCTTTTCTGCCGGAAAATGCTGTTGAAATTGAAATGTGCCACAGGAACATAGTAGTTTTAATGACATGATGACAGAAACCAAGCAGGAGTCTATTGGATACCTTCCTGATTTCTGGCCAGCTTGCCTGCCCAGGCTCCTAGCTCCTTACCAACGTGTCAGATGGGCTGCCTTTGGGCAAGGGCTCCCAGGCTCTCCAGCAGCACACCAAGTGGACCTTCCCTGGAGCTGACAAGATCCCTGTCTCCTTAGCAGCTCAGAAGCCCTAGCTCCTCTGCCCACATAGCAGATTGTTCAGTTGGAAGTTCTGAAGCTTCATGTTTTGTTCTATTTCAGAATTTTTTCTTTTTTAATTTTTCACAGAATGGAAATTCTAGTTTTCAGCCAGTTCTATTCACTTGCTATTGTACCTACAAATCTCTTCTAGCATCTCTTGGGAGCTCTCCTGAGCAGGGACTGTTTGTTACATGTCTGTATGGTGATTAGCACAATGGAGCCATGCTCCTTAATTGGGGCTCCTAGGCAACACCACAATACAAATAAATAATAATAAAGATGATTAATAAGAGAGTATTGGGCCAAGTCACTGAAAAAGTATCTACCTAGTAAGCCAAAGGATTCTGGTACCTGGAGCAAACCTTAAGATGTTAAATATGCACTGGAGATGTGCAGAGGTTCATGATTACCAAGCACAGCAGAAGAGACAGAAATAGAAAGTGGACCCAGGGAACTACTGTGAGACAGGCTGTAAGAGGACAAGAACCCCATTTTCTGGAGGAAGAAAGCTCTGCTGAAGAGCTTGAAATACCTAGCCAGATAACATTGTCTTTTTAGACAATGCACCAAGACCACTTCTGTTTCATGTGGAAAAGAACTCCCAAGTGGTTAAAGCAGCAGAGAATCCTGTGGCACCTTATAGACTAACAGACATTTTGGAGCATGAGCTTTCGTGGGTGGAATGCCCACTTCATCAGACGCAGGTAGTGGAAATTTCCAGGGGCAGGTATATATATGCTAGCAAGCAAGCTAGAGATAACGAGGTTAGTTCAATCAGGGAGGATGAGCCCTGTTCTAGAGCCAGTTGAGGTGTGAAAACAAAGGGAGAATTGGTCTGAGTTGGCAAGCCATTCATCAAGTTCCTTTGTTCAACCCTGAGCTGAAGTGTCAATTTGCAGATGAATTGAAGCTCAGCAGTCTCTCTGAAGTCTGGTCCTGGAAGTTTGTTTGCTGCAGGATGGCCACTTAAGGGTCTGCTATATGTGGCCAGGAGGTTGAAGTTGCTCTCCTACAGGCTTTTTGTATATGCCATTTGATTATCTGATTTGTGTCCATTTATCCTTTCCATAGTACTCCAGTTTGTGAGGCGCTCGTATTCATATTGCAGAGGGGCCATTGCTGGCACTATGATGGCGTATATTAACTGGTGGATCGTGCAGTGATAAGCGGTGATGGTGTGGCTGAATCGGTTAGGTCTGTGATGTGCGCGGGTGTAGATATCTGGGCAGAAGTTTGGCATCGGGTTTGCTTCATGGATTGGGTTTTCCTGAACTAGAGCTATCTATGGTGCAGTGTTCAGTTCCTGGTGAGAAACGTTTCCAGGGTTGGCAGTTGTCCTGTGGCAAGGATATTGGTCCCGACGCCGCCAACCTGGAATGAGCGCCCAGTACCAGATAGGTCATCAGGGATACAAATGGTCGGTGGGTTAGAGATCCCTAGATGATGCTGGAGGGCTTAGCTGGGGCTGTGTGTGATGGCCAGTGAGTCATGTTGGATTCTTTGACTTGGTTTGTTTGCAGTAGAAGGCTTCTCGTACACAGTCTGGCTCTGTTGATCTGTTTCCTTATTTGCCTCGTGCGGTATGTAGTTTTGAGAATGCTTGGTAGAATTTGTAGTGGTTGGTCCTTGTCTAGGGGTTAGAGCAGATGCAAGTGTACCGTCCAGTGCTTGGCTTAGACAATCGGAATCGTGTGATGTGCCGGATGGAAAATTGGAGGCATGAAGGTAGGCAATAGCGGTCCGGTAGGTTTTGAAATAATGGGGGTGTTAAATGTACCATCACTTATTATGCACCGTGACATTCTGAAATGGAAAAAGAAAGCAGATTCTGACAGGGGGTTCGAGGAGACCTAAGGTTTGGAAAAAACAAAGTATGGGAAACATTTAATACATCTTCAGAGAGAAAACCTACCCTGAATTAGACAGCATCAAGAAATTGGAAGTCACTGGAAGTTCCAATCTTTGGAGATGAGGAATTAACATGAGCCTGATGACAGGCAGGTAGGGGTGTGAGGAATGACCTAGACTGGAACACCGGCCTCTCAAGCAGAAACTGCTGTATACAGTAGTTGAGTGGCTGAACTGAATAGGCTTCAAAGCACCAGAATACATATTCTGTAAGTTTGGAATAAAAAAGAGTTCCTCGAGAATGATGGGGATATAGATTAAATGGGCTCCAACTCAGTCTTGACCTCTAAGTGGTGAACAACAAGTAATTAAGAACAAAGGCTAAGATCAGTTGGTTCTGTCTCTTCCTCTAGCAAGTTTATTCACTGCTAAAATAAACAATAGGTCCACCAAAATAGCTAGGAGACTGAAAGTCGATTGTCATATGGCGAAGATGAAGTGTGTAAAAGACATCTCCTCTTTAATGGGATATTGAATGAGAGTTAAAAAAAAACAATTTGAAGAAGAAAAAGGTGCAGAAAAAGCACGAGCCCTAATAAAGAATGGTCTGGTAAGTAGAAATAGTCAAAAGATTTCTTGTGCACTGTGGTCCCTGCTTCTGGAAGATTGCCGCCTCTGGCTTTGTAATAACATAATGTTTGGTAAAGGAGGAAGAGTACAGAGTAAGTGACCATGGGCAAGATAAGAAGTACCTTTGTAAAGTTGAAAATGTAAAAACCTATTTTTCTCGTTCCTAAAGCATGGCATTTTAATTTTAAAGTTAGTTCATTAACGTGCTGACCCAGAACTCCCAAAATGCCACTAACCAAGTAAGGAAGAACTGCTATTTGGCAAGAAAGTCTCCAACAGAATTTGAAGAAAGAATTAATGGTAATGTTAGGTAACGAGTGATCCACAAAACTGATTACATTCTAATGTGAAAAACAGAATAAAGCCTAACAGTTGATGATACATTTTGGTGTGTTAAAAGGTCAATTCTGCACAGCAGTTGAAAACAATTACAAGCCAAATTAGATACAAAGAAAATGTACATCAAGAAAATGTAATATAATGGGAACTTGTTAGAATGCTTTACTAGTGCCCAAAATGTCAAATGCAGAAGGCCATATTGATTAACAACACTCGGTTTCGGAAGGGGAAATGAAGGTCAGTCATAAAAAAAATTAAGAAATTAAATATTACGAAAAATGAAGGAAAATTAGACAGTAACAAATATTAGATCAGAGAGGGCTAGGGAATGCTATAATAGATAAATCCGGAAGGGGAAGTAGAAAGAGACACAAGAGAAATCTATGGCTAGCTGATTAAGTACAATAGGAGTTTTTAAAGTCAATTAGGAACAAATGGAATCCTAACATGGTATTAAGAACATAACACCACCACACTGGGTCAGACCAAAGGTGCATCTAGCCCACAGTATATATCTTTCTTCTGACAGTGGCCAATGGCCAAGTGCTTAGAAGGAACGAACTGAACAGGTAATCATCAAGTGATCTATCCCATGTCACCAATTCCCAGCTTCTGGCAAACAGAGGCTAAGGACACCATCCCTGCCCATCCTGCCTAATAGCCATTGAGGGACCTATCCTCAATGAATTTAGTATTTCTTTTTTAAACCCGTTTAACCCATCTTGGCCTTCACAACATCCTTGACAAACGATTCACCAGGTTGACTGTGCGTTGTGTGAAGAAATACTTCCTTTTATTTTAAACCTGCTACCTATTAATTTCATTTGGTGACCTCTCTTATCCCATGACAGCTTACTTTGCTTAAGGGCCTTTGGTGAGGGACCTTATAAAGGCTTTCCAAAAATGTATGTACACTATATGTGCTGGATCCCCCTTCTCCACATGCTTGTTGACCCCCTCAAAGAATACTAGCAGATATTTGTAAAATAAAATCATGCCCTGCCAATGTTGACTCTTCCCCAACAAATTGTGTTCATCTATACGGCTGATAATTCTCTTCTTTACCATAGTTTCAACCAATTTGCCTGATACTGAATTTAGGCATACCTGCCTGTAATTATTGGGATCACCTCTGGAGCCTTTTTTAAAAACTGGCATCACATTAGCTATCTTCTAGTCATCTGGTTGAGAAGCTGATTTAAATGATAGGTTACAGACTACAGTTAATACTTCTGCAATTTCACATTTGAGTTTCTTCAGAACTTTTGGGTGAATACCATCTGGTCTTGGTGACTTATTACTGTTTAGTTTATCAATTTGTTCCCAAAGCTCCTCTAATGACACCTCAATCTGGGACAGTTCCTCAGATTTGTCACCTAAAAATCTCCCTCACTTCGTCAGCTGTGAAGACCAATACAAAATAATCATTTAGTTTCTCCGCAATGGTCTTATTGTCCTTGAATGCTCCTTTAGCATCTTGATTGTCCAGTGGCCCCACTGGCTGTTTAGCAGGCTTCCTACTTTTGATGTACTTAAAATGTTTTTTGCTATTACTTTTTGAGTCTTTTGCTAGCTGTTCTTCAAATTCAAATTCTTTTTTGGCCTTCACTTGCCAGAGTTTATGCTCTATTCTTTTTTCCTCAACAGGAATTAACGTCCACTTTTTAAAGGATGCCTTTTTGCCTCTAACCACTTCTTTTACACTGTTGTTTAGCTATGGTGTCACTTTTTTGGTCATCTATATATTTTATTTTGGGGCATACATTTAAGTTGAGTCGCTATTATGGAGTCTTTAAAAATTTTCCATGCAACTTGCAGGGATTTCACTTTTGGCACAGTACCTTTTGATTTCTGTTGATGAACTAACTTCATCATTTTTATGTAGTTCCCCTTTCTGAAATTAAATGTTACCATGGTGACCAGCTATATTCACCTCTTGGACCAAATGCTGTGCTCCACTGAGGACTAACTCAAAAATTGTCTCTCCTTTTCTTGGTTCCAGGACTAGCTTCTCCAAGAAGCAGTGATTTAAGGTGTCAAGAAACTCTCTCTGTGCATCCCATCCTGAGGAGACATGTATCCAGTCAATATGGAGATAGTTGAAATACCTCATAATTATTACTTTTTTTTAATTGTATAGCCTTTCTAATCTCTCTGAGCATTTCTCAGTCACTATTGGCATCCTTGATCAGGTGGTCAGTAGTATATCCCTACTGCTATATTCTTATTATTCAAGCAGGGAATTACTATCCATAGATAGATAGTATGGTACAGTTTGGTTCATTTTAAGATTTTTATTTCATTTGACTCTACGCTTTCTTTCACATATAGCACCACGCCTCCACCAGTACTACCTCTTCTGTCGTTACAATATATTTTGTGTATTTTTTGATATATTGATCCACTACTAGATGGAAATGGTAGAATTATCGATAATAATGCAGAAAAAACAGAAGTGTTTAGTAAATACTTCTCTTTTGTATTTGGAAAAAAAACAGATGTTTTAGTCATATCAAATGATAACACTCTTTCCATTCCACTAGTATCTTAGGAGAATGTTCAACAGCAGCTACTAAAGTCAGACAGTTTTAAAACAGCAAGTTTGGATAATATGCAACAAAGAGTTTCAAAAGGGCTGGCTAAGAGCTTGCTGAACCAATAATGCTGATTTTCAATACGTCTTGGAAAACCAGGGAAGTTTCAGAAAACTGGAAGAAAGCTAATGTTGTGCCACATATTTAAGAAGGGTAAAGAGGATGACTCAGGTAATTAGGGGCCTGCCTATCTGACAATCATCATGGGCAAGATGATGGAGCAACTGATACAGGGCTTGATTAATAAAGAATTAAAGGAGGTAATATAATTAATGCCAATCAAAATGGGTTTATGGAAAACAGATCCTGTCAAACTAACCTGTTATTTTCTTCATGAGATTATGAGTTTGCTTGATAAAGTTCATAGTGTCAATGTAACACACTCACACTTCTGTAAGGTGGTTAACTTAGTACAGCATGACATTTTGATTAAAAACTAGAAAGATATAAAATTAACCCAATACATTATAAATGGATTAAAAGCTGTTTAACTGACAGGTCTCAAAATGTACCTGTAAATGGGGAATCATCACTGAGTTGGTGTGTTTCCGGCAGAGTCCCTCAGAGATTAGTTCTTAGCCCTACACTATTTAACATTTTCAACAACTGGGAAAAAATATAAATCATCACTGATAAAGTTTGCAGATGACAGAAGAATTTGAGGGAGAGCGGTGAATAACAAAGAGTATAGGTCACTAGTACAGTGCAATATAGACCACTTGGTAAAGTAGGTGCAAGCAAATAGTACATTTTAATGTGTCTGAATCTAAACATATACATTAGAGAAAAGAATGTAAGCCATACTTACAGGATGGGGGACTCTATCCTGGGAAAAAGCGACTCAAAAAAATTTGGGCATCATGGAGGATGATCAGTTGCACATGAGCTTCCAGTGCAATGCTGTGGCCAAAGAGGGCTAATGTAATCCTGGAGTGCATAAACAGGAGAATCTCAAGTAAGAGTAGAGACATTATTTCACCTAACTATTTGGCACTAGTGCGACTGCTGCTGGAGTACTGTGTCCAGTTCTGGTGTCCACTATTCAAGATGGAAGTTGATAAACTGAAGATGATTCAGAGAAGAGCCATGAGAATGATTAAAGGATTAGAAAACATGCCTTATACTGATAGATACAAGGAGCTCAATCTATTTAGCTTAACAAAAAGAGACAGTTAAGGGATGACCTGATTACAGTATGTATATGAGGAACCAGTATGTAATAATGGGCTCTTCAATTTCACAGAGAAAGATATAAAATGATCTCATGGCTGGAGTTTGAAGCTAGACAAAGCTAGAAATAAGGTACAAATTTTTAAATGATAAATAAACCACTGGAAAAATTTACCAAAGGTTGTGGTGGATTCTCTGTCAGTGTCAATTTTAAATCAAGAGTGGATGTTTTCCTAAAAGATATGCTCTATGAATTATTTTGGGGGAGTAGCATACCCTATTATTATACAGGAGGTCAGACTGGATGATCACTCTGGTTCCCTTCCAGCTTTAGAATCTATGAATTTAAGAACGCTGCAGGCTACAGTTAGCAGAGCCAGGGATTTAACCAAAAGGAGGTCCTCATTCAAATACTTTGAAAATATATCAAAGTAGATGGTCTTCATAGGCATGAGGTATAAAGAACAGGATGCCAAAGGTTCAAAGGGCAGCTCCATCAAGACAGATGAGCTCCCCATCCGACAGCGGATGAATCCATTATCAGCATCTTGGCAGATAGACTTATATTCCCTAACCTTAACCTTTACAGACTGTATTCTTGGTCTAACTATATACTTTACTTGTTCAGTACACACAGTAAATAGAGACAACAATGAGCAATATAAAAAGTAAAAAAAATGGAGACTGCATCTCTATGCCTTATACTGTGAACATGCAGACAGAGGAGCAAATTCTGGAGGAAAATTAAACTATTTCCAAGTGGTCCTGAAGGCTATCAGAATTCCCAGTTCACAGGCTTTTTCTTTTCATTGATTTTGTCATCAGTGAACATTTTTTGCCACTGAACTAGGAGATGCTTGATGCAGTAGGACAATCTCTGCAATCTCGAAGGGATGGATTAATGACCTGGATGCATGGATATTTCTGGAAAATCTAATTAATAATTTAAGGGAAAAACTCAGGATCTTTTATAAGTAAATAAGAGTAATAACTCTATATATAGTTTAAATCATGGCTTAATTAAGCTATAGCTAGCACTTGTATCTCTCTGATCTTCAAGCAGAGCATGACTGTTATGAAACTGACTTCTAGAAGTCATGGGTTTGGCAAAATAATAGCAGATCAGTGTTTTGGAAATAGTAAATCTCAATGTTGACTTTTGGGAAGAAATTGGATAGAACACAGAGTACTATCTTCTGTTGATGGAATGTAAAGTATTGTTATTTTATAATAGTTCTCCAAGTTTGGGCATTGCCCTGACAGAAACAAAAGGCATGAGAAAGGCCACTCTGAAGAACAGGAAGTAGAATACCACCTCTTGGAATGGTTCAATTTTTTTTTTGGTTAAAGAATAGAGTACCAGCTTGAGCATCTATATGAGAAATATCTTAATTTCTGGAGGTTTCAATAACATTCATGTCTTTTAAAAATCTCTTGACATGTGAGCAAACTGCAAAGTCTGGAGTTATCTGAATTCAGCATAATACACAAGGGTGAAATTACTGAATTAGTGGACATCCAAACTCCAGACCATATTGTAAAAGTAAAATCTGACAAATGCTTAGGATGCTGTAGACATCAAGCATTAGGTTATGATGTTTATTAATGGTGTTAGCCTTTGTCATTGTGAGATTTAATGCTGCTGGTTTTGGAGGAAGCATTAAGACCAGAGAAAAGGTCATAGCTGTATAAAAATAGCAAGCAGTGTCGTCTTACCACATCTGGGAATCAAAGCCTGGGTCACCAGTTTGGTGCCACATGTATCATCCTGGCCCTTTCCTGTCAGACCAGTATTTTTCAACAGTCCAGTCCAGTTTAACAGTCAAGAAGCTGAGGGGCATTGTGATAAATGAAGTGTGTGGGGGGTGTAGCACCCTTTGATGGACACCCAGCCAGCCAGTTAGTTGTAAAATCCCTCTTGGTAACTGTTCTCTACTTGCTTTACTTGTAAAGGGTTAAAAAGTCCCTCAGGTAAAGAAAGAAAAAAGTGAGCTGTGCACCAGCTTCACGCCAGTGTTTTCAGCCACCCCAGGATGGATAGAATGGGCGGACCACTCCATTGACACAGGTGATGCTTGCCCAATTAGAGCCCAACCCTACCAGATGGCTCCTCAAGCTACAACCACAATAGAAAGGGAGTTCAAGGACATGTTACAGATGTGTGTAATCTGCCCCTCTGAGTGCATGGGCCTCTCTAGTGGTTCTGGTTCCCAAACCAGATGGGGAAATCCACTTGTGTGTGGACTACTGTAAACTAAATGCTGTAACATGCCTAGAAAACTATCCAATGCCATGCACAGATGAGCTATTGGGAGAAACTGGGACGTGCCCAGTTCATCTCCACCTTAGACTTAACTAAGGGGTTCTGGAAAGTGCCGCCAGATGACCCAGCCAAAAATGATCACTCTTGATCACTAATGTACAGCCATATGAATTTAATGCGCTCCCTTTTGGACTGCGAAATTGACCCGCCATCTTCCAGAGATTGGTACATAACCTTCTGGCTGGCTTTGGGGAACCTGCAGTCGCCTACCTCAACAATGTGGTTATATTCTCAGATCCATGGACAGAACACCTGGAACATCTCCAAGTGGTCTTCCAGCGCATAAGGGAGGCAGGATTAACCATTAAGGCCAAAAAGTGTCAAATAGGCCTAAACAGAGTAATGTACCTTGGACACCAGGTGGGTCAAGGTACATTCAACCCCTATAGGCAAAGGTAAATGCTATCCAAAATTGGCCTATCCCTAAATCAAAGAAGCAGGTCCAATCCTTCTTGGGCTTGGCTGGGTGTTACCGACAATTTGTACCAAACTACAGCCAAACTATCACCCCAGTGACAGACCTGACCAGGAAAACACAACCAAATGCAGTTCAGTGGATTGAGAAGTGTCAAAAAGCCTTTAACCAGCTTAAGGCGGCCCTTACATCTGATCCTGCACTGAGGGCCCCGGACTTCAACCAACTATTTATCGTAACCACAGATGTGTCTGAGCATGGTGTGGGAGTAGTTTTAATTCAGGAAGGACTAGATCAACAATTCCATCCTGTCGTGTTTCTCAGCAAAAAACGTTCCGAGAAGGAAAGCCACTGGTCAGTCTCAGAAAAAGAATGTTACTCCATTGTGTATGCTCTGGAGAAGCTATACCCATGTATTTGGGAATGGCGGTTCCACTTGCAGACTGACCATGCTGCGCTGAAGTGGCTTCACATAGTAAAAGAGACTAACAAAAAACTTCTTCTGTGGAGTTTAGCTCTTCAAGACTTTAATTTTACAATACAACACATTTCAGGAGCCTCTAACAAAGTGTCTGATGCACTGTCCAGGGAAGGTTTCCGACAATCAGCCAGGTAAAAATGTCCCTGCATTCTAAGTTAGTGCAGTCCTTGAAATATAAAAAGTACTGTTTAGATCTTCACATAATTATTAATAAAATTGGAGGTGTATGCATCTTATTAACTCTGTTTCCTAAACCTCCAGGAAGAAATCCCAGCCGGTGTGAACCTGACCTGAACCAAGCTGGCCAGCACCATCTGTGATTTGGAGTGTGTGAGATAAATGAAGTGTGTGGGTGGGGTAAGCTCCCTTTCATGGACACCCAGACAGCCAGTTAGCTGTAAAATCCCTCTTGGTAGCTGTTCTCTACTTGCTTTACCTGTAAAGGGTTAAAAAGTCCCCCAGGTAAAGAAAAAAAAGTGGCCACCTGACAAAAAGAGCCAATAGGAAGGCAAGAACTTTTTAAAATTGGGAAATAAACATTCCCTTGGTCTGTTGCTCTCTCTAGGCTGAAGAGACAGGAAGCAGGAATGCTGTGTAAAGTTTGAACCAGATATGAAAACCATCAGATCCTATCTAGTAAATTAGGAATGTTTAGAAAAATGCGATTAGGTTTATTTCTGTTTATTTTTTAAGGCTTGTGAACTCCTTTGTGCTAACCCCAGATGCTTTTGTTTCCTTGTAACCTTTAAGCTAACCCCAAAGAAAGCTATTTTGAGTGCTTAATTTTTGGAATTGCTCTTTTAAAATCTAGCAAAAGCCTAAGTTCCAGATGTATTTTCTTCCTATTTGTTTTTAATAAAATTTACCTTTTTTAAGAACAGGCCTGGATTGTTGGTGTTCTAAGAGGTTTGTGCATGTTGTTTGATTAGCTGGTAGCGACAGTTAATTTCCTTTGTTTTCTTTCCCAGCTCTTCCCCAGAGGGGGAAGGGGAAAAGGGCTTGAGGGTACCCCACAGGGAGAAATTCCCAAGTGCTCCATCCTGAGTCCAGGGTTTTTTTTTGCATTTGGGTGGTGGCAGCATTTACCAAGCCAAGGTCAGAGAAAAGCTGCTACCTTGGGAGTTTAATACAAACCTGGAGTGGCGGCCACCACCTTCTGTACTCAAGGTGACAGAGTGGAGATTCAGCCTTGACAGGCATATTCTTCCAGTATTGTGATTCCACAGAGTCTACTTCTGAATCTCTTCCTTTGATAAAGCAACTGGGGGAGGACCTTGTGATTCTCCTCTGTGACAAACATGGCAATTCCCAGCTCTCCTAGTTGTCCGTTATGGCTGCATTTATACTAAAAAATTACACCTGAAGCAAAAGTACAATCTATCCTTATTGATCATCCTGCTTCAGGTGTACACCGTGTGACCATCCTCATATAACAGTGCCTGCAAGTGTTGCAGGGCCTACAGATTGTTGAATCTATCCCACAATACCTGGCACAGTTCCCTGGAGCAAGTGCATACTATATTACAGGCAGAACCGGTAGCAATGCCAAAAGTTAAAATTGCCTAACACTTTCTATTAGTTGCTTTCATTTAACTTTGCTGAACTTCAACCATTTGGGCTGAATTTTCAATGCTGGATGGCTGAATGTTTTTAGAATATTTCACAAAAAAGGTTAAGTTGTTTCTCATAATAAGGCTGGAAAGAATTATGTTGTTTTGCCCATCTTGAAAAATTCTTATAAACATTTCACTAAGACACTAGCATCTCCATGCTTTAGAGCAGGGATGTGAAACTGGAGGATATGGGATAAGGTGGTGCTGCCTTGGTATCAGGAATATGCCTTTTGCTGCCCTCATGAAAAAAAACACCCAAATCTGGGCAAATTATAAGCCTTCAAAAAAACAAGCAAAACAAAACAAAAAAGAAACCTTGCAGTTCACATACTCACTTGAGACCTGAAGTTTGGTAGAAACAGTCAATGAAGATTCTGTCTGTACTGGGCTTGCACCAGGGCTGCAGGTGGCGAGAAGGATTTTCCCTGCAATTGCTCTGCCCAGCAATCAGAGGCCACCGTGATGTTTGGCATAGGAAATGAGAGGAGGGAGTCTGCCTCTCCTGTGCTCTCAATGCTTCTGGTTGCTAGTGCCCAGGAGAAATGAACAATGCATTTTGAATGGAACACAGGGTGAGGAGCAGAGCATAGGTAGTGAGAGGAGGTGCATCCATGTGGAAAAAACAGTATGATGATGATGATTCTATAATTAAAGACTGTATCTTAATGCATATGCACAAGGGGACCCTAATCTCAGAGTTGCAAATGACATGGCAGAATCATCAACCTTTCCCTCAGAACTGCTGCTGGACTAAATTCAGGCCTGGAGACCCAACGGAACTACTCTGACTAGTGCCACCATCTTTGGGCAGCGGTACTATATTCACCCTCTTCATATCTCCAACCCCCCATCTCTCAACAAAATACTGAGTTTTTACTGAGAGCTTCAGCCTAAAACAGCCGCTCTTACTATACTGTACTAGAAGGAAAACAGTACCTAGAGTCAGATAGAGGCAAAAAAGTATATCCCAGATCTCTTCTTCCACTGTTTCTATAAAGGTAACCTAACAAGTCTATAAAAACAAACTAAAACTGCAATGCTGAGAGAAAAGGTTAACTTATTAAATTGTAAAGTTATATCAGCATCCCCCTTCCCCCAAAAAATAAAAATACCAACAGAAAAAGGTTGTGAGGACAGAAGGAGGTAAAAATGGAAGAAGAGATACGATAAATTAGGCAGGAAAAAATGAAGAGAGCCAGACAAAGGGCTGGGATTGATAAAATAGTTAATTGTATATCTATATCATGGTGGTCTCCAGTCATGAAACTTCAGTTGTCTCTGATATTTCCTTAATGTTCCACAGCCAGCTCGAACATAAAGAGCCAAATATCCAAAAAGAACTTATTACCAATCCTAACATCTTGTCTATCTCCTGCCTCCTTCAAACTACTCAAAATCCCACCGCCTCCCATCATTATGCCATCATTCCACCGAATTTCCTTTATTAGCATCCTAAAAAATAAAAACATAAAAAACATACAACAATCCACACACACACACACACAAACACAAATTCAAGTTTGTTGTCCTTACTTTCAAGGTTCTGCAATATCTCATCCCTACATATACAGAATCCATTTAAAATTTCCTCATACACGTCTACGAAACTTCTATCTTTACTTTTCCCTTCACCTTTTCCTGTTCGGACTTTGTGCCTCCTTTCATACTGCCCTCTATGCTTGGAATACCATCTATTTATGCACCAGTATCTTCTCTCCCTCCCATTCACACTTCTTAAAACTCATTTCTTCAATAAAGTCATCATAAACTGGTCTCCTCGCTTTCTTAGCAATCAAATAGGTGTAATATGTACTTCCATCCTGTTAACGGTGCAAAAAGTAAATGATGGAAGCAAGCAGTAGATCACACTTTAACAGGTTTCTGCTGCCCATTGGTGAGGTGGTTTAAGAGCTTTAGTGTTCCAAAGGTTGCTGAATTGCCACCAGTCACTGAGTGCATGGATCCAGGAGTGGGGATATTTAGCTTTTAGGGAAATATGGCACATAAACAAAAAAGTTTTTTTAAATAATTTTTTCAAAGTTTTCCCATGAGATTTCTGTGGCTGTTTAGAGAAATATTTGTTAATGTGGAAAAAATACAGAAAAATCAATCATGAAATAACTGATTTTTTTGTACATGGATTTTAATAATCTTCAATAGAATTTATTTTAATGTACTGAATGCTACTTTGGATAGACAAACATTTAAAAATAGTGATTATTTTTGATTGTTCAGATTTGGATAATAAGATAATTCTACATGAAAACAATTTCAAAACAGCAGTATATTAAAGAAACAGACACAAAAGATTTACCTTGCTGAGTTTTCTGTTCTTGAGTTCTATTCACAGTGAGGTCTAGAGGGCTATCCTGTTCTTCCTGAAGGGAGTTTTCCGTTTGGTTCATTTGGATATTTTTACATACCAGACTTGGTTCAAATGATGAACCATTTCTATTCTCTTGAATTTTGCTACTTTTTGAAATGTATTCAATTGCAAACTGACGGATCATCTTTTTCATTAATTCCTGAGCAACTAGGGGAATGTTAGGATCACAGTTCTGAGGAAGATCTGGGGGAAAAAAAAACACATGGAACACATGCATTAATATAAATGAACAATTATCTTTCTTTTAATAATGGTAAAATACTTACTCAAGACATTTAATAATTTTGGCCCAGATTTTGAATCCCTCTCTACCTTACTCCATGTATAATTCTATGGAAATCAACGAGATTACCTGGGAAGTAAGGTACTACTTAATGTAAGTAACGGTACCAGAATCTAGCCCTTTGATTTTTAAAATATACTGAGCTGAAATTTGTCTTGTAGACTTCTAGGTCTGTGGTTTCACATGTAAAAAGTGTTTAAACAAAAATAGTGCAAGTGAATTAAATAAAGCTGTAAGTCACAGTGTAATGTTACTTTCAGAATGAACTTTTACTACAGCAAACAAAATATTATTTTAAGAATGTAGTTTTACAGATAATTAATCCTTAGTACTGACTGGAAAATTCTGACACATTCTCAGAAAAACAAGGATTAAGTTTGACAAAGAGCTGTTTCACTTACACATTAAGTTAATTTTCATTGGCCACATTGTCAATTCAGGATTGCCAGGCCAAGTTGGTAAGATGTCATTAGAAATTTCCCATACAAATTGTAGTTCTGTAATAAACTAATATTTGATTTCTCAAACTTTTTCATGGTATGTACCATGTTCTAATAGAAAAACTATTGTCTTAGATTTCCTTTCCCATTTTCAATTACAAGGCCATATCTCCTTTAATTTGTGTTCACATAACATCCCTATGGCAAAACCAGCGATTGCTTAATTTTTTCCAACACAGAAAAGTAGTATTAGGAAAGTGTGTAACATATTTTAGCCATCTTTTAATGCAGCTAACTAGCTGGAAAAAGGAAGAGATAGCATCACGTGACTAGCCGGGTCTCGTCAGATCACTAGCAACTTTGTCATAGACCAGTTTGAGAAACACCAAAGTAAAGTAAAATCCCACCTTCTGCTGTAATATAAAAGGTCTGCCAAATCAACAAAGCAAAAAAATTTAGCACTGAATAAGAATAGTTAGAAAGATCATCGAAACAGATCATTACTCCCTTATAGTTTTTACTTGTGCTGACTTAAGATGAGTTTTCAATGCAATATGTGGGATCTACTCTCACCGATATGCCAACGGAGTTGAATGGCTAAATCTCCATATCCCATTCAACAATGAACCCTTACACGTCTGAATCACATTTTATTTTGACAAAAAAAGACGTTTCTATGGTTAATAACCTTAGTTTCAGTATATGTTTTAATTGAGCTTTAAATATTCTAGCAATATTGCTGTACAGCAGCCCAAGCGTCATTGTAAAAAGTGCGGGGAACCTTATAAGGCAGGATTACTTATATTGTAATTCTGCTTCTCTGAAGATACAATTTTGGCAGAATTCTCACTTGTGCATTGTAGCACAAGACAGACACCACTCCCCAAGCTCTAAGACTTTTGGTCCCTAAAGGCAGCCGTAGTTAGCTAGGGCATCATCCTCCTCCCCCTCCAGCAACACAAGTGGCACATGAGACCCAGGAATCTAACCACTGCCCTTTTTTGAGCTCACAGAACTTTCATCGGCTTCGTCAAGGCCATATCACTATCCTATTACAGCATGACCTTTTGACGGGGATTTCAGTAGTGTCAAGCCTCTCAAAAACTTACAATAAGGGATGCAGAGAAACTGGTTTACCTTTCAACCAGGATCTTGAGAAGCTGCAAAGTCTGCCAAATGAAGCTGGATGCAGTTACTGTGGTATTTAAATTATTCTCAGACAGAAGATTAAGCAGATTTAATTAGTGGAGACTGAGGAATTTAAAGGATTCAACATGGGCCTACTACATCATTGAACTTTTACCTCTCACAAATTTTAAGTCCTCTAACAAATGGTTTCAAAGAGGCCAGTATGACACAGTTCTCCTGCTAAGAGACAGTATGCTGATGAAGTCTACTAAAAAACATCAGTGAGGGCTGTGAAGTTGGGATGGAGTATGGTATCCTGGTCCAGAGTAATCACCCAAAGCCAGACTAAACCTGATGGAAACAGCTTTAGCAATCTGCAACTCTTGAGACCACACTTCTCAGGGCCAGCAACGGCTATTAGGATCACTGAACATCTGTCTCTTGAGTTTGACAGGATTTTAACTACCAGAGGTACTGGTGGAAAGGCATAGAGGAACATCCTTCCCAAGTGGATGGACAAGGCACACTTGCCACCACAGTCTCTTAGGAACACAGGAACTAACATATCAAATCAAACCACTGGTCCGTCTAGTCCAATATCCTGTCTCTTAAATACCAGAAACATTTGCTTAGCACTTTCCAACAAGATTTAGTTATTGCATTTTATTTCTGGCTCAGTTTACCCCCTTCTCTTTATTAAAATGACAATGCAATTTTTCCAACTTTCATGATTTTGAGATTCTTGTGATATTTGGTGTTTTTTCTTTAAATTCCAGGAACCAGAGTTATCTGAATACATGAGAATCTCAGTTTTCATTTTAAAAACCAATAGATTTCTAACCCTCATGGTTGAGGAGAAAACCTTGAAAAGTTAGGAAGAATAATGGGCAATTACATAATAACCTGTCCACAGAAGGCAATTCTTCCAAATCCTCTCTAGTCAGAAGTTAGCTTACCCCTCGAATTATGAAAGTTGACAGAATTAAAAAAAAAAAGTTAGGAGAGGTTATCTTATCAGTGCCGTGGGCAGAAAACAATAGCTTCTTGTTCAGGTCAGTAGCAAGGAGTATCCACACTGGAGGAAAATGAGATCCATCATTCTGACTTGTGAGCAGATATCCAAGATTGAGTCAGTTTGTGACTGTGTTCTGCTTTCCTGCCAGGCACATGGCGACCAGAAATGTTGGTGGGGCTGCACCCACTATTCCCACACCTTCAGGGCTTCTCAATATCAAGACATGATCCACTATTGTCCTACCTGTGCATATAGAATGTGGTGATCAAAGTGCATTTGAATCAGCACTACCTTCATAGCGAGCAGATCTCTGAAAGTGCCTAATGTGTGCAGGACCACACTCCTCTTCACAAGAATAATGTGCAACTGTTGTTTCGTGAGAGACCAACTTCCTAAATATGGAGTCCCTGAATGTGGGCTCAGCAGCACAGGTTGGCTGTATCCATTGTTCATTACAATTTGGAAGAGAAGTATTTGCAAGTCAGTTCCTAACTGGTAATAGGTTGCTAGACTGTCACTAGGATCATGTCACCCAAATGTGATGCAAGAGTCCCTGCGATGCATACTTCAGTGGGATCTTGGGATCAAATGAACTTGCTTCATATGGGAACTGTCCAGGGTACTAATAACACAGTTGCAGCCATGAGATCCAATATTCACAGCATGGTCTGAGCTGTTCCACTGCTTATGCTTTCTCGAATTGGGGCTGTCTGGGATCCTGCCCTGAGCCAAAAAAAAGCATTCAGCTGAGCCATGTCTAGCAGGGCTCGTACATTCTCTCATTGTTTGCTGAGGAACTGAAGCCACTAGGGAGCATCATAAACTACTCAAACTACCCAGTAGTGAGATGGAATTATTTAAATTGTGTCTTTGACCAGGCATCTGTCCAAAAAGGGGAACATGTGCACTCCCAATTGAAAGGAGAATCAGGCAACCAGTGGCCATTGGGGATAACAAGCTCCCAAGTTGCATCTTCAATGGGGGCACTGCTCTCCTTTTCCCCTCCTTCCCTTGTGAGAAGGCCCAATGGATGCGACCACAAAATACAGAAAAAACAGGGTTGCCTTCAACTCTTACCTTCTCTATAGGAGTCCTCACCCGTTCCTGTAAGAGATTCTATTCAGTACCTATTTAGCAGCTAGCCATGAAGCAAGCGTACAGTCATCCATTCCTTTAACTTAGGCTACTTACTATTATCCACATCAATAACTGTCTGAAAATGATGCAATTCTGGCATTTGCCTTTGTGAAAGGACTCCACCAGGACAGACACATTTCTCCAAAGCATGACCTGCACATTGGCTTTGAAGACCCAATAGACCACAATACAAAAAGGCTACACCTGCCGATTTATAATTTTCTTGTCCATATTAATTCCATCTCTGAACCCGAGGTTTCTGGGGCCTGGTGTCATGTGTTTGACTGGCTTTTGCTCTTACTATAGTTGCTTTGGTCACCAGGTTCTTGTAGGAAGGGAGGAACACATGACTAGTGTCACTCATTTGAAAGATATACTTTTCCACAACTGTCTCCAAAAATGGAGCAGTGGTGTAAGTTGCCTGTCACATTTCCATCACCAGCAGCTGTAAGACAGATAGCGAGGAAAATGCAGCCCTGCTGGACTTGGGTTTCTGGCCCACGTATCAAAGTCCTTGAAAATTCCTGGACTCGCCCTATCTCAACATTTAGCCTACTGAGACAGTTTTTTAAGAGTGTGCTAGAAGTCCTGTTATGAAGTCACTATCCTGCTGCTTCTCCATGCTGGTATGTATTTGCTATCAGATGAGTTCTCCAGTTCTTCAGAATCCAGATAATAATTACACCATCCTGCCCCACCCAAATGCTAAAGAACTGAGCAGGTAATATGATGGTTTGGTCTGAAGTGTCAACACCACACTGGGATGCATCAACACACTGCACAAAGAGCACTGACACCAGAGATGCCAAAATAGTACAAAAATAAGTTCAGGTTGCACCAAGAAATCTGACAATTCATGGTACAGCATTAGAGGGAACCACTGAAAGCAGTACTCGAACATCTGAAGGAGCCAAATACTGCCACTCATGATTCCTAGCTCCATCTCAACCTCAAGTCCTGGAAACAAAAGGAAACCATGGATATCTGAATGTAAAGCTGCCTGGAGCTGGGAGCTTCATCAGTGAAGCACAAGAGGTCAGCTGGCTATCTCTAGCCTCCTGCCAATGCTTCTTATTCAGAGGCAATACCTTATCCAATGAGCAGGAGCTCAGTACCACCAATTTTCAGGCGCAAAGACCTCAAGGTTATTAGGGACTCAGCATGAAGTGCAGGGCATGTCAGTGGTGCTGACACAGATTTTTAACATCAGCAGCTGAAGACAACTCAGACTTACGGTTTGAGAATTTCTCTTCAGATAAACTCTGTCAGTCTGAGGAAGACTTGAAGGCAATCCCTATGATGCCTTAATCTACCACCCTGGCACAGGGCACAGCAAACATATTTCTCTATTACTGATATTTTTCTGCCTCATGGACATTGACTCCATTAAGTGATCTCTCTAGCTCCTTAAGGGTAAAGACAGTGGATGATATTTTGAAAAAACAGAAAAAATACTACTCAATGCAAGTAGCTTTGGGATTTAGTGAACTCTGAAATGCAGACCGGAGCCAAAAAGATTTAAGGAAGCTTTGGAGAAAATAAGGTGAAAAAAGGTGAAGCAGCAGCAAGGCAACAAATGTCAAAGTGATGAAACAACAGATATTAATGTGAAAACGCTAAAGCAAGGACAAAACGGAGAAATTAAAGCACCAAAGCATCTAATAGAAATAAATGCCTACCTATGAAACTGAAGTTCCCAAACTAAGAGCAAGAAAAGAGCTACTGAAAAATTTTACAGTCAAAAATTTAACAAACACAAAAAGATAACTGAAGTATGATCCACACTGAGCAGGCGAACACCTGGAGCAGTGACGAGAGAACAAAATTCCTTTGATGAATGCAGTCAAGAAAGAGCTGACTAGAAAAGAACTACAGATTCCTGGGTAATATGCAGCCACCAGTGGAGACGAGAAGGTGAGGTGGCTTGCATCCAAACATACTCTCTTTGCCTTTAGGAACCACAAAAACTACAGAACTTAGGGAGTTCACCTTACGTTATTATGACAGGGAGCACAAAACCCAGGAATGAGAAATCTGCCCATCTGGCATCTTTATTGAAACACAATTACTATCAAAGTTGCTGAGCTAACATAATAGTGGAAGAGTAAGCTATACAGCAATATTCTCTCTGTATCCACAAAATTGCTGTTTCTTTCCAATTTCAGAATCTTTACTGCTGATCATGTGTAAATCACACACTGACTGTTAGAACACAGGTTGAACTTGCAAAGCTAGTAATTGGATAAGTCATCTTTTCACTCGGTCTGAACACTGAACATATAAACTGGACACTAGGAAGTTTAGACTTGAAATTAGACAAAGGTTTCTAACTATTAGAGCCGAGAAGTTCTGGAACAGCCTTCCAACGGCAGTAGTGGGGGCAAAAGACATATCTGGCTTTAAAACTAAGCTTGATAAGTTTATGGAGGGGATGGTATGATGAGATAGCCTAATTTTGGCAATTAATCTGGCAACTGATCTTTGATTATCAGCAGATAAGTATGCCCAGTGGTCTGTGCTGGGATGTTAGATGGGATGGAATCTGAGTTACTACAGAGAATTCTTTCCTGGGTCCTGGCTGGTGAGTCTTGCCCACATGCTCAGGATTTAACTGATCGCCATATTTGGGGTAGGGAAGGAATTTTCCTCCAGGGCAAATTGACAGAGGCCCTGAAGGTTTTTCGCCTTTCTCTGCCGCATGGGGCACGGGTCACTTGCTGGAGGATTCTCTGCAGCTTGAGGTCTTCAAACCACAATTTGAGGACCTCAGTAACTCAGAAATAGGTTAGAGGTTTGTTATTGAAGTGGATGGGTGAGACTCTGTGGCCTGCATTGTGCAGGAGGTCAGACTAGATGATCATAATGGTCCCTTCTGACCTTAAAGTCTATGAGTCTAAGATTCAAATTTCCCATCAAAACTTTCTCTCAAATATTAGGCTTTTAAAAAAAAAATCCCTTCTGAACATTTTCCAATTTTAGATGCCCTATGGGAAAACTCCATTAAAATCATCCCAGATCTTCAACTGCCAGTTACTCTAAATTTACAGATTTAAACTTATTTACTGTAAGAAGCTAATATAGGGAGAATGTGAGTGTGAGTGGAAGAGGCAGAGCATGATTCAAGATTGCACATGACTTAAATACGAACAGTACTTTCAATTTCATATTTTATTGTTATCTTTATACCTAAACATAGGACTGCTTTATATTTGTTTTTCCACAATTCTTTAAAGAACTCTGGGGACTCAATGCTAAACAAGCACATACTTGTGTGTATGGGTGTATATATTTAACTGAAATACCAACACAGAGCCTAAAAATAAGCCCTTATGTGCTAATCACTTTGCTCACCAGTAGATGCTACTTTGGTTTCACATCATCAGGGCCAGATTTTTCTTATAAATAATATAACTTATGTAAAAGCTCTGCAGCTAAAAGGTTAAGTGAGATTCAGGCCACAAAGTTCTTGATAATAACTTTGAAAGACTGGGTTCAAGATCAGAGCTGTGTGAAATTCTGTATTTACACCCCTGAAAACATCACCCCTCGCAAATCCTGGTGAAAAATCTTTAAAAAACATAAATTTCATTAGTCTGGACCAGATTAAAAAAATATCAGCAACTTCCTTGGTAACAATGTGCATCTCTTACTCCCTATGTGCTCCTCCTTTGTTCATTTATGTACCCAACTCAACCCTGACCTAGTGAGATACCACATCTAAATCTGGTGGTAATCTGGCCACATCAGTGTTACTGAAATATACAGAGTGTGCGCACTATACTACTATTCTTTCCAAACAGATCATATTTCTTTAACTTTTCATATGGTGGAGGAATCACATTGAGCAGAAAGACTTGTTTGGGGGAAAAGAATGAGAAACATAGAATTTCTTTTCAAATATCATACTGCAGGGAACTGATTAGAAGTATTTTGGAGAAGATATAATGCCCCACAGATCTTCAAGACAGGTTGAAGTAAGGTGTTGGGAGTCTTGAATGTGCTACCAGTCACTGAGAAAAATTCAAATGAAAACAATACGTGATCTTGGATTTATACAGGATTTTCAATCACATACTGTATACTTCTGTCAAGTAAAAATTTACTTACGAAAAATACACTTAGGTACTGAAATGTAATTTTTAAATGTATGCTGATGAATACTGAAAAATATTTTAAAAAGATAAATTCAATAAAGGACTCGCTAGGTTGAAGTAATCAAATTATAATACACCTCTATCCTGATATAATGCGATCTGATATAACACGAATTCGGATATAACATAGTAAAGCAAAAACGGTTTTCTGTCTTGTCTACAACATACTTTTATTCTGTTTAAACCCAGTTTATACATTTAATAATTACTGCGTACATATTCAGTATGTATGTTTTTACAAGCCTGCCTTGGAAAGTCGAAATACAAAGCTGAGCGCCTTTACAGCATTTTTAAACTTTCATTCAGATTTTCATTGAATAAAAAACAGTCTTGTCTGCAAGCCTTAATTAAAGTTATAACACTGACAGTTTAAATCTGTTAATATTTTAAAACCATTTAAAATTTTTAAATTCATTTTGCACACAACAAAACCATATGCGAAGTGGTAGCTACTTTTCAACAGCCGTTATAATAAAAATGGCCTTCGTATTTATAACCATGACTAATTTATCAAAAAGGAGAGTTCAGTCTAACTTCGTCGTTGACCAATCTGCTGCGCCTTGCCAGTTTAAAGTTGTTACAAAACCATCCGTGCTCAGCGCCTCAGTTCTTAAAATATGGCTTGTATCAAATTACGTACCTACAGTACATTGTCTGTACAAATGTGCATGTATTGAAGTGGTGGAACAAATGTGCAACAATGAGAATGCAGGGGTAAACGTATGTTGCCTGTCCATAGTCCCATTAGGTGTTCTCATCTCTTCTGCCTATTTTAATCTCGTTTCTAAATTGTGTACAGTATAGACTAAGCTTAAGTTGTCTCACTAGTTGTATTTTAGAAACATTAACTCTGCGCTGACATTTTCTAAACAATTAAAAAATTGTTAGCATTAATATTAAAATACTATTGACGTGATGGCAAGTAGTTCACAGCCACGGAAATGAAAGGCATGGACAGTCAAAGAACAATTGGAAGCTTTGGACAGAATGAAATCAGGAATGAGCCACGCAAAGGTCTCAAAAGAACTAGGCGTGGGAGAAGCAACATTAAGAAGGTGAATCAAAGATGAGGATAGATTACAATCAATGCTAGTTGAACTGGATGAAAGTGAAGCACCTAAAAACTGCCCAGGATAACCAACTAGATAGAGCAGTATTTACATGGCTTGCCCAAGAACACCCCAATTTCCGGTGACATTATAAGGAAACAAGAGGAGAAACTGAAGAAGGATCTCGATTTTAGATGCTTGGGTGAGGACACTTCTGCACATCAAGGTAACGAATTTAAAGCTAGCAGTGGATGGCTTCATCATTTTAAAAATAAAAAAAAATTAAGGGGTGCATCTTAAATAAGAAAGTATCCTGCACACTAAAAAAAGGTATTTACCAATTTATCAATGTCTCTAGAACTTGATTACTTTACCTTTTTTAGCTTCATTTTAACCTTTTATATAAGTAAAGACTCCCATCTCCAAAATGTTTTCAAACTACAGTATTTAATAGTTAACAGTTCATATTACTTAATCTATGTATAACATAGTTGGCTAAGTGACAACGTGGCCCATGCTCCTATTTGCTAAAATACCAAATTCCTTTTTTACAACAATTTATAAGGATGTTAATTAAAAGCGTTTTCTTATATTTTATGTGAATTTTGAAATTTTCCAAAGCATTACATGTAGACCAAACGATGGATGAATCAAGAAACCCAGCCCACCTGGTTGCATTTAGCAGTGTTTAGTATCTGCGTTTTTAATACTCTGTATCTTCTAAGTAAGCTTATGAAATCATTGTTGTAATTAAAGAAGATACAATTTAACAATTGTAGAACAGATTTCTTTACTGCATATACCATGTTAGTTCTAACAAAAATGATTTGCCATTAATAACGGAAATGCTCAAGGCCAAAGCAAGTTCGATATAACATGGTAAGATTTTTGACTCCTGAGGACCATGCTATATCGGGGTAGAGGTGTACATATGCCCCAGTTGCATAATATGACAAAGTCAAAAGATTATGTAGGGATTGCTACATCATAAGAAGTCTAAATTTAATTTCCCTGTTTTTTTGAGACCTGCTTTTAAAAGATAAGCAGATTTTACCCTTTGATGGTACATGGGTGTCTCCCAGACAGTGAAGACACCAGGAATATCCGTCACTAACTGGAAATCGATTCCTGGTGGCTAAAGCAGCATTTGAATCCCAGCATATTTCTGCAAAGACTATTCCTGAAGATAGCCCTTCCAGGGAAGGCCAGAGGAGGGGAAAAAAGGGTGTTAAAGGAAGAAAACACGTTAAGATACTATCAAACTATAAAACATATGTTACAACAATAAAAATAAGTAAACTAAACTAAATTATCAGAAAAGGCTGAGTTATGGACTCAGTTTGAAAGAGTCATACTAGGCACTCCATCTCAGGCCAAAGGGAAGTTGAGAAGTAACAAAGTGTTTTGCCCATGCAACTCTATATATCTACCATAATGGGGAAGAGGATGGCTGGAGTGCATAGGCAGGTCAAATGAGCACTGCTACCGAACATCTCAGATCAAAGGTGCACACGAACCTGAAATGAAGCACCTGTAGGAACACTACTCATAGAAGAACAGAATTTTACCACAGCCATGGGACAATTCATGTGTGTTCCTTACTTTTTGTGCTCATTGGCAACCCCCGAAGGGGTGGACTGTGCACCAGGGCTTGGCTGGAGGGCTGAGCATGTTCTAACTAGATTAGCACATATCTATAGTTGGACTAGTATGGTGGAGTGCCCAGATGTTGAAGACCAGAGGCTGGGTGAATGCAAAGGCCTGGCTCAGGCGGTAAAGGATGGTCTGGACATGGAACATTATGACAAAGAGTAACAAAAATCGACAGGGATTTTTACAAATATTTGTTGAGCATTCTCCCCAGACTTCTGGAGTTTCACCTGAGATTTTAACCAAAACTTGTGGATTTCTCATTTAGTTTTCAGCTCTACTTTGGCCCAATTCCTCAATTTTAATACTAGATTTTGAAAGATATAAGGAGAGTTGTTCAAAAATGATTAATATAAGAAAGTGAACAGTTGCTACTGGATCAAATGTAATAGAAACCTCCAAAAATCCTGCAAGTAACACAAGTAAACACCAGGGAGGCAGGATAGCTATTTAGCTAAAGGATATGTTGGCAACAAGGACAAATGGATATAAATTGGCCTTTGAATACATTAAGTTTGGAATTAGAAGACTGTAGTTAACGTAATACAAATCACTTTCACTCTAATTTTAAGAGTATTTTAAAAAGTGTCTTAATTATTTGAATAATCACAGGACTATCTAATAGTCAACCTTGTTTTGTGGTTAGTGCACTAACTTCTGCAAGATCAGAATCCACTCCCACAGGCCAGCAGGAGCTGAAAGAACTTTAGAGGCAGCACAATTAAATTTTGCTAAGACAAGAATACCTCTGTGAGTCTGAAATAATCTCTATAGGCAAGCGAAGAGTAGGGATGAGGAACGTAAGACTGAAAGGCACCTCCTGGTTCATCAAATCCAGTCCCCTGCTATCACAGGGAACCCCACCACATAATCCCATTCTTAAACTTATCAAGCTCCACCTGAAACCTAGTTAGGTTGTTTGGCCCCACTATTCCCATTGGAACACTGTTCCAGAACCTCGCTCCTCTGATGGTTAGAAGCCTTCTAATGTTCAGCCTACATGTATTCATGGCCAATTTATATCCATTTGTTCCTGTGCCAATGGTTTTCCTTCAGCTAAAATAGCTCTTCTTCCTCCCTGGCTTTTATTCCCAATGTATTTAGAGAGAGCACTCATATCTCCTCTCTCAGCCTTCAGTTATTCAGGCTGACCATGCTGAGCATTTTTAGTTTTATCTCGTAAGACAGGCGTCTCCATTCCCTGATCATCCTCATAGCACTTCTCTACACCTATTCCAGTTTGAATTCATCTTTCCTGGGATGACCACAACTACACACAGTATTGGAGGGGGTCCAAACACAACAAAATTCACCGTGGAAATCAAGTCAGGGGAGGTCAGGAGATGGAGAGTTTTAGCAGCTAGAGAATAAGGGTTTGGGAAGCACGGAAAGACTTGAATAGCTTGCAGGAAAGATCATTTTGTTGTAGAAGAAAACTGCAATTGATGGTGCCTGTCTTAGCTTATGGCTGCTTGGAATGATTCAAATCACCCTGACTGTACTGCTCCCTGCGCTGCTTGTGACTCCACTTCTTAACCTCTACTGCAATTGTCTCCAGCTTTCCATCATCTCTTGCAGAGAGGTCTGATTCTGTAACGTGCTGAGGAGGACCTCTTCAAGTCCTATGGATTTCAATGGGAGCTGCTGGGGCTCCATACCTCTGAAAATCAGGCCATTCTTATTTAGAAAATTAAATAGGAATTTAGATGAATATTTGTACTTACTTTGAAAATTTGGGCCTGAGCATTTTGTGTATTTCCAAACAAAAACTGCATTAAGATGGAATTATGTTTGAGGGTACATCTCAGTATTTTAATAAAACAAACATAGTTGGATGTTGTAATTATTTCAAAACTAATCAAAACCTTGGAAATTCAGAGTTAAGGTTAAACTTAAAAATATCCAAAGATATTAACTCTGCCCTGTAGTAATATCATGCAATAATTATGCTAGTCTGATACATGCATTTTGCTATTTGCGGGTCAGCATGAGAGGAAAAGGATTTTTAAAGACACTTTAGATTTTTTTCATATTTCTTTTTCCTAGCCATGTCACCACTTCCCCATAGCAGCTTCTCTAAGACTGGGGAAGGGAGTGGGTAGCTTTTGGTATGTCATCTAACTGAAGAAAGCACCTCTGTTTCATAGCCTCTGGGACCTAACACTGGGATAATGAAAGCCAAGCTTATAAAAATTAGTTCAAGATGACCCCAAAAGGGAGAGAGAAGGAAGAACTGGGCAGAATCTAGCTAACTTTCAGATCTGTTGCTTAGTAGAAAACAGATACTATGTCATCTCTGACTTTTCTGAAATGTCCTCCTAAATTTCCTTAACTACCTAAATCAATATTTGACTGAGCTTCTATACATAAAACAGAATTTTTCAACCATGAATACCTGTAGAAAAACCAATGCCATAAGCACATATCTAGCAGATGGATTTATGACACTGTAGGATGCCTCAAGATCTACTGAAGTACCTTCATGATGTCTTTAAAAATTCTGTCTTTGCTCTCAATGTAAGAGACCACATGTAATGAGCCTCCCCAAGGTATAGAGTAGCTCTATGGGGAGAAACTTTTCCAGATACCACCCCAAGAAGCAGAATAAGTGGAAACTGAACGCAGAGACCAAATCCCAAGCTTAACTCAGAAGCAGCAGGAGGAATCCCACCAAGGACAGGCCATGGAGCAGAGCCCTGATTAATCTGTAACAGATGATTCTCAGGTGTACTGAGGTGACACCACAGCTGAGCTTTCTATTCACTCAAAAGTGAGATAAGACTGACCTGGACTCAAATGAAGCCAAGAAAAAAAGCAGGACTGAAATCCCCTAGCTTCTCAGATGTCAAGTCTTTAAAGTAAGCCTATGCTGAATACACAGATCAAAAAGTCCTATCAATGCAGACAAAGGATCCAGCCTCCTTGATTTCAAGGAGATACTCCATATCTTCTCCATCCTGCAGCCTGGTAAAGGAAGAAAAGACAGCCATTCTTCCTTTTTCATTTTCTTTGGGAAAGAGTGAAACACCATTCTCTTCTCTTTCTAGTTGCTTAGAAGAGAGTGAAGTGCCACTCCTACTTCCACCCACACACATGGAGTAACAGAGAGCTAAAGGAAGCAGTTCTTTTTCCAGCACCTGGGTTAGTCGCTGCTCTGTTTGAAACACAATAGGCAGAACAGATACAAAGAATGTAGCTCAGACACATATATGCATGTCATAGAGAACACAGCACGCTTATGACTGGTGCTCTGTTGTCCAATTAGTCTAGTAGGTCCAAGAAGAGTATTAAGTCAAAACTACCAGGCAGAAACTGAACTCTTGCAAATATTTATCATCAAATTCAAGGGAGAAAATGAGTTGTGTAACCCTTCTAGCAGGTGACTAGTTTATTCCTGAGTTAGCAGCATCGAGATCCAAACTGACTTGTCATCCACACTACATACACCATGAAATTACCAGGGTCAAATCAGTGACAGCAGTCAAGGAAGTGAAAATGTGGAGTTATTGAATGCTATCAAATAACAGGTTTCAATCATTAACTTGGACGGATTTAGAGTAGCAACTATGAGATAAGAAGAAGTACATCCCATTACTAATCCCTTGAGATATCCAAGTCCCCCCTTTAAAAAAGCATTTTCTTGTTAAAATAGGAAAAACAGCTTTGGAAAAGAAAATGTATAAATGCTTCAAGAATCCAGGGAGCGAAGGGAGAAGAATGTATAATGGGAAAGGCAAAATTCAGGATCAGAATGCAATTGGAGGAATAGCAACTGCAGGAGAGGAGAGGTAAGGAGCACTGCACCTGCGGGTCCTAAAACAAGGAAGGAAGGAAGGGGAGACAGAGAGAAAGGAAAGAATGAAGACAAGAAAAAAAAACGCTCATACTCAAAACTGGAGTAATAAAAGCAATCTGGGATTGAAAAAATATCCCTAAATTATGTGATTATTCAAAACTTTTACTGCATAATTTAATGTGAAAGACATGCTTCTATTACCTTTCTTTCGAAAGAGTGCATTTAGGTAATTTTCTGCTTGGCATTCAATCTTATCAGTGTTGGACTGGCCCTGAGATGACAGTTCCTCTCTTGGTGTTGACTGTGAAGAACCAATAATTGGGGTACGATCCTAGAAAATGTAAGATGGCAACAGATCTCAATAACAATTATAGCTTGTTTCTAGAACCCAGGACATGAATAAATGGCATAAATAAAAAAGATTTCTGCCAACTTAACATTCCTCCCTATGCCCCAGCCAAAACAAACAGTGTGAATCCATATGGGAAATTTCATTCTCCAGGCTCTATTTTTGGACCCAATATTTGGGGGGGGAAAAAAAATCTGTTTCAACAATTTATATCACGTTCATACTTACACTGACTGTTTCTTTGTGTAAGTTACAAAAGGAACATTTTTCATCCATAGACCAATCAGTCAGCTCTTCTGGCTCACAGTCTTAAAAGAAAAACAATTAAAATGTTTTACTTAAAGATGAGCAAATAGAGATTGTTTAACAAGGAACAAAGCGTGATCAATTACAAAGTTAAAATGTCTATTCTAACATGTATTTATTAGTATGATTTAGTTGGTAGTATTCTACCCGCCAGATCAGAAGGCTTTGAGTTTGACTTCCCACATCAGAATATTTGGCTTACGATCAAAGCTGACATGGAGTTTGGGGGTGTTATTCTTTAAAAAAAAAAAAAAAAGGTAAAACCTAGTGGCCACTTTGGCTCTCTCTTGTGGCTATCTCAGTCATATTTTAAAAACCTATGACTCTTTCCAAAAGCAGCATATTAATTTGAAAGCCCTGGTTAATATTCTTCCTTTCAATAATAAAAGATTTGAATGTTAAAGCAACCTGTAAGCTACTAATAAGGGCACAGTGACTTTGCCATTTAGCCATGCAGTTGTACTACTACTGTGCAGTAACTAATGTTGTACTGATAATGTATATAAATCTAAATTCTACTGTAGCACTGGATTAATACATAAAACTTCCTAAATACAATATACAGAATATCAATACGGTAATTGAACAATCTCATCTCTTTTTCAATGAACATATACAACATATATAACCGTTCTCTTCCTTCTTTGGTCAAAAAGGAAAATAGAGCTATCACATGCCAAAGTCTTGATTTTGCTTTGCTAAATAATTCAGGAAGATTAAGAAAAACAAAACAATAAACAGTTGTACTAGTTTTTTCATGTGAACATAATACTTGTGAAAAGCTGCCAGACTGACAAATCTAGAGAATGAATTCCTCTATCAACAGACCAGATACAGCACTGTCAACACTTGTGTAAACTTGAATGAAGCTCAGTAGCAGAAAACAGTAGTACCAAGAAGCTGAAAATGAAGCTATATGTAAAACAAACATTCTTGCTAAATGGCAATGTGAGAAATAAAATATATATAAAAAGAGGCAAAAGTCAAATGATTTGATTGGCTGGTAAGAATTCTGAACCTTAATGAATACATCAAAATGAAACATTTAATAATAAACATAACATTTTGCTGTGGGAATTATGTTATATTAATTCATGCCAAGCTGAATTTAGAGCATGATGTTGACACATTCTGTATGAATTAATATCACAGAATTCACTGTCTTATCACATAGTTAGACTCATATATCCATTCTTATTGCTCCACTCCAGATTCAATCTCAGGCGTTAAGGCCTTCTCTACTCTAGGAAAAAGAATTGTTATTGACAATGACTGTCAGCAATCAATTTAGCTGGATCTGTAGTTGAAACTCTTACACTTTAAGCCAGGGGTTCTCAAACTGGGGGTTGTGACGTTATTACATGGGGGGGTCACAAGCTGTCAGCCTCCACCCCAAACCCCAGTTGCCCCCAGCATTTATAACAGTATTAAATATATTAAAATATATTTATAAGGGGGGGAGGTGTCACACTCAGAGGCTTGCTGTGTGAAAGGGGTCACCAGTACAAAAGTTTGAGAACCACTGTTTTAAGAGCAAAGAGGGAAACACTGTTTGGGACATAATTTCCAAAACTGTAATTAAAAACTGTTATCTGAGTGAGTTGCTGAAACAGTACTGAACACTGTTTGGCCTTGCCTACAATTTGAACTAAAAGCAGCAAAGAGTCCTGTGGCACCTTATAGACTAACAGACGTATTGGAGCATGAGTTTTTGTGGGTGAATGCATCCGACGAAGTGGGTATTCACCCACGAAAGCTCATGCTCCAATACTGTCACCGAATGAGCCATCATGATAGCAGATGGGGGGATGTCCGCCTGCTTCTAGTATGTCTGCATACAGGAGGTTATCCAGGATGAGATTCTCTGGGCTGAGACTGGCAGGACTTTTATCCTTTCTCCTATTGAGAAAAGCGCCTGGTTGACAAGAAAGTGCGAGATCACCTTTGGAATGAAGGTTGGATGGGGAGCAGTTGAAACTTGTCCTTAAAAAACACTGTATGTGGTGGTTCTGATGTGAAGGCCCTGATTTCCGAGACCCTTGTGGCCAAGATAATCACAACTGGGAAGGTGACCTTTCAGAAGACAAACAGCAGAGGGCACAATGCCAGTGACTCAAAGGGAGGGCCCACAAGTTTCGACAGGTTTAAGTCCCACGATGGAATCAGCTTGTGAATTTGAGGGTAAAGCCTTTTTAGTCCTTTCAGGAAGCAGATGGACTTCTTGTGCAAGAAGACTGACCTGCTGCTCATTGGAGGGTGGAAGGCTGAGATCACTGCTAGGTGTACCTTGATAGATGTGAGGGCCAGGCCTAGTTATTTCAGATGGAGCAGGTATTACAGCACAGATTGGAGGGAAGACCAAACTTAGAAGCATTTCCACTTAGCCAGATAAGTAGCCATAGTAGACGGCTTCCTACTATCTAGCAAGACCTGGAGTACTTGCTCTGAACAGGCTTGCTTCTCTGAGTTCAACCATGCTGTTTCCATGTGATCAGGTGAAGGGCCCCAAGGTTTGTGTGGGGTAAATAGCTGTGATCTTGTGAGATCAGATCTGGGCAGAGGGAGAGGGGCAGTGGGGCGCTTCTGGCAAGTCTAGTAGCATGCCAAACCAGTGTTGGTATGGTCATGATGGATCTACAGAAAATAATACTCCTCTTGTCCCACTTGAAGGACCTTGTGCATCAGAGGAACTAGAGGAAATGCACAGAATACGAGCTCTGTCCATGGAAGCAGGAAGGCGTCTGAAAGGGAGCCCAGGCTGTTACAGAGCAGTGAGCAAAACTGTTTGCATTTCCTGTTCTGCTGGCTGCGAACAGGTATACCAGGGGAAATCCCCACTTCTGGAAGATGAATCTGGTGACCGCTGGGTGAAGGGACCACTCAGGGTGAGACGAGAAATATGTGCTGAGGTTATCTGCTGGAGAATTCAGGGTTCCCAGAAGATGGGTAGCCTCAAGGTGAATGGAGTGCTTCACACAAAAGTCCCACAGTTGGACATCCTCCTGGCACAGGGTGGAGGAGTGTGCTCCTCCTTGTTTGCTGATGTAGAACATGGCTAAAATGTTTTCTCTAAGAACTCGTAGTACTTTTCCTGTGATCTGGGGAAGCAACACTTGGCAAACTAAGCAGACTGCTCTGAGCTTTGATGTGTGTGCATAGGGAGAACTCTTCCTGGGACCCCAGGCCCTGTGTCCTGAGGTGTTCAAGGTGAGCTCCCCAACCTAGATTGGAAACTAGGGATACTGAAGACTGGGGGAGGTGTGACAAAGGGAATGCCTGCACTAATTGACGACGGGTCCTTCCACCAGTTGAGAGAAATGAGGACCAGAGAGGGAACTGTAAGCACCAAGTCTAAGTGGTGTCTCTTTGGTGAGTACACCAAGGTCAAACACATCTGCAGAGGTCTGAGGTGCAGCCTTGCATGTCATATCAAGTAAGTGTATGCGGCCATGTGCCCCAAAAGGGTTGGCCTTAACTCTGGATATCAGATGTGACATTGTCTGGAATCGAGCCTCTGGAATATAGGCTCTGGCCTAGGTTAAGTCTAGGATTGCCCAGAGAAATTCTATTATCTGTATTGGAACAAGAGTAGATTTTTGATCATTTATCAACAGGCCCAGTGTTTGATAGGTCGTTTGGAGCAGGCTGATTCTGTTCTTTATTTGAGCCTCTGAGCGGCCCTCGGTCAGCCAGTTGCTGAGGTATGGGTAGACTTGGACACCTCGCCTTCTGAGGAAGGCCGCTACCACCACCATGCATTTCGTAATAACTGAAGGGGCTGCAGACAGACCAAAAGGGAGAATTGCTAACGGGTCTGGCTTATAATAAACCTGAGGAACCTTCTGTGGCCTCGGAAGACGAAAATGTGGAAACAGGCATCCTTCAGGTCGAGGGCAGCACATCAGTTCCCTGGATCTAAGGAGGGAATGATGGAGACCAGGAAGACCATGCAGAACCTCAGTTTCTTGAGATAATTGTTGAGATAGTGCAGGTCCAGGCTGGGTCAAAGATTAGGATTAGGATATATTGTGTGTACAACCCCTTCCCTCTCAAGTTTTGAGGCAACTCCTCCAGAGCTCCCACCTATAGGGGGGCTTGTACTTCTTGGGCTAGCAGTTGCTCATGAGAAGGGGCCCTGAAATGGATGGGAGGGAGGAGTGGAAGACACCTGAAAGGTTTAACCACCCACCACCGTACTCAGCATCCAGTGGTCGAGGTAACAAAGAACCAAACTGGGGTGAAGTGGGAGAGTCAGTCAAAAAACAATAAGGAGGCACTATCTGATGCAGAAACTGATATAGAGCCCTTGGGCGCACCTTCAAAAGTTCTGTTTGGGGCTTTCCGAATATCTGAGATACTCCGGTAGAGAGGCTGAGGTGAACAGGGATGGTTGCCAACGTTTATAACCACAGTTCCTTTTCTTGAGCAGATCCTCTCTCGGTGGTGGTGCCAAGAAGTGGGCCAGTTGCTGGAACCTGAAACGCTTCCTCGAAGAAACTGGAGAATAGAAGCCTAGTGATCTGAGGGTAGACCTGGAAACCTTCAGACCATGGAACTTTGCATGTCCGCTTCCTCTGAAAAAAGAGAGGTATCTTCTAATGGGAGGTCTTGGATACACTGTTAAACCTCCAGTGGGGGTCCCGAAGACTGAAGCCATTAGCTTTGCCTCATGACAAATGAGGAAGTCATCGTTCTGGCTCTTATGTCAGTTGTGTCCAGGGCTACCTGGAGTGAAGCTCTGGCTCTGTTGTTTCCTTCCTCTAATAGGGCAGAAAAAACTCTTGCCTGGAGTCCTGAGGCAGCAAGTCTTAAAATTTCTCCAGAGATTCCCAAATGTTGTAATCATAACTCCGAAGCAGGATTTGCTGGTTAGAAATACAAAGCTAGAACCCTCCAGGCAAATAAATTTTTCTGCCAAGCAGGTCTAGCCTCTTTAAGTCCTTCTAATTGGGTATAGTGCTTGACTGGTCTTGTCTGTCCCTCTCATCGGCCACTGTCATCACTAGGTAACCCGAAGGCGGGAAAGCACGTACATATTGGTGCCTCATGGCCAGCACATAGTATTTTTTCTCTGCCCTCTGAAGAGGGAGGGAGAAGATAGGGTCTGCCAAAGGGATCTGACTGGACCCATAACAGCCTTGTTGATGGGTAGGCCACTTTAGATGGGGCTGCTGCAGTCAAAATATCAATAAGGCTATTATCCTCTTTAGAAGTTCTTGATGGGCTCTAAACTCATCTTGTGACAGTGAGCCACTCAGTCCCAAGATTGCTTCACCTGGAGGGGGAGGAGAAAGAGGCCTGGGCCAGGTGGGGGGGCTTCCTCCTGTTCTTCAGCCCTTGTCATGTCTCCTGGACCCACATCTTCTGTCTTGGTATCACAGTCTGGGTTAGGTGCTGAACGGACCAGTGCAGGGGCCCTCCTTTTGGACGTGACCGAGTAGTGCCTGTGGAACAGTGGTCCCAGTACCAGGGGAAATTCCCAAAGACTCCAGAACAGCCAGTGGATCTGGATCATCCACTGTCCTCCAGGCCAGTGCTGGCGGGATGTAGGATGGGTAGCAGTGGCGGGTCTTAGGCTGGGTGAAGGGATCCATCTCTGACTCCAAAGAAGAGTCCTCCTGCGCTGACCATGGGGGAACGGTACTCTTCGCTTCTGCCAGTCAGTGCCTAGGAACCATTGCCAGATTGGAGAAGACCTCATCCATATAAGAGCATAATAATGGCTATACTAAGTCAGACCAAAGGTCCATCTAGCCCAGTATCCTGTCTTCCAACAGTGCCCAATGCCAGGTGCTTCAGAGGGAATGAACGGAACAGGTAATCATCAAGTTCAAGCGATCCATCTCCCTGTCGCCCATTCCCAGTTTATGGTAAACAGAGGCTAAGGACACAGTCCCTGCCCATCCTGGTTACCAGCCATTGAGGGACCTATCGTCCATGATTTTATCTAGTCCTTTTTTGAACCCTTTTATAGTTTTGGCCTTCACAACATCCTCTGGCAAGCAGTTCCACAAGTTGACTCTGTGTTGTGTGAAGAAATACTTCCTTTTGTTTGTTTTAAACCTGCTGCCTATTAATTTCATTAAGTGACCCCTAGTTCCTGTGTTATGAGGAAGAAATAACACTTCCTTATTTACTTTCTACACACCAGTCATGATTTTAGACCTTTATCATTCCCCCCTTAGTCGTCTCTTTTCGAAGCTGAAAAGCCATACTTATTAATAGCTCCTCATATGGAAACTGTTCCATACCCCTCAACATTTTTGTGGCCCTTTTCTGAATCTTTTCAAATATATCTTTTTTGAGATGGGGTGTGTGATGTCACTCCATATTCTTTATGAAAATATGCATATGACATGAATATGACATAACTAAGATACTTCATGCAAGAACGGTCATGTGAGATATCATTGAAAAGGTTATGATTTACTGAATACAATTATCTAATCTGTATGCCTGTATCATTTCTTTATCTGAAGTTAGGAATATTGACTATGTATTTATATTTCAACTATATTACTTCAGGTGACTACCCCTGCTAACACTTCAGGTACAACAATGAAAAACTCCAACAGTGCTGATGGCCCATCAACAAGAGACACTGGTCTGTAAAAGAGCTTAGCCTTCTTGTGAAGAATGGCTGCAGAAGCCATACAGAGACATGTGCCCACGTCACCTGACACTGGAACCCATCTTGAATTCTGTACTTTTCCACGAGAAGTTGGAGGGGGGAGGGAGGGCAAACTAGGAAACAAAGGACTCCCGCCTTATGCAAATCCTATTTAAGGGTGGGGAGTGAGGTAATCCAGGTTGTCAGTTCTCCCCTAGTACTCCACCCAAGATAACTGCTGGAAACAACTAAGACTGAACTGGAGGGAAGAACTAGACCCAGGCTGGAAGGGCATCTGGCCTGTGAAGATTATTAGAATTCCATTTAAGGTGAAGAACTTACATGTAACCAGTTTCTTTAGTGTATTAAACTTAGATTGTGTGCTCTGTTTTATTTTCTTAGTAATCTGTCTTCTTCGGTCTGCTACTTCCTTAACTACTTAAAATACACCCATTATATTTAATACATTTATTTCTGTTTTATAATATAACCCAGTTCATGTAATTTCAAACTGGGGAGCGAGAAGTTGTGCATACCCTCCTTCACATTGATGGAAGAGGCAAATTTACTGGGTTTGTACTCCACTGGGGGGTGGACATCCAGGTGCTGTGGCAAGTCCCGTCAGCTAAGCCTTCTCAGAGTGGATCTCTGTCTCTCTGTGCAGCTGGCTGTGGCCCTGCCTCTGTGCTTGGTTTGAAAAGGTGGGGGAGCCTGGCTCAGCAAGACAGGTTAAAAGGGATCCATGCTGGTAGAACAAGTAGACTCAGTGGCATCTCTGCACATTAGGTGGCTTCCCAAGGGGCTCAACTCATCACAGGGCGACCACATCTGCATGCAATATTTAAGATGTAGGAGTACCATGGATTTATAGAGGCAATATGATATTTACTGTTTTATCCCTTTCTTAACAATTCCTTAACGTTAGCTTTTTTGACTGCTGCTGCACATTGAGTAGAAGTTTTCAGAGAACTATTCACAATGACTCCAAGATCTTTCTTGAGTAGTAACAGATAATTTGGACCCCCATCATTTTATATGTATAGTTGGGATTAAGTTTTTCAATGTGCATTACTTTTCATTTGTCAATATTGAATTTCATCTGCCATTTTGTTGCCCAGTCACCCAGTTTTGTGTGAGTCCTTCAGAACTCTTTGCAGTCTGCTTTGGACTTAACTATCTTGAGTAGTTTTGTATCATCTGCAAATTTTGTCACCTCACTGTTTACCCATTTTTCCAGATCATTTATGAATATGTTGATAGTACTGGTCCCAGTATCAATCCCTGTGCAACACCACTAATTACCTTTCTCTACTCTGAAAACTGACCATTTATTTTTACCCTTCGTTTCCTGTCTTTTAACCAGTTACTGATCCATGAGAGAAGCTTCCTTCTTATCTCATTCTCTCGTAGATGACAGAAAGACCAATTTGACTCTGGCAGATAGCGAGGGTCCTAGTGCTGGATAAGAGCTTGGAGCCCCATACCCCCTTCTGCTCGTTGTGCTCATCGGAGGTTGTCCCACTGGGGTCAGCAGTACCAGGAGTGATTAGTAAGTCCCTGAATGCTACGAAGGCCTTTGAGGTGGAAGGCACTGCAATCACTTCCTGGTGTTGGAAGGAGGTCTGGTACCAAACTCAATAGCCCCTGCAAACGGGGTACAGGGGCTATTGGTGTCTCTAGGGAATCGGGGGATGGAGGAGTGGTGCAATGCAGGTAGCAATCTGCTGCCCTCCCCATTTGTCCTCTCTCAGCACCAAGGAGCATCATTTCTCAGACTAGTATCAGAGGGGTAGCCGTAGTGTTTAGTCTGGATCCTGTAAAGCAGTAAAAGATCCTGTTGCAACTGTGATACAGCATGACCAAGAGGGGCAAGCATAAGAGTGTTTAGCAGGGGCCTTATTCGCCCCCTGCCAAGGGAGGAAGGTTTGCTTTTAGATTAACTAAGAAACAGCTGTGCCAATTAGAGCACTGACTCCAGTTAGAGCACCGCTGACTCCAATAGAGGCACCTGACTTCCAGTCAATGGGGATATAACCCATGCTTTCAGTCAGACCGGGGGTGGTAGTTTGAACGGAAGAATGGTTCGATTGGAGCAGAGTGCAGATTGCAGAAGAGAAGAGTGTCCAGAGAGAATAGAAAGGTGTGGAGGAGTGCTGCGGTGGAAATTGGAAGCCAACAGAAACCCTAGGTAACGGCACAGGCTTGTATAGAAAGAGAGGTCGAGAAGCCCTTCAAAGCTGACGGGTATGAGAGCTATCATGGTTCACCACAACCAGGGCCCCTGGTTGTGACCTGGAGTAGAGGGCGGGCCAGGTCCCTCCCTCGCCACCCCCTCCTCCAAGACACTAGGGGAGATGAATTAAGAACTGGTTCAGAGGCAAGCAAGTATCGCCCTGAACCCTACCCCAGAGAAGAGAAAGCACGAGACCCAGAAGAACAATACCGGCAATTTTGCCACACGTCGGTGTCAGGAGTGGGATCTTGCGCGCTGGGAACATAGTCCAGGGGGAGTACATAACCTCCACCCTTAAGATGGACGACGTGGTCAAGGCCCTTATACACTGCCACCGCGGCCCAGCAGGGGCTACAGGGTCCAGGCAACGCCCAACAAGAGGCGATAGATTGCAGCAAGAGACAATTCAGCTGCTGCTGAGTCAGGCCGCTCAAGACCGAGCCCTGCCTGAGAGACTAATAAGCCAGATGAATAGAACCCTTATGGAATCAGAATCACCACGGGGAAGGGACCGGAACACATATGAGCTAGCCAATTACTTACAAAAAATGACCAGGGAGGGAGATTGTGGAAGCATACTCCTGGCTTTTGAGAGAACAGCCCGCGGGAGGCCTGGCCCCGAGAACAATGGTCCTGGTACACTTGCCCCATTCCTATGGTGGGGAAGCCGCAGAACGTCTATTAGCGATATGTTCTTGGGCAGAAGCTGCACAAACTATTCCAGCTAAAGGCAAGAGATCTGGCCAGGGTTCGGAGTGACAACGGCACTACAAGTCCAAGGTATCATGAAATGGCGATATAGGAGGACAGCACCCGAACGCAGACGAGTTGTGAAATCCTTGATCCACCTGACCCGGAAACTGGCTGCGCCCTGAAGCCCATAGCTCACTGAGGGACGATGATGGTAGTACTTATAATTTGGACCGTTATAGTGCGGGGGTTTACCACCAGGACTCAGGACTGTGTGGTCGAGAATGACCGCCTTAACCTATGATGATTGGTCCTCCCTCTGGAAAGACAAACTGGCAGCCCACAAACTGTTCCAGACTCCAAGCTGGGAGACACGGCAACCCAGGAAGACAACACCAAACCCAAGGGCCGGACATGTCGAGAACTCTAGAAAACTATACGGGAGGTAACGACAGTGAGGAATGGTCGAAGGCCAGAAAAGGGACCTGGGGGTTTGGAAGAGTGGTGGGGGGCGGCAAACTAGCCCTAGGCAGGAGGTGATAACCAGAATGAGGGACGGTGTTATGAATGTGGGGAATTGGGGCATATAGCAGCCGCAAGTCCCCACACAAGGAGGTGCTATGCAGTGTAATCTGGGGAGTTTGGGGAGCAATGTGGCCTGAAATCAAACCTGGTAGGGGTTTACATTGACCTCACATTGGATTTACCAGACCAGTAAAATGTGGTAAAAAACCATAGCATTAATAGATTCGGGGAGTGCTGTCATTTGGTCTCGGGAAGTTGGTGGGAACAGAACCAACTAACTCGGGCCAAAAGCACAGGGGTAAATGCGTACAATGGCACCGTGAATTTTACCCTACAATTCCAGTACGGATTGAATATCCCAGGGGAATACCACCAGAGTTTTCTGCCAGGAGGTAGTCCCCAGACTCCTTATCCCTGTTTTGATTCGGAGGACTCCTGGTCTGAGACTTACTGACCCGTGAGCAGGTAGAGTAGGTCCAAAACAAGTCTATACTAAGATATTATGTCTACGGCTCTTGCCCCAATGTTTGCTGAATTTGCTCCAGAATTGTTGGCGTTTCATCCGGCGGAGAGAAGCGCGGCCCGCAGGGGCTAGCGAGAACGAAGGGCGGCTGAAAAGTTAGGGACCAGGATTCTGGCAGCTAATCAATAGACTTCATTGTGGGTAAGGCGAACCCGCCCAGTGGCAAGGAGAAGGTCGGTCACAGAGGAACCAGAGGAGGTTACCTGCCCAAGTGGGACACCAGGGGAAGAGTTGAAATAGGCCCCTGGATATTAGGTCAGTTTCAGCACTGCACGTGGAGACCTTTGGGCAGGACCAGGCGAAGATCATTAATGCAAACGTGAGGGAGGAGGTAGTGGAAGTAAATGGAGTGCTGTAGAAGGAAAGTCAAAGGCCCAAGGCCATATTACGTGCTCAACGTGATCTGTTGTACAGAATAGAGCTAAATACGAGGGAAGATAGTAGAGCAACTCCTAGTCCCACGGAAACACATAAGGGCGTACTAGAGTTAGCTCACAGTCATTTATTTGGGGGACATCTAGGGTAGACAAACTGCTGGAGTAGAATACTAAGAAAAGGTTGTTATTTGGCCAGGAATACGAGCAGAAGTCCACGTTATTGTGCCTCCTGCCCTGAATGCCGCAGCATGATAGCCCCGACCTCACTTGCGGGCCCCACTAGTACGCGTTACTATATGATGTCCCGTTCGAGAAGGATGCTATGACATAGTAGGGCCCACTAGAAAAGTCGACACGGGGCTCAAACGTAGCACTAGTCTCCTTGACTATGCCACAACGATATCCAAGGCCATCCCTTTAAGAAAACCACCACGTCTAAGGCAATAGCTTAAAGAACTACTACAGGTTTTCGCCAAGAAGTGGGCATCCCTAAGGAGATCGGGACAGACCCAGAGTGGAACCCCGTTAACCGTCAAAACTAATGAAAGAACTTATGTGCCCTGCTCCGTATACAAGCCATTGGACCTCCGTCTACCATCCACACAGACGGACTAGTCGAAGATTCAATCGAAACCTCAAAAGACGATCCGGAAGTTGTAGCACAGGATGGAAAGGACTGGGAACTCTTTTGCCGTATCTAATGTTCGCTATAAACGGGAAGTTCCCAGGCGTCCACGGATATTGGATGATCGCAAGGAGGATTGGGAGGAAGCACCCCAACCCAGGAAAGATTATTAATTGAGCATAGGTGACACAGATCCGAGAGCGATAACCGAGTAAACCCGATAGTTACGGGAGCATTTAGAAAAGCACAAGAGGCACAGCGGACATACCTAACGTGGCGAAAATGCGAAAGATTTCAGCCGGGGGAACGGGGTGATGGTGTTAGTGCCGACCACAGAAAAGCAAACATCCTACCAGTTGGCACGACCATATGGAGGATAGTGGAAGCCATGGAGAAGTGAATTATAAGGTTAGACAAACAGACCGCGAAGGCCAGAACAAATATACCACATCAACTTACTGAAGCCCTGGCATGAACAGAGAGACGTGTCTGGTCCACTCGAGGAAGCGTCTACCTCAGCAGACGGCACGCAGAGCAGGTAAAGATATCTCCTGACTTAACCCCAGAAAAAACCCAAAAACGGGGAAAAAAAATTTGGGAAGTTTATTGAAATGATCCACCGGTAACCAGGGAAAAAGTATTTTTGTACCCAACCCAGCGTCGAACGCAGCTAGTGCCAAGAAAAACATCATATTATCACCACGCCCGGAGTAAGGGTGACGATAAGACCATATCGATACCGAAGCTAAAAAGGGAAGAAATTAAGATGAAGTGCGAAAGATCTGGAACTCGGGTATTGAAGAATCCCACAGCCAGTGGTCCATCCGATTGTACTGAGTCCCCAAGCGCTGATGGCACCCTGAGGTTTGTAACGACTTCCGGAAATTAAATGAAAGTGTCCCACTTCGATGCCCTACCTGATACCACGCATTGACGAGCTGGTGTGATCAGTTAAGGCAAGGCAAATACCGCCCTAACCCACCCTAGATCTGACCAAAGGATATTGGCAAATATCCCTGGGACCAAAGGATGGCAGGGAAAAGACTGCTTTTTTGCTACACACAAGACCCGATGGCCTGTTATCCAGTACACTGTCCTGCCATTAGAATATCGGTAGAGCCTTGACTCCATGGGGGACTATGCCCTGCATACATTCCAAATGACTGATGGATAAGTTATTACGACCCCTGCCACTATGCCGCCGCTATCAGACGACATAGTTAACATAGTCCTGATTGGGAGACACACCTGACAAGTGGAAGCAGTGTCTGGATGCTTTGCGAAAGGCTGGTCTTCACGCTTATCTCTGAAATGCGTGATACGACTAGCTGAGGCCATACCTCGGGCATGTCGGTACAGGGAAAGAGAGGGGTGGTGAACCCCCATGGAAGGTGAAGGCAATACAAGAACTTGGGCCTCCGAGCCAATCCGCAAGAAGCAGGTCAGGGCATTTTTGGGTATAGTTGGAATTACTATCGAGATTCCATCCTCATTTTGCGCCACAAGAAAAAGGGCGGGGGCCATTGACGGATCTGATAAAAAGCGGGGCCCCGAGATAGTGAAGTGCAGATGCGGGCGGCGGAAGCACATTGCAGATTTTGCCGGACAGCCATGCTGCCACCGGTACTGCTCCTTGCCATGCCAGACTTCGGAAGGAACATCCCTGCAGGGACGGACCCTCGGAGGTGGGACTCGGTCGTCTTTAACTCCCAAGATGGTAGGCGGAGGAGGAGCACCCCATCTTGTACCGTCAGCCGGAAGCTCCTCCCAGGGAACAAAAATACGCTGTCTTGTTGAAAAGGAATGTCTGCGCTAAATATGGGCTATGGAGAGCTTCCGCTACTATCTCCTGGGGCGGCGGTTTACCTTGTGACTGATCACACCCCGCTCCAGTGATGCATAGGAACAAGGAAAGAAACGCCAGAGTGACGAGGTGTTCCTCTCTTTGCAAACCTTATCCATTTTCGGGTCCAGCATAGGGCTGGAAGCACAGACGGCAACGCTGAATGGCTCTCATCACGCCAACACTGCCTCTCGTCCCGAGTAGCCCCCCCTTGGTGTTGAGCGTGGGGGGGGGGGGAATATGTGATACAGCATAGTTTATCTTCTCGAAAT
>NC_133773.1:114163818-114219199 GCF_003597395.2 Chelonoidis abingdonii | reverse complement strand
CTGAGTCTAGCAGGAGAAAATTGCCTTGCTTCTCATGGAAAATGCCATTTTGAGCTGTCGGAAAAAAGACCTTTTACTGGGCTTTCTTCCACATAGAAGACTATAGTGAGTAAACATGTGACCCAGCGCAGTGTCACGACCTTGAGGAGTCAGAAACTACTTTCATGTTGGTTCTGATAAGATAGAAGTATAGTTCTTAAGGCCTTTGGTGCCACAGGGTTCTTTGTGCGGTGATTCAACAGGTTTCTAGAAGAATCACAAAAGTCTTCTTGTGCAGCTTGAGAGGGCCTGTTTAGTGTAGTCTCACTATGGCAAGGAATAATTATGCCTTTTCATTCTTTGGTTTATGCGTGTAGTTGTAGCCCTGTATGGTTCGGATTACCAGAGACAAAGTGGCTTATTGGAAGTTGATCTATAAAAGATATTACTATTACCTACCTGTTGTCTCCTATTTCTCGTTAGGGTCTGTCATCCAGTCTCCTTATTCGATAAAGCATTGGAACGGGAAGAAGCTCTGGCGGGCACTTAGGGACTCATTTTTAACAAACATACAACCAAGGCATTATAAGCGCCCTCACCTCAACAGTCAGACACTTACTTCAGATTTTTTTTCTTCTTTTAAGAAAGCATACTCACCTTATCAGGGAGATCATAGTGATCTTCCGGAGTGTTGAATGATAAACCCACTTTATTCTGCTTGTGGCTTTGTTTTGGCACCCACGTATTCTTAACAGCCTTGCGCATGTTATCTAATCGTGTACCTCTGTTTGATATTTGATTTTTAGGCAGTATCCAAGCCACCTAAAACCTGTCATCACATCCAGCTGCACCGCTACTCTAGCATTGCCTTTTTTGGTTGGTAATTATGTCCAACATATAGTATTCTACATATCCTCTTTGGAGGATAACAGCTTGTTGGATTGGGAGGGAAGCCAGTGATGGTGATTATACCTCGACTTTTAATAGGCTTTTGTACGTTTCACATGGAACTTTCTTACATAAACAACTAGAAATATAGCACTAGATGCCCTTACTTACAAGGGTGCACAAACCTGCTTTGGCAAACCATATTTGGTAGTAGTTAATTCAGTGGTTCACAAATTGGCGGTGGACAGAGCATATGGAGCGGGGGTCCTCAGATCTGTCCTTGGTTCCATTCTATCCAATACTCTTCATAAAGATTTGATATTACATGGACTTTAAATCTGCAGAACACCAAGTGGGAGGTCTGTTAGTGTGCTTTGGGGACTAGTATGTAGAATTCAAAATGATTGACTTCGTAGCGAATGATCTGAAATGAATACGACTAATTCAATGGACAATTCCAAGTACTAACTTAGGAAGGATAATAGATTGACAAATACCAAATGAGGAAATGGCTACTTAGGTGGAGTACTAGGCAGTCTTTTTCCCTTTCCCGTTCATGGAGGGATAGGTCTCCCATTGATGGCTATTAACCAGGATGGCAGGGATGCGTGGCCCTTCGCCTCTGTTGCCATAAGCTGGGGAATCGGCTGGGATGGATTCACTTTGTGATTATCTGTATCTGATTTCATTCCATCTGGAGCACCTGGCGTTGGGCCACTGATTGGAACCAGGTAATGCTAGACTGGACTTTTTGATTTTATACGTGGGTGTTCTTGTGTTCTTACTCAAGAAAGTGGATCTGGTCTTTTATATGAATCACAAACTAATTGGTTATCATTGTTACTGTTTGCCAAAAAAAAAGCAAAACATCATTGACTTGGGGTGTATGGTGCTAGGGTGTTTACAAACCGCGAGAAGTAGTTCTCTATACTTTGCTCATGTCATTTCATAGGTGTGCACCCACCATTGCCCCAATTTGCCCAGAGATTTTCCCTTAGTGGTATCCATTGGGTCAGCTCCAGACCTTGTGCCATGCCTGTAAGGGACACTGTCGGCTCTGCACCCTCGGTCTTTTCTTACTACCTGTGACAGTTGCTGGAACCACATCTGTTTGCTTCTGCGGTTTTTCATTGTTTTTCTTTAGTTAATTGAGTATTTGTTTAGCTAGTAGAGTAAATAACACTAGGTCTACCATTTTGAGAAAGAAGTCGGTCTGCTTTTAGAGCATACAATGTAGTATTTTATGTGTTGAGCCTGTGGTGCTTCACATATGCAATTACAACTGATTGGCTCCTTGTTTCTAAGATATTTAAAGTTTTTAACATTTTACGTCTATGTATTGTGCAGCTAGTAGAGTTTTAAATCATCAATTGTAAACCTAGGTCTTTCATGTATTTTATGATGTGCTTTACATATAATATTTACCTGTCTGTTATAGTAACACTTTAAAACCGCAAAGGGTCTATATTATAAAAATTTATTCTGAACAAAGGCAAAACTGTTATGTACTAGTTTCGTCCTTATTCTTGTTACTCGGGCTTCTTGACGTTCTTAGTAATTCATTAAATATGCATCTCTTGTCACTCGTTCCAGACCTAGTCTGGCAAGCTTGATGAGGCTCCATTGCCTGGATAAGCGCTTTTCCACATGTTGCAATGTATCCGGTTGAATTGCTCGCTGTGCTCGTTCTCCACTTGCTCCGCCGTTCGGTTGAACAAAATCTAGATGATGAGTGCAAAAATGTTCTTCTAGTGGACATGTTGCACAAGGCTTTTGTATGCCTTGAGGAGTTTTCCACCAACAACCTGTCGTTGCTTGCCTTGTGTTTTCCAAGCAAATTTATTGCCTGACTGGAAGGGCTTTCCCATGCCGTCTTTTCCTGCCACGAAGTGCATGGTCAATGCATCATCTCAAGAAGTTCAACGATCTGGGGCCAGCCAAAGCACCTTCCTTAGTCTTAGCTTCACTAACACTTGGAAAATTTTCCATGAGAGACTTGAAAGCTGCTTGTGTTTGTACAATGGCCTTGAACAAAGTTCTTCCGATTGATGTGGTGCGGTACAAGATCTTCCTGTATTCAACAAAGTGGTGGTGCTGAACATTTTCCTCCCAGGCTCCCATGACTGTCAGAGTGGCCAATCTTCTTGCATGTAGTGGGGAATCTCTTGCCTCGGACTATCCCATTCGCCGAGAAAACAGCCGTACAGCTGGATGTGATGACAGGTCTTTAGGTGGCTTGTGACTGCCTATAAAATCAAAATTCAAACAGAGTACACTATGTAGAAACATGCCAAGGTGTTAAGAATACTGTTGGGGCCAAACAAAGCCACAATCAGAATAAAGTGTTTATCATCACACTCCGGTGACAGATCATCTCTGATCTTCCCTGATAAGGTGAGTATTCTTTCTTTTAAAAAAAAAAAAAAATCTGAATATTTCTGACTGTGAGGTGAGCGCTTAAAGCCTTTTGTATTTTGTTAAAAATGTAGTCCAAGTGCCCTGCCAGGGAGCTTCTTCCCCTTTCCCTGCTTTATGAATATAGGATGACTGGATGACAGACCCAAGAGAAAGGATTAGGGAGACAAGGTAGGTAAGGTAATATCTTTTATAGGATCAACTTCCAATAAGCCACTTTGTCTCTTTAATATCCTGAGACCAACATGGCTACAACTACACTGCATAAACCAAGAGAAAGGATAATTTTTATCTCCTTTGCCATAGTGAGACTACACTAAACAGGCTCTTCTCAGCTGCACAGAAGACCTTTGTGATTCTTCTAAAACTCTGTGTGAAAGCACGAAAAATACAACCAAAGATACCTGTGGGCACCAATGCCAGAGATAACTATCTTCTATTCTGTATCACCAACATGAAAGTAGTCTGACTCCTCAAGGTTCGTTACCCAGGTTTACTCATATAGTCTCTATGTTTTGGAAGAAAGCCCAGTAAAGGTCTTTTTTCCACAGCTCAAAATGGCATTTTTCCATGAAAGACAGGCAATTTCCCTGTGCTAACTGCTAGCTCAATGAATTGGTATAAACAGTACGCCTAGGGAAATTCTGCATCACTACATATGTGCAGAATATATGCTCCCCCACAAATTTCTTTGCTTCACTGCAGAAAAAATGACTTGTGACGGAGAAGCAAAGGGAAGCCACAAGAGTAGTCACGTCCCCCTCTCTGGCAGCGCAGGCAGCTCTGTTCCTCTCGCTCACTTTTGTGGCATTCTCCGCATGTAGGGGCAGGGCTTCAGGATATTTCTGAGGAGGGAGTAGTGGGGCAGCCTCTGTCCTCTTAGGCAGAGCAGTATACTCCTGGGGGAATTCTGCACCATTGCGCAATGCAGAATTTTGCTGAAATTAACATGCACGCAGAACTTCCTTTCCCCCACAGTAATGGACTGCAGTGCTGCTAGCTGCCACTAGACCTGGCAAAGCCCAACTCACACATAGAAGACACTGCTGGGAGAAGGGAGAGGGAGCTAGAGGGTTCCTGGCAGCTGCAGTTCCCAGCATGTCCTGAGGGAAGGAAAGGACGGCACACAGGAAACTCCAAGCATGCCTGGTACCAAGCATCAGGGGGCAGCTGCTGAGCTGGGGGGAGGGGTATCTGGGCTGGGTGCAGGGTATCTGGGCTGAGGGTCCTGTGGCTGGGCTCTGGGATGGAGGGGGGTTGAGTGTATTGAATGGGGGGGACCACGGCTGGGCTCTGGGGGGGAAGTGTCTGGTGGATGGGAAGGGGGTAGAGAAATAGGAACTAGGTTGTCATAGGGATCTCTTTAACTCTCTACTCCTGGGGGAATTTGTGTGTCTCTCTATATTGTTACAGACATACTTGCTGGCAGGTATTTTGAAATAAATTACCAAAATGATTGAAACTGGCATGATTATGTAGTGTTATTTTGACTAATAAAATTTACAGAGTTTTAAAATATTCTCTGCAGATTGGGGGGAGGGGGGGCACAGAATGCCCCCAGGAGTAACTCAGCATCTAAATGTACCCCAGTGTCTCAAGTCATTGTCCCAGAAAACTACTATAATTTTGATCAGCCTACCTTACTACAGAAAGGCAATTATATCCAGACTATGAGGATCAGAAAAACAGCTGGTGGGTCCCCCAAACAGAAAGTATTTTCTGTTAACTATCTTTGAGACAGAAAGGGCAGTATGAGGATGATGATACAGCTGTTTCACCCAAGGAAGGTGGAATATTCACTGTCATGTTTTCTAAGAGAGGAGTTTATTATAGGTTGTGCTGGTAGCATCTTAATGCCCAATTTCATCTCAACTCTGAACAATACATTGTCTTCCAGGCTAACAGGGTTTTAACTTAAGTGCAATATTTGTGGAATTTTTTTTTTCAGGCATAGATTTTAAGTAGAAAAGCATTTTCCCTCTTTGGATTTTCTTAGATTTGACAAACCATTCTGCATTAATATCAACATGAATTCTTTAATTCTTCCTTGAAATTCCCTATTTGCTTGCAGCATCTGGCAGTTGACTTGAAAGTTTAAATCTGCCTAGAAGAACATATATCCAAAATGAAGTGTTTCAATTATTTCTTTATTCATTTTATGGTACGCTAAAGTCAATGATATCATGTATCAGGGGGTAACCGTGTTAGTCTGTATTCACAAAGATGTGGTATGGCGTGTAGTTGCTGGTGAGTATTTGAGTGTGTTGTGCATAGGTCTGTGCATAGGTCTGTGTTGCCAGAACAGGCGGACTGATTCTGCGTACCAGAGAGCACTCTGAAGAGGCTCCTAGGCAGTAGAAATGTGGTGATCTATACCTTTGGCGTGGTGGTAGGTGATAAAAAATTTTCTTTGGTGCCGGTGTATAAATGCCCAAGAATTGTAAGGTGGCTCTAGAGTTTTTAGTGAGTGTAATGGGTCATCAGTTTTCTTGTTCAAGAGGTGTGACTCAACAAGAAGAAGGTCTTAGATTGTGTTCTACACCTCTCTAGGGAAAAACATGGAATGTAACCAGAATTCCCTCCTCATGACAATTCCCATTGCTAATATACATGAGGACATGTGTGCTGAATCAACTGCAGCCTGAAGTATGGAACTGGAGACCAGATTGCCTTCCTGTAAAATTGCCTGGAAACAATTACATCCTGCTGGGTAGCCTGTCTGCAAATTCTTTCATCCAGACAAAGGGAAGGGGATATATCAGTGGTTTGAGCATTGGCCTGCTAAACCCAAGGTTGTGAGCTCAATCCTTGAGGGGGCCATTTAGGGATATGGGGCAAAAATCTTTCTGGGGATCGATCCTGCTTTGAGCAGGGGGTTGGACTAGATGACCTCCTGAGAACCCTTCCAACCCTGAGATTCTATGACTCTAAGTCATACCTGACCATCAGTGCCAAGTAGTCAGAGATCCGGAACTGCAGTCCAGCCAAGGAGAAGACCTTTCAACCCATAAGGTCCAGTCTCTTACCTTCCCTGTCTGCCGGGGTGCAGCATAGGTGTTGTTGTTTGGTCCACTCCAATGCAGCCTGTATCACCAAGAAATTAGGCAGATGATGTGAAAACAAAAATTCTGACCTCTTAGGGGGGACATAATATCTTTTCTCGGCCTCTTCAGAGTCAGTACGCATATGGCTAGGGTATGCCACACAGTGCGTGCCAGTTGAAGAATGGCCTCATTGATCTGTAGAGCCACCTTTGCTGGTACTGATGTGTGCAGAATGTCTAGTAACTGATGCTGATTGTCCTGCACCTCTTCTAGTGGGATTCCAAGAGCAGTGGCTACACTCCACAGCAGCTCTTGAAACGGTTGGTAGTCATCTGGTGGGGAGGAAGATGTCAATGACATGGCAGGGTCTGGAGACAAGGACAAGAGTCTCTCCAGATCCACTGGTACCGTCAGAACCAGGCTAATGGGTGCATTGTCTAACTCCGTTTCTGAATATCTCTTGGACAAAAGGTTGTGTGGGCAAAGTCGAGGAGTTTCCCAAGATGAACAGGACTGCTCTGAAGACGAATACTGAAGCCATGAGCTCCAATATGGCCAACTCAGTTGATCCTGCTGTTGTGACCCCTGCGCCCAAGGAGTCTGGTACCACTTTTGCCTTACCTACGAAGTGGGGAACTGCAGGATGCCGTCAGAACCCTTCAGTAGTCATGCTTCCGGAATGGGAGTGGCAGGCAGGTGAATGTTCGTATCCTCAGAATTGGAGGAATCTGAGACTTCCGCAAATGGCAGCACTGACAGAGCCATTAGAACAGGGTGTGTCAGAGTGTAGGCAGCAGATAAGCACAGCGAAGCATGCAGAGACCTCAGTCTCTCTAAGGCAAATAGCTTGTGGGGGCCAGGGACACTTCCGAGTCTCCCCAGAGTCAGTGGTATCTGGTTTGTTGATGGGAACAGAACAAGTAAAGGCATCAGCCTCGGAAAAGACATTTCTTGGGATGCCAGCAGAGCTGAAGTAGGCAGAGCATAAGTGTCTGAGATCAGTGTCAATGGATCTGGTGAGTGGTTCAGCCTTTTGTTGCTCTTGTGAGCCCTGGAATGAGTCGTTCCTCGGGGGATGGATTTTGTGGACAGTGCAATGTCTTTCTTGGATTTGGAGGAAGACTTACTGCCATGCTTCTGAGACTCGTGGGTAGGCCATGGTGCAGACTCCATAGCACTGGTACCAGCAGAGCCAGACAGAAGTTGTACAGTAGGGGGTGCAATCTCAGGTTGCTCAGACCAATGTACAGTGCGAGTTCCCCGGCTAGGATCCGATTTCAATCCCTTGTCAGCTTCCATTAAGAGCTTTTTGAGGCGAAGAACTTGGCTTTCCCACACATGGGCAGGGAAGGAGAGGCAGATACTGCACCTGAATGTGATGTGGGGTTCCTCCAAACAGTACAAACAGCACTGGTACTGGTCGCAGATGGAAAACAAGCAAACGCAGGAAGCACAGATTTTGAATCCTAGTGTCTTNACTTGGCTTTCCCACACATGGGCAGGGAAGGAGAGGCAGATACTGCACCTGAATGTGATGTGGGGTTCCTCCAAACAGTACAAACAGCACTGGTACTGGTCGCAGATGGAAAACAAGCAAACGCAGGAAGCACAGATTTTGAATCCTAGTGTCTTCGGCATAATTCACTACCCAGGCCCAGGTAATGACGGAGGGGAAAGACTGGTTGGCAGGAAAACAACCGAAGTGGCATCCCATGTCCTTAGCCCTATCAACTATTATGAAACTAGAAATTACCTATAAAGAACAATAAAATCCTAACTATGAATAAGGATAGAATCCATTTTTCTAAAATTTGTTGAAAATGCACATTAAGGACAAGATGGCAACTGAAGCTCTGAATCAGACCATGAGGTGATGAGAAGGAACTGAGGACACTGGCGGTCTACCCCACCCTGCCCTTTATTGCCTCGGGTGAAACAAGGCAATACAAGGGTACAAGTGTGGACTACTTTCAAAAGCTCTGGCTCTGGGCACGTGCACATAACCCTCAGTGGAATACACTAGAGATGATCACTCAAAGAAGAATGATGGATTACTTGGCCCAACTGTCACAATCTTTGCAGTCTCCTTCACATCTCTGACTCATTAAAACCAATGAAACTGTTGCATGCAAATCAGATGAGACTAAGGGTGGCGATTAATTGAGTTGCATCTGATGTGCAATGGTCTAGGACAGTTGGCATAGAGAGATACATGACTTACCGTTTTATTACATATAGATTTCAGACAATGCCTACTTTGCAGAACTTTCTAGGTTATCACAAATCAAGTCCCATGAAGTTTTCCACCCACAAAACATGTGCCTCCCCATCCCAATTAATCAATTACTCCATCCCAATCCACTTCCTATAGCAGCGATAGGCAACTTATGGCCCGGGTGCTGAAGACGGCATGCAAGCTGATTTTCAGTGGCATTCACACTGCCCGGGTCCTGGCCACCAGTCTGGAGGCCTCTGCATTTTAATTTAATCTTAAATGAAGTTTCTTAAACATTCTGAAATCTTATTTACTTTACATATAATAGTCTAGTTATATACACCTCTACCTCGATATAACGTGACCTGATAAAACACAAATTCAGATATAACACGGTAAAGTAGTGCTCCAGGGGGGCAATGCTCCGCACTCTAGTGGATCAGAGCAAGTTCAATATAACGCGGTTTCACCTATAACACAGTAAGATTTTTTGGATCCTGAGGACAGCATTATATTAAGGTAGAGGTGTATTATACATTTATAGAAAGAGACCTTCTAAAAAGGTTAAAATGTATTACTGGCATGCAAAACTTTAAATGAGAGTGAATAAATGAAGATTCGGCACAGCGCTTCTGAAAGGTCGCCGACCCCTGTCCTATAGCATTGTTACTGTTTTCTAATAGGCACAGCAAGAAGCTTGACGTTCTCATCACTTCCCTTTTAACTTTTTAAAACAGTTAAATTTCCATTTGGTGGATGAAAGTAAAGCATAATATTTCTAGTATCACAAAGCTTTTAAGTATTATGTTCTTTCAAATACTCCAGAATGACACAAAATAACACCCTGCCCTCCCCACAAAAAACCCAAAACAGACACCCATCACTGTCTTCCTCAGAAAAATCCAAGATTTTTTTTTTTAAATACCTCAAGGAGGAAAAAGTGTTTTCCCCTCCACAGTTTCTCCTCTATCTGCAAAAGAAGATAGCAAAGCAAAAAAAGACAAATACCTGATACAGCATCAAGTGAACCAACTGATTTGTTTAGCAAAAGTTATGCTGCTGGAGTTTGGGGCCAAGAGGTTCTCTAATGGATTGGGAAAAAAAGGCAAGAAAAGCTTGTTAATTAAAATAAAGAAAGATCCAGCAGGACCATGTAAAGAGTAATGAAGCTTTGGGTCTACTGATATAGTCAGACACTGATATGTTCAATAGTTGGTGAGTGAAGGAACATGAAGTCTGAGGGACTCAATTGATTCAAGAAGCCTCAAACTCCTCCAAGCGTCAGTGCTTTGATATTACTCAAAAGAATGAATTTATTGATTCTAAACATAACACTAATAATAGAAGAAAGAAGAGTTGAAGCCATGTTGGTCCCAGAATATCACAGACAAGGTGGCTGCGGTAATATATTTTACTGGACCAGCTACTGTTGGTGAGAGAGACAAGCTTTTGAGCTTACAAAGAGCTCTTCGTCAGGCCTGAGAAACTTGCTTAGGCTATCATAGCAAATACAAGATGGAAAGAGATGTTTAAGTTGGTCCAATAAAAGATATTACCTCACCCACCTTGTCCCTCTAATACAAAGAGCTGAGACACCAATTCAGCAAGGTATTTAAGCATGAGATAAAGTACCTTGCTGAACTGAGCCCCAGGAGAAGAGGCAAATATGATAAAATGCAATGTCATTCAAAGCTACGATGTGGAACTAGTCAGTTGTAACCAGGAGTTCCACTGCTAAAGGACAGTCGGAAAGACTCTGACCAGTGAAGCAATAGATGTGAACTGAGTACCTCAAGCAAGCATAAGATGACCGCTAATGTGTTCATCTATGTAGAACTTGGAGTTAAAGGGAGCTCTTGCCAAACCTCTTGGATGCCACTGTAATACCAATAAACACATTTTTAAAAAATATAGTCAGAGGGCATCCCAGTCTGACTCCTTCCCTTTCCCTTACTACAGCTGATCCGGCAGTTCCTTGGTTTAGTGTGCTGCCACTGTAGCAGATGTGGCATGAACCCAGAAGGGGTGTCAAACATATAACCCAGGGGTTCAGAACAGTGATTCAGGCATCCTGTCAAGATAATGACAGAAAATGGCAATTTAATAATATGTATCTCACCCAAATCTGAGTGGAATTTCATGGGACACAGAAAAGGCACTTCTGCAGTCCAAGGGAATTCTCAATGTCAAATATCAAATGCCGATTGCAAACAAGGGAGATACGAGATCTTTTCAAAGAAAAGATTACACATTCTTTATAATGGAAAGTGTTAGACAAGCTAAATAGAGGGGTCACTACCAACTTCCCCATTAATATATCCCATATACATAAATGCACCAATTATATAGCAGTGAGATCTGTCATGTAGATCATCATGTTCCTTTACCTGCATCATCTGTATTCTACCCATTATCCCAATACTACTAACATTCCATGCTTCTGAACTGCTTTCAATCAACTTACAAACTATAAGAAGGGTTTTCTTCCTTCTATGCCCCAAATTTAAAAATTCCAGTGCCCAAGGAATATTCAAATCTTGGATCACTAATAGGTTTAAAATCCAGTCTCTTGTGCCCACTAGTAATTCTGTCTAGAAAAGGAGTGCTTTATACCATTAGAAAGCCAGGAATTCTCCCTTCCCTTTCCAAAGGATTAAGTGTATTTGTTTCCACCACAGTACACAGTAATCAGTTAGTACTGTATAAGACCTAAAACTGTAACATTATTCTGGAAAAGTTATTTTTTAGGAACACGTAAATATTACATAAACATTTTATAATCTCGTTGACTGATGGCACACCTGGCTTTACAGATGCTGGTAACACAAAAAACGGAATCAACAAAAATTCTAACAATTTTTTTAAAAAAATTTCCCTGAAAAAAAAAGTGAGACACAAATGCAAAAGATATAAAATGATGGAACACTGTAAAAGATTTTACTAACAAAATGATTTACATAACTTAATCATGGATTTGCCACCTTTGAATTCATTCCAATGAAGCTTTTATACCATGCTACACACTACATCTATCTCACACATTGCCAATAACTTAACACTTCTGACACTGTCAGTAACAAATTGTGAGGCAATGAAAAGTAAGGCAAAGGATAAGATTTTGAGTAATAAGTTCTTTTCAATAAATTATGAAAATGGACTTGACAGTGTCCTTTCTTTTTAAAAATTCAGGCAAGTTAATGTAGGCTTCCTCTGTGCTGTTTTAGTAAGAAACCATTAATATGGCACCATCATTTACTAACATCACACCACAACGTACATTTTCCGATCAACTTGAATTTAAAAAAAAAAATTAACTGTTTACAGTTATTCCAGCATAACTCTGCAGAGACGAGGTTACATGGATGCTAGAAGATGACTGTATTATAAAAATTTGCTTAGCCTCTTAAGACTAGGTGATTATGCAAAATGAATAGCTGTTGAGAACCACCTAATTCCTAATTAATTCTGATAGCAACTGTTTTCCTTCTTTTCTGAAAGTTGCTCACAAAAAGAAAGTTAATAAGGGATACAGTATTCCAGAAAAGAAAATCTTTCCTGTGCCAGATACTTAGGGATGCCTAGTTAATCCAGGCACTTCATTACTAACAAGTTCCAGCTACTAATTCTGTATATGTACAGAAAGTATGAGGATGGGAAGGAGGCTGAGATGAAAAAATGCACTAGAGAAAACACAATGAAGTTTCACAGTTTCAGATTTCCTTCTCAGACTTCTATGAATGCTTAAAAATAAATTTTCTAATTAAAAGAAAAGCTAGCAAATAAAACCCAGTGTACTAAATACAGGGTCATTTACCTTCAAATAAACTGAGGTCTCTTCGTAGCCTTGGTCCATAAAGCCCTTCTAAAATACTTTCAAAACCTGAAAACAAAAGAAAAACATTTAAAATGGTGAACAAAACCCTTCACCTCAAAATAAATCAACCAAGCAACACAAAAGCCCCAACTAGGCAAATACTTTTTAAACATATGTAGCAACTAAAAATTGTTACAATTTACCAGGTAGAAATATTTTTTCCTTTATCTATAGTGCCGTTCAACAGAATTAGAAGATCAACCTAAGACAAGGCAATTGCCATCTGTACCGAATCAGCCTATTAAGCCATGCCCCAACAACCTTATCAGATTTAAAAATAACTACAAGGAATCTTAAAGGTGAGACGATTAACCTCATAGCTTGTCCACAAATATAGCAGTATCTTCTTTTCATTGAGAGGTAGGCTCCTCAATGACAAAAATGTGAGCTTCAAAATATAAGGTTCTCAACTTTGAATTTCAGAATTATATAATTACAATATGCATTCTAATAATATGAATGTATACAAATGTATCAACTATGAACTTTTCTAGAGTAATGCAAAGCTTGTTTCCTCTTTTTGAATTATAGCTAAAATTATATAATAGTGCACTATTTGAGGGGAAAGGGGAGAAGGCTCTCCCAAGAATTCTTCCTAGTCTCACACAAAAATGTTTTAAAATTAAAAATGAAACAAATCAAAATATTTTCAAGATTCACCAGTTTACTTTAGACATCTGGAAATATCAATCACATAGGACTACAATGGAAGAAAATATGATATGTCAGGAGGCAACTGACAAGAGGAAACAGAAAGGTTGTTCAAGTCTACTGCTAGAAATAGGGGAGGAGTTTCCAACATCGGAGTGGCAAGAGGGAGTCTTTAGCCTGGTCTATACTACAGGGTTAGGTTGAATTTAGCCGCGTTAGGTCGATTTAAAAAATGACTGCGTCCACACAACCAACCCCATTCCATCGACTTAAATGGCTCTTAAAATTGACTTCTGTACTTCTCCCCGAGGGGAGTAGCGCTAAAATTGACCTTGCTGTGTCGAATCTGCGGTAGTGCAGATGCAAATTGATGGTATTAGCCTCCGGGAGCTATCCCAGAGTGCTCCATTGTGACCGCTCCGGACAACGCTTTGAATTCCCATTCACTAGCCAGGTACACAGGAAAAGCCCCGGGAACTTTCAAATTTCATTTCCTGTTTGGTAAGCGTGGAACTCAACAGCACAGCTGACCATACAGTCCCCCCAGAATCATTAGTGTAGAATGTCTCTATGTTTCTCCCTATCATCTAAAAAACAAAACAAAAAACCACACTCGCGATGACGTTTTCCAAGCTGATGCAGTCCTCCTAAGCTGATAGGGCACAGCTTAATGCATGAAGGCATTCAATGGCAGAGGCCAGGAAAGAATTAAGTGAGCGTGAAGAATGGAGGCAGGACATGATGCTGAGGCTAATGGGGGAGCAAATGGAAATGATGAAGTGTCTGTTGGAGCTGCAGGAAAACCAACAAGAGCACAGATCCCCGCTGCATCCACTGTATAACCGCCTACCTTCCTTCCCATGTTCCACAGCCTCCTCACCCAGACGTCCATGAACGCGTAGGGGAGGCTCTGGGCAACCAGCCACTCCAATGCAGAGGATGATCCAAGCAACAGAAGGCTACAACTCAAACTGTTTGATTTGTAGTGTGGCTACAATAAGCAATGTGGCCTTGTCCTTCCCTCCTTCCCCACCCCACCTTGTCCACTATCTCATTTTTTTTTTTAATAAAGAAAGAAAGAATGCATGGTTTCAAAACAACAGTTACTTTATATCAAAAGGGAGGAGGGTGGTTGGCTTACAGGGAATTAAAATCAACAAGGGAGGTGGATTTGCATCAAGGAGAAACACACACTACTGTCACACCGAAGCCTGGACAGTCATGAAACCATTTTTCAAAGCCTCTCTGATACGCAGTGCGCCTTGCTGTGCTCTTCTAATTGCTCTGGTGTTGGCTGCTCAAAATCAGATGCCAGCCGATTTGCCTCAACCTCCCACCCCTCCATAAATGTCTCCCCCTCACTCTCACAGATATTATGGAGTACACAGCACGCAGCAATAACAATGGGAATGCTGGTTGCGCTGAGGTCTGACCTAGCCAGCAAACAGCACCAGCGAGCTTTTAAACATCCAAAGGCACATTCTACCACCATTCTCCACTTGCCCAACCTATAGTTGAACTGCTCCTTACTACTGTCCAGGCTTCATGAGCCATGGGAGCCAGGGGCAGGCTGGGGTAGGTACAACTGCGCTATGCTGCTGGCCAGGAGAGCAGCCTGAGGCAGAAGCCTCCAGCTCGCATGATATTCCAGGCAGGACTGACTCTCCATGAGACGAAACTTAAGGAAGAGAACGAGCTGGAGTCTCTGGCTCCCATTCGGTACTCCAAGAGGAGGATGGCCATGTCTGTCCAGGTGCCTGTGATCAACCTCACTGAGGAAGATTCCCAGGAGTCCTCCCAGAGCAGCAGTACCATGTCTGCCAGCAGCACCAAGACCAGAACAGATCCCCCAAGCTCGTCGCTGGGGAGCAGGAGAGTAGAGTTGCACGGGAAGTGGTGGAATACCAAGATGGGTAAGATTTTGGAATTGGGGAGCTCGGGGGGGGGCGAAGATCAAGTGCTTCTCCTAGTGGCCTGCAATCATTGTCTCCTACAGAGTCACATCCAAATGTCAGGCAATCTCCGGAATGCACTGGGTGCAATGGTTTGGGGATGGGAAGTTCTCCAAGGTTTCAGCAGACAAGCTGGTGGGTCTGATGGCTTTTAGGCAGCATTTCAACCACTCCATGTTTAATAAGCTGGCCTCCAATCAATGAGCCGTACACCATGCCCTGGAGATTGCTAGGAGCCAGGCAGGGAAGATCTTCCCAGAACCCAGAGCCAAGCGTCTAAAGACTAACTTCTGCAACAGCAGCAAGGAGTGGGTGGACGACGACCATAGCAGAGAGCAAATGGCTTCCGAAGTCACAAACAACAACAGGAGCTTTGAAGACAGTTGTTTATCATGTGGAAGAAAAAAACCAGACGCATTCCACCCACAGTTTGAGGGGGGCCTTTCCCAGACTTGCCGGGATCGATTCCTGGAGCTCTTCTACATGTTTGACGAGGACAGGTACCACTCCTACTGCACCATCTGCTGCAAAGGCAAGACATTACTGCTGCATAGCAATGCCAGCTGCTGCAGGGGCTTCTGTGTCAAATGCTTGGAGGGCCTGGTAGGGTAAGGTACCTTGGCCAAGGCAAAAGAGCAAGAGCCCGGAGCTCTTACATGTGTCAACCACAGAAGTGCTATGGAGTGTTACAGCGCCGACTGGACTGGAATGTATGGCTGCAAGACTTCAACAGTGACAAAGGACAGGAATATGATGCATCTAACATCTAAAAAGGCCGGCACATTTCCCAGAGTCACTAGCCTTGATAAGAGAACGTCAATGATTGCATTGGCTACTTGGATCACAGCAGCCCTCACAGTAGACTTGCCCACAACAGCAGCAGTGACGGTGATCTGAGCAGGCTCCGTGCTTGCCGTGGTATGGCGTCTGCATAGGTGACCCAGGAAAAAAGGCGCGGAACAATTGTCTGCCATTGCTTTCACGGAGGGAGGGGAGACTGACGACATGTACCCAAAACCACCCGTAACAACATTTTTGCCCCATCAGGCACTGGGAGCTTAACCCAGAAATCCAATGGGCGGCAGAGACTGCGAGAACTGTATCTCTCCATAAGTCGATGCTAGCCACAGTAGTGAGGACACACTCCGCCAATTTAATGCGCTTAGTGGAGACATATGCAATCGACTGTATGAAATTGATTTCTAAGCATCTACTTCTAGAAAATTGACCTAATTGCATAGTGTAGACATCCCCTTAGGCTATTTACACACTACAGCTTAAGTACGTATAAGTTATGTTGCTCAAGGGTGTGAATAAGCCACCAAGTGACACAAGTTAGCACTGTCCACACAATCACTTTAGTCAGTGTATGTCGGTGGGAGAGGTTCTCCCACCAAAGTAGTTACCATCGCTCACAGGGGCTGCAGTAATTAAGTCAAGGAGAGCTCTCTCCCGCCTGCTTAAGTTATGCTACTGAATTACATCATACACGCTTATCACTTCATGAAATCATTATTCAAAATCATAGGGACATTATTCTTCTGATACTGAGACAGTTCTGAAAAGACGTCTTGTGCTCAGCTGTCTCTTTAAGGTATTCATGCACGCTGTGTACTCATTATAATTACATTTTGGCCAATTAATTCTCCAAATTGCAAGTTAACCCTGTTCAAACATCTCTGAAGATGGTTAGAAATGGAAAAACTAACATCATTGTTCAAACAATCATAGTTCTTGGGTTTGCATAGTTATACCAACTTTGTGAATGAGAGGTCCATGAAAGCCTCTCCTTTAATTACTAAATAAGAAATGCACGGTTAGTGTAAATGTCATCTTCTATAGACCTATCTCTCAGTATTCTTCACCTCATACCTGGAGGAACCGACAAAGAACCAACAGAACTGGTCAAAAAATGTTAAAGGATTTTTTTCCTAAGAAAAATAGCTCTAACATTTTCAACTGAAAATTTCTGCAAATGAACTCAGGGGAGAGAGGGGAGTGTCTTTTTATTTCTTCTTTCTTGCTCAACTTTTCAATGGAAATATGAGAAAGGGGCAGGGTAGGAAGAAAAGATTTTAAACTTCAAAAACGAATTTTTTGCAAAAGTGTTCAACATTTTAAATAACTGAAAAGTCATTCTTTTTCCTACACCTGCAAAATTAAAATGACTGGCATGTCTCCAACAGCTCCCCCCATTTTTTTTTTTTAAATCAGCTTTATAGCTAATTGTAATATAAATTCCTGTTCATATGCAACTGAACTAGGACCAATTTCAGATCTCAGTCTGCTCTGATAGTCAACCTGGGGCAATTTCCCTCCTTGATTTACCTGGGGCTGCTTCTGTCTATGTTGGATACAATCTCCAGGCCCAGACAAATGTTACTGTGTTGGTTACCCTTGGTTCATATTTTCAAACTTTTCTTTGCAAACATCAAAGCTAGAAAGAAGTGTTTTCAAAATGAAAGCTTAGATTCTGACATTGTATGACTCTGTGAGCAAGTGATCTAGGCATGTTTGTTATAGCTATTCCCTAACTCCAGCCCTACCAAGGAGGTGTCAACTTTCCATTCAGAGGGGAGTGAGCCCAAGCACACATCATATTGAACATACGCAGTCTATGCCTGGGGTGTCTCAAATAATCTGTAATACAACATCATTATGTTGATTTTTGGTACTTTTCTTCCCCCTAGAACTTTAATTATTTTGTAGTTATCATTACTTTGTTTCAGCTAGTTACTTCTTGAATTAACTCCTGCATCTTACTTAAGAGTATATATAATATATGGAGATATACCTATCTCATAGAACTGGAAGAGACCCTGAAAGGTCATTGAGTCCAGACCCATACCTTCACTAGCAGGACTAAGTATTGATTTTGTCCCAGATCCCTAAGTGTCCCCCTCAAGGACTGAACTCACAACCCTGGGTTTAGCAGGCAAACGCTCAAATCATTGAGCTATCCCTCCCCCCACACTGAGTACTCTAGAACTATGTTGGATACGATCTCCTCATACTCTAGAATTAACTGTTTCAAGAAACAGTCATTTAAAGTGTTGAGAAATTGCTTCTCATAATTTTGTCCTATAGTGTCATTTGACCAGTTTACACACAGGTAACTGAAAAGTTCCATTATTACATTGGCATAGTAGTTCCACAACAGTGAAAGTTACATGAGATTTCAATTTTAACAATGGTGAAGAGTCTATGAAAAGAATGTGTTTTGCATGAGAAGAACTTGAAACGCTTATTGAAATTTATGAACTGCTTGAATTTCTATGGCAGTTTGCAGTGATAAAATATATAGGTTAGTTTCTGGTTTTTTTAAGAGTAGAGTGACAATTTAATTTTTTTTGCATCTGATATTGTTTTAAAAATGATCTTAACACATATTAAAGTAGTCTGATGTATGAAATTAAATGTGTGTGATTCTTTGCTATGAGTAGACTGGAAAAATGTTAGAAGAAATAACTATACAAAATACGTGGTGAAAGGTTTTAAAAGTTACTGTATTTAACATCAATATTTTGTTGTTGCTGGTCAAAGCTGACATAGTTACTGATGACAAAGTATAATAGTCAATTATAAATTATGCTGACACCATGACCCCACATATTGAAGTTTAAAGAGCCAGACTGTATTACAGTTGAATCTTCCAAAGTTGTGTACTGTGGTAGGAAACAGATGTCTTGTTACATTATATCGTCCTAAACCCTGTCATTAGGGTAAATACAGGAGTAACTGTGTGAATGAAACAATCAGAGGGATAAATACCAGGATAAACTCCTCCCCCTTCCTGGTATTTAAGTTACACACAATGTTCACACAAGAACTAATGGATACAAACTGGCCAACAACAAGTTTAGGTTTGAAACTAGATGAAGGTTTCTAACCACCAGAGGAGTGACATTCTGGAACAGCCTTCAAAGGGGGAAAAAAATGCTAACTGGCTTCAGACTGAGATTAAGAAATTTATGGAGGGAATGGTATCATGAGACTGCCTACTATGGCACATAGCCAGTCTACAACTGCTAGTTGCAAATATCTCCAGTGGCCAGTCATGGGATACTAGATGGAGAGGGCTCTGAGTTACTACAGAGAATTATGTCCAAGGTGTCTAGCTTTTGGGGCTTGCCCACATGCTCAAAGTCTAGCTCACCCCCCATATTTGGGGTTGGAAAGGAATTTTCCCCCAATTCAGATTGGCAGATTCACCTTCCTGTGCAGCATGGAGCAGGGGTTGCTTGCAGGTTTTAACTAGTGTAAATGGTGGATTATCTGTAACTTGAAGTCTTTACCTCATGATTTGATTTGAGGACTTCAGTCACTCACCCAGAGGTTATGGATCTATTACAGAAGGAGGTGAGCGAGGTTGGTGGCCTGCAATGTGCAGGACAGAGCAGATGATCATGATGGACCTTTCTTGTAATCTACTAATAGAAAAAATTACATATAAAGCATTTGTCACACTTTTCACTGCTGGGGTTACTCACTGACAGGTAGAGAGAGGCATGCTTCACACTGATAGAGACATGGAATGCAAGTACGGATAATACTGCTGTAGCTGCTGTTAGCCAAACTCATTCTTTGGAAATACGGGATTGACTAGGGCATGTTTCAGGAAACAAGCAGTCATGCAAACTACTTATCTTCAGCTGACTGGTTATGTTATCATTGCTGTGACGAAGTTCCTCCTCTACCTTGGTGGGTCCTCCGCTTATTGGCAGATTTTGCCAACCTCAGAGATCTTCCTGGGTTGGATCAGGAGTTGCGAGGTTTACAGGGGGAACCCAGGCCCACCCTCTACCCCAGGTGCCAGCCAAGGGGGCCTTGGGGACTGCAGCTGTCTAGAGTACCTTCTGGAACAGCTACATGACAGCTACAATTCCTTGGGCTACTTCCCCATGGCCTCCTCCCAACATCATCTTTGTCTTCACCGCAGGACCTTCTTCCTGATGTCTGTTAACACTTGTACTCCTCAGTCCTCCAGCAGCACGTCCTCTCACTTCCAGCTCCTTACGCGCACACCTCACTAACTGGAGTGAGAGTCTTTTTATACCAGGTGTCCTGATTAGCCTTAATTAATTCTAGTAATTTCCCAATTGGCTACAGTTGTCCTAATTAGCCTGCCTGCCTTAATTAGTTCTAGAAAGTTCCTGAGTGTTCTGGAATAGTCTCTGTTATCTTACCCAGGGAAAAAGGACCTGCTTAACCTGAAGCTAATATACCTACCTTCGACCACTCTCTTGTAGCCATCTAGCCTGACCCTGTCACGTTGCTAAACATAATGGTCTACCCATATCGTATTTACTTCACTGATTTTTCATTGGTGATTAAATGTTAGAGAGAGACCTTCTTAAAGTATGTTGAGACCTCTCATGCCATACAGAACAGTCAACACAGCCAGTAAGCCTCAGCGATGCTGTTTCTCCCTCTCCAGCTCTCTGCTCTGTCCCTGGAGAGAAACCCCCTGTAGTACACCAATCTTCCTCACAAAGAAGAAAACTACCATCATATCTTTGGTTAAGGCTGAATTAGGACAACCCCCTCTCCCAAATCTATCCAGACATTTGAAAGTGTGGAAACAAGTTAGACAAAGTTTCCAGTATTCCTTGTCATTTTCACTTCATCTACAATGCACTCCAAAAGGCATTTACTTCATCAAACTTAGTCACAAAATGTTAATTTCAGCAGGGCTGAAACAAAATAACTAAATAAAATGAACTATGAAACAGATGTATCAATAAATTGATACAAGAAGTATGAGGTCAACATCAAGATTTTGTGTGAAAGAATTGGCTAAAGTGGGATACTTGTTGTTTCAGTATACATTGGATATAGATTCATAAATTCATAGACTCTAGGACTGGAAGGGACCTCGAGAGGTCATCAAGTCCAGGCCCCTGCCCTCATAGCAGGACCAAATACTGTCTAGACCATCCCCGATAGACATATTTTAAGCTACTCTTAAATCACTCTCCAGAAGATGAGATGCACAAATCACCAAAAAAGCTAAAAGAATCCGTGGCACTTATAGAAATAACAGACGTTTGAGCATGACTTTTTGTGGGTGATACCACTCGAGATGCATGTTATTCAACCCACGAAAGCTCCTGGCTCAAAACGTCTGTTAGTCTATAAGGTGCCACAGGATTCTTGCTGCTTTTACAGATCAGACTAACACAGCTTACCCTCTCTGATACATACCGAAGGCAATTTATTCAGTGTGTAACCACTCTGACAGTTAAGGAACAATTTTCCTAACGTCCAGCCTAACTCCTTTGCTGGCAGTTTAAGCCCACTTGCTTCTTGGTTCTAGTCCTTAGAGGCTAGATGACAAGTTTCTCCCTCCTCCTATGACCCCTTTTAGATACCATGAAACTGCTATATGTCCTCTCACGTCTTCTCTTTTCTAAACAAACACTATCCATGCTTTCAGCCTTTCTTCATAGGTGCACTGTTCTCATGACTTTAATCATTTCTTGTTGCTCTTCTCTGGACTCTCTCCCAATTTCTCCACAATCTTTCTTGAATGCAGTGCCCAGAACGGAACGATACCTACCAGTTGAAGGCCTAACCAGTGCAGAGTAGAGCAGAAAATGACTTCTTGTGCTTCCTCAAAGCACATGATCACCGTTATGCATCCCAGAATCCACGTTTGCTTTTTTTGGCAACAGCACTCACACTGTTGACTCATATTATTCAGCTTGTGGTCCATATAAAACCTAGATCCCTTTTTGCTGTACTCCTTCTAGGCAGTCCTCCCCATTCTGTAATGTGGAAAACTGATGGGAAGTTCCTTCCTAAGTGGAGCACTTTGCATTTGTCCTATTAAACTTCATCTGTTCAACGCTCAGACCATTTCTGCAATTTTGTCCAGATAATTTTGAATATGAACCTATCCTCTCAAAACAGTTGCATCCCCGCAGTTGGTATCATGCAAACTTAATAAGACACGTTCTATGCGCAAATTTATCTAAAGTTGTTGATGAAGATACTTGAACACAGCCAGTCCCCAGGAAACAGAACCCCTGCGAAGAACCCCACTTGTTATACCTTTACAGCAGGACTGGGGAACCACTAATAACTATCCTGAGTACGGTTATTCAGCCATTATGCAACCACCTTATAAGTAGCAACCTAGTTATCTGATAAGAAATAAAACCAGACCTGTACAAAATGCCTTACAAAGTCTAGGTATACCAATCTGACCAACTCTCTCTATCAAAAATCCTATCAAAGAAAGCTATCCGATTGTTTGTAACGTGATTTGTTCTTTAAATCCATGCTGGCTATTCCATACACCTTAGAAAGGGGAATTAATATCGGGGGGAGGGAGAGGATTATTTAAGCTTAGTACTAATGGAGACAAGGACAATGGGTAAATAACTGGACATTAGGCAGTTTAGAACCTGAAATTAGACAAAGGTTTCTAACCATTACAGGAGTGAAGTTCTGAGAACCGCTTCCAAGGGGAGAAGTAGGGGGCAACAGACATTCTGGCTTTAGACACTAAGCTTGATAAGTTATGGAAGTGATGATATGATAGGATAGTTTTAATTGGGCAATTGATCTTGGATATCAGCAGATAAGTTTTTGCTCAATGGTCTGGTGATGTATGTTGGATGGGATGCGGATCTGAGTTAGCTGCAGAGAATTCTTTCCTTAGTGCGGCTGGTGAGTCTGCTCACATGCATCAGGTTTAGATGATCGCCATATTTGGGGTCAGGAAGGAATTTTTCCTCCAGGGCAGATTGGCAGAGGTCCCTGGAGGTTTTTCGCCTTCCTCTGCAGCGTGGGGCATGGGTCCGCTTGCTGGTGAATCTCTGCATGCTTGAGGTCCATTAAACCACAATTTTCAAGAACGTCAATAACTCGGACATAAGGTTAGGGGTTGTTATAGAGAGAACAAGAGGTCAGACTAGATGAATCATATTGGTCCTTCATGACCTATGAAGTCTCAGTGTTTGCAGAATGATTTCCTTAATTACTTGCTCGCATTTCTTCCCATGGCATAGAATTTAAACTAACTGGTCTGTAGTTTCCAGGTGTTTTTTTTATTTTCCCTTTTTAGTAGAGGGGCACTATATTTGCCCTTTTCCAGTCTTCTGGAATCTCTCCTGTCTCCCATGATTTTCCAAAGATAATTACTAGAGGCTCAGATACTTCCTCTATTAGCTCCTTGAGTATTCTAGGATGCATTTCCTCAGGCCCTGGTGACTTACAGGCATCTAACTTTTCTAAGAGATTTTTAATTTGTTCTTCTTCTTATCTTCTAAACCTACCCCCTTCCCATTAGCATTCACTATGTTAGACATTCCTTCAGACTTCCCGGTGAAGACCGAAACAAAAAAGTCATTAAGCATCTCTGCCATTTCCAAGTTTCCTGTTACTGTTTCTCCCCTCCTCAGTGAGCAGTGGGCCTACCCTGTCTTTGATCTTCCTCTTGCTTCTAATGTATTGATAAAAAGGCTTCTTGTTTCTCTTTATTCCCATAGCTAGTTTGAGCTCATTTTGTGCCTTTGCCTTTCTAATCTTACCCCTGCATTCTTGTGTTCTTTGCCAATTTTCATCCTTTGTAATTTGTCTAGTTTCCACTTTTTATATGACTCCTTTTTATTTTTTAGATCATGCAAGATCTCATGGTTAAGCCAAGGTGGTCTTTTGTCACATTTTCTATGTTTCCTACACAGCAGAATAGCTTAGTTTTGGGCCCTTAATAGCAGTTTTTCAAAGGGACACTAACTCTCCTCAGTTGTTTTTCCCCTCAGTCTTGATTCTCATGGGACCTTACCTACCAGCTCTCTAAGCTTACCAAAATCCACCTTCCTGAAACCCACTGTCTATATTTTGCTGTACTCCTTTCTACCCTTCTTTAGAATTATGACCTCTATGATTTCATTATCATTTTCACCCAAGCCGCCTTCCACTTACAAATTCTCAACAGGTTCCTCCCTATTTGTTAGAACCAAATCTGGAACAGCTTCCCCTCTAGCCACTTTTTCAATCTTCTGAAATAAAAAGTTGTCTGCAATGCAGTCTAAGAACTTATTGGATAGTCTATGCCCCGCTGTGTTATTTTCGCAACATATATCTAGATAGCTGAAGTCCCCCATCACCACGAAATCTTGGGCTTTGGATGATTTTGTTAGCTGAATAAAAAAAAGCCTCGTCCACCTCTTCCACCTGGTTGCGTGGCCTGTAGCAGACTCCTAGCATGACATCACCCTTGTTTTTACACCCCTTTTAGCGTAATCCAGAGATTCTCAACACTTCCATCTCCTATGTCTATCTCGCACCTCAGTTCAAGTGTGCACATTTTTAAGATATAAGGCAACACCTCTTTCCCTTCCCCCCCCCATCTTTCCTGAGCAAGCTGTACCCATCCATACCAATATTTCAATCATGCGTATTATCCCACCAAGTTTCAGTGATGCCAACAATGTCATAGTTGTATTTATTTATTAGCACTTCCAGTTCTTCCTGGTCATTACCCATACTTCTCATATTTGTATATAGGCATCTAAGATACTTATTTGATCCTGAAGTGAATACCTCTGCACAACGTTATCAGTATTGAAGAGGATATGAAAACAGCCACAACTACTGGAGACTTTTCCCTTGTTTCTTCCATGCTTCTAAGGGGATGGATGGATGGGATGGGATGGATTCTGGTGAAACCTTAATGTCACTATACTTAGTTTGTTAGACTGTGCTGCTTTGATCTCCTTCAACTTTGAGCACTTGGTGTCTTTCTTGAGCAAAAGGCTAGTAATAGGGCCCTACTAGTATATTTGTATTTTTTTTTTTAAACAGTTCAGGATTCATATTCAAAAATTCAAGTGTGTGCTCTTCTCCACTCTTTTTTTCTCCATTTGATTTTATGTATACCACATTACTTTAGTGTAAAGGTCTATTTTGACTTCACCCTCTGTACCCACAAGACCTTTCCCTCTGGTGTATTACTTCCAGAGCAGAGAGCTTGACAAAACCTTTCTAGAGGACCCGGAAGCCCTGGACAATGTTGCATCAGAGAGTAAAGATGAATCAAGCCCAATTTGCTTCTGCTCAGCACCAAGGCAAACTGTTCAAGAGGACACCAAGCATGAAGAGGACGATGGCTATATGGATTAAAGAGGGCACTTGGCATAGAGCTCGCTAAGCCTGCACCCTGTGAGCATAAGTCATATGTGGCTATGGTGGCCTTAATCACTGACTTAGGAAGAAGCTTTCTGAACATTGTGGAGTGTGTGTTACAGACACACCAGCACAGTAACATTATAACTGCATGATTTAGATTTCAGAGGATATAGCTTTCTCTCTCAAACCATCTTCTTTAGAACAATACAGCTGACAAAACATCCATCAATAAGCCCTGGAAGTCCTGGCTTAATCAATCTGTTCTTCAACATTGCTTGGGTGGATCTACAGCCTTCAGCAATTGTGTAAACAGACACCAGGTCTGTAATGTTACAGCAAAGTAAGATGTTACAATTTGCAAGAGGATCCATAAACAGTTTTAATGAATATCCAGGTTTGGGCAATCAAGATGGGACTAACTGGCAAGGGCTATGTCTGGTTTAATAAACATTTGTTTTTAATTGAAATAGAAAAATATATTTTAACTAAAAAGAGAGACAGTTTTTATCCAGAGATCACCAAAAGGAAATGTTCCAGGAGGAATACATATTTTACACCCTTATCAGTTAAGAGTGATAGTGATCAAAACAAATGTGTTAACAAACACTGAAGTTTTGACTGAAAATAAAAAGTAGTATGACGATATAAAATGAGTTTTTTGGAGAGACCATCAGGTAGTCCTTTTACAACAGAAAGCACCTTTGGACAGGGTTATTGCTGCTAGACTGCAAGACAGAGTTGTAAAGGTGTCTGGAGTGGCTCACAAATGTGGGTGCCAACCTCAGGGCAGACTGTTACAAATTAGGGCACAAACCCCACACTGGTTTTGGGTGCTCGAATTAGATTTCAAATGAGTATTAAAAGTAAACTACCCAAGCACTATAACTGCCTTAATATTGAGTCAGAGACAATCTCCTTGAGCACATGGGTCTATCTTGCCACCCAGGCAACCCTGCCTTTGTAATAGATAGTCCCTTACACCAAAAATCACAATACTACTCAAGTTACTCCCACTCCCAAAGGGCCAGTCACTTATCAGAGGTCAATTGTACCTTATACCACTCAGACAATGCTTGCAGCTAAGCCTGTAATAAAAACTAAAGATTTATAAACTAGGAAAAAGAAATGAGTTACTTACAAGGTTAAAGCAGGTGAACACACACATACACGAGTTACAGTCTTAGATTCCAAAACGTAACAGAAAGCTTGCATAAAACAGCAGCTTCTATGATTGTTAGAGCTAACCAAAGGTAAGCAGCTTGGGGATCCCTTGCTTATGTTTAGAAATATCGTCCTCTCCAAATGCCATGCAACATAATGATCCAGTCCCTTCTGGTCAGGGATTTTTATTCTTTTCCCCCTCAGAGTTCAAACTTATAGAACTGATATCGGTGCCTGTCTCCTCTTCATAGGTGTGTGTGTGGCGGGGTTGCAATCAAAGTCTTTGCCCTTTGGTGTTTCACAATGGCTCATGTGGTTTCAATGGGCCTTCTTCTGTGTAGAACCAGCACTTTGCATAACTCATGAAACATGTTTACATCATCAATACTTAATATAACTTTATACCCTGGGCTATGGATGTTGTAAGAGATCAATATATGCAGCACACTACAAGCATTTCAACTAGGGTTGTCAAGAGATCAAAATAATTAAATCGAGATTAATCACACTGTTAAACAATAGAATATCATTCCTATAAATATTTTGGACGTTTTCTACATCTTCAAATATAGTATTCAGTTAACTGAATACTAAGTGTACAGTGCTCACTTTATTATAAATATCTGCAGTGTAAAAATAAATATTTTTCAATTCACTTACATTGTACTACAGTACTTGTATTATCATGAAAGCTGAACTTACAAATGTAGAATTAGGTACAAAAACTATATTCAAAAATAAAACAAATGTAAAACTTTAGAGCCAACAAATCCCCTCAGTCCTACTTCTTGTTCAGGCAATTGCTTAGACAAACAAGTTGGTTTACATTTTCAGAAAATAATGCTGCCTGCTTCTAGTTCACAATGTCACCTGAAAGTGAGAGCAGGCACTCTCATGGCACCATTGTGGCCAGCATCGCAAGATATTTACGTGCCAGATATGTACCTTTAGTGTATGTCACTTCATGCTTCAACCACCATTCCAGAGGACATGCTGATGATGGGTTCAGCTCAATAATGATCCAAAGTAATGCAGATTGACACATGTTCATTTTCATCATCTGAGTCAGATGTTAACGGTTTGTTCTCTTTTTTGGTGATTCGGGTTCTGTAGTTTCCGCATCAAAGTGTTTCTCTTTTAAGACGTCTGAAAGCATGCTGCAGACCCCATCCTTCTCAGATTTTGGAAAGCGCTTCAGATTCTTCTTAAACCTTGGGCAAATGGTGTAGCTATTTTTAGAAATCTCACACTTGTATCTTTGTGTTTTGTAAAATCTGCTGTGAAAGTGTTCTTTAAATAAATATGTGCTGGGTCATCATCCAAAACTGCCATAATGTTATACCAATAAAAACTAGCAAGATCTTAAAGGGGACAAGACATTTTCACATTTATTGTAAATACCATAATAAAATAAAAGATAACAGCAAACAATGTTGTTTGGTTACTTATTCCTATGATTACATATAGTTTATATATTATCATCCATATCACACAATTCATTTCACACAGAGTTGTGGTAGGATATTATAGTTACCCTACAGCCTAAAGTGCTTGTTGACAGAATACTGGGCCAGGTACTCTGTACACAAGAGTGGAGCCGCAGGTCCGGGTCATGGTGCACCTGTATGCTCCTGGAGGCCTGGCAGCAGAACCATAGACTCAAGTCCTCATCTTCAGACGTTCCTAGCTTTAATATGGTTGATTTTCTCCCCTATGTTAGTTCATGGGAACGTAATGCTTCATTGCTGCTGCGTCGGTTAATAATTAATCAGCAGGTGGCGTGGCTCCATGTTGGTAGGCAGAATGTTACCCAATCGGAGTCCAAGCTCTATCTAAACCCTATTTTTTTTTTTTTGCGTTCTCTTCCTTTTTTTACAACAGGCTTATTAGGTTGGATTCAAAGTCTATAGGTCCTTGCTGTGTCACGCTGCTTTGGGTTGGATTCATCACCCATAACAAGGCGCAGGCTTGAACTTCGTAGGCGCTTGATACGCTGGCTTTGATCTTCCTTCTGTGTTCCTTTTGGTCTTTGTTCTTTTTAGGTGGATTGCTTTTTAATCTATTGTTTCACTGTTGTCTGGTCTTCAGCCGTTTGGTGAGTTGACACTTCCTCATCAGGACAGGCTGGGGCTGGAGGTTGATTGTATTCATCCATACATGCCTCAGTCACATCTAACAATCAATAAGATTACAGCAGGAGGTTTTTGCAAAAATGAACAGGTTGGAGGAAACGCTCGCTTTACATAAAATGGAGTGAGCGATTAAAATGGGGTTTGGGAATTACGAAATATGGGCAAACAGTGAAACAGAAGTTAATGCAGGGGAGAGTCAAGTGTATCTGAATGGTGAAAGAGAAGTACATTAATAAAGTGTATACAATTAAAAATTTCATCTATCAGTTCGACCAATTAACACAAAATATAGCAGATATGCCAATTAAAATAACTAGACAGAGAGTACTACAATTCTTCGCCCTGCGAAATATCAGTTTACAATTTGATTCACGTGTTGTTAAAAAAAAGAGCATCATCTAAGCATGGAAGCATGTCCTCTGAATGGTGGCCAAGCATGAAGGGCATATAATTATGTTAGCTTATTCTGGCAAATAACATACCTTGCAATTTAGGGGCTACAAAAGTGGCCATGTTGTATATTGTCGTTCTCACTTCAGGTTACATTGAGTAGAACTAAGAAAAGCAGCATTATGGCCCATAAATGGTAGACAAACATATTTATGCACTTAGTGATATTTGGCAGAATAGGTGAAGTAAGGGGACTGAGTGGACTATCGTACGGTTATAAAGTTGTAACCTGTTTTTGTTTTTTGAGCATTTAAACGCGTAACACAAAAAATCTACCATGAAAAACACACGTAAGAGTAAAGGAGGGATTGCACTACTGGTACTACATATGAGGGAAATTGAAAAAAACTTATTTTTACAGTGCAAATAGTGTAATATAAACTATAACAGTGAAGCAACTGTAGCACTTTCCATGCTGTGTTTAATTGAAATAAATATTTGAAAATGTTAGAAAAACATCCTAAATATATTCAAAGCAATAGAATACCAAATTAACATCTATTTAAGAGTGCAATTAAGAACTGCAATTTGTGTTTTTATAATTGCAATTAATTTTTTCTAAGTTAAGCATAAGTGTAACTGGGAGATAATCACAGTCCTAAATTCAACTCTAATATAATAACATCATCAAAGTCAAGCATTACTGGTTGTATAACAATAGCTTAACACAGGTGAGCACAGTGCTGGTTCAGCTACACATCTGTCAGTGTTCATTAAGGCCGAGGGATGGCTAGTACATATCTGCAAGCTTACAAACCGGATGGTTACCATTATAAACACTCTGTAAATCTACCTACCCTCCCCCACCATCCCAATCTATACTTCTATTAATCATTGATATAGCTTTAGTTGCAGAGGGGTAGCTATTTTAGTATAGTTAGTAGGTCTAAGTGTCAATGTAGCCTGGTTCAGGCATGGGCTGTATCTCCTGGCCTTATTCTTCCCTGCAGAAACTGACAGAGGTCAAGGTTCGGCCTTCACCGACCTGTGTATTTTAAGATCGCCTCGATTAGTTCCGACAACCACCGCCAATGCAACCATCTATTACAGCACTTTTTGGCTCTCGTCCCTAGACATGAGATCTTCCTCCCTTGAGCCTGTCCATGTAAACTGAGGCTCAGCATAATGGTCCGTGGGTTCCTGCTTTAATCTTCTGTTTTGGACACTTTCCTTCCTCTGTCTTTGTGATCCATGTCTTACACTCAAATGGCTGATTGCTCCTTAAATGCCAGTGGTGATTGTCTATTACCCTCCTTCTCAGCTTCTCAAGGGGAACTAATTAACATCACAACTGATCAGAATGTTGGCTTACTTACCTGTTTGCTGCAGTTTTGCCTCTGACACTCAAACCACCCGCATCTTGCTTGCCAAGAGAGATGGAAGCCGAGACTGTCCACAAGGAAACGGTGAGTCAGCATAGCCTGAGCTTAAAGAGCACAGATACTAACTAAATATATAGATGCCTTCTTTCAACCTCTACAGACTGGAATGCATGAGGAGGGGCAGGGTAAATACGCTGATGCAGGGGCTACAGGTAATAATGGGATATACCGAGTCTGCCTAGAACGGACGCCTCAGAAGGTCAATTGAGCTCCAGCCCCTGTGTTCTAAGGGGGGCCAATTTTTTGGCGTCAGATCCTATGCACCCTGAGATCTGGACTTCACCCCTACTTTTAGTTAGCCAAGCTCAAACCACTGAGCTATCCTCCCCTATATGCCGTCTTGATATTGCCTCCTCTGGCAAGAGGAAGATCAAACGAGCCCCTGAAGACACAGACACTTATATCAAATCCCTGGCGTTCGGGTGATAAAAATGAGCATGTTGTGGTGACACAGACATGGGATTGAACTTAGAGGGGCCTCCAGAGCTAAAGGTGAAGCAAAAGCTGCTGACGGCTTTGGGCACATGAGCTGCAGAACCATACCTATAGTGATGGGAGACAGCCAGTTGGGCTGAGCGGCTTATGTCCAGTAGACAATCTCACTGCCGACGAAAGATTTCAATAAAGCATTGAGTGGGCGAGCTGGAAGTGGGAGCGTCTGAGCGATTCCGCAGCCTGGGTTTGAGACCTAGGACCATCACTATGGGCTTCCCTTAAGTTCTTTGAGGGGAAAAATTCACGTCCATGTTGTGGGACTTTTCAAAGAACCCTAAGGAGTTAGGCAGTCTAACTCTATGAAGTGTCATCGGGAAATGTGGATACCTAACTCCCTAGTAAGGACCCCTTGTGGAAAAACCCCTCCACCCCGGGACAGCTACCTGAATGACCATGGAATGGGATATGGCGAAAGGGGACTGCAGGCAATGAAAGGTGATTCAATTCACTGGGAAAAAGAAATAGAAGACCTCGTAGCTACCCATTAGAGGAATTGGACGCCATCAACTCCCGCCCAGTTACAGTAAACTCCATTGCAAATTGACTCTCTAGAATACACAATCATCACAGAACTTTTCGATGAAATGTGGCAGAGTGAATTTTGTTTGGTTTTTTGGCCTAAGACTAGTTTCAAAGGCGGTATTGTTCGTGTTACCGACAGAATGCATAAGAAGTGTTACTGGTCGGGAACACCCAAAGCCAGGGGATGGAATAATCAAAACCTCTCTTTCCTTCACACATGCAGAATACTTTCAGAGGGAATGTTAGCAAGAGAAGGGGCAATACCAGTGATTCCATGCCTCTGTCGTCCAGTCCAGTTGCGTGGGCAGTCCAAGCTAGGGACTATGCAGATCATAGGTTGTATACGTTCCTGACCATCTTGTCTTAATAGACCGTGGATGGGACTTGAACTTACTATTCTCATATGTGAACCATTTACCCCCCTGACTTTCACAACTTTTCCTCTTAAGTCTTCCTATTTGGTCAAATCGTTCCCATTGGCCTAATTTGTTTTTATTTCTATAAGAATGGCACTGTGCAACGAGTGGGAACACACTGTTGTGCTGTTAGATTGTGTGATTTCCTTGTTCCTATTTGATTTCCGTGTGCTGTGTGTCCTGTTGCTGCTGCTAGAAGGGATGAACCGGGCTCTGCTGTGTGTGAGAGAGAACCCTGTTGCCGGTTGGGGCCACCGATGGAGAGAAAGAGCCCTTGCTCTGTGGTGTGTGTGTGGTGTGTGTTGTGTCTTCTGTTCCGCTTGCTGCAAGGGGATGCGCCTTTCTGTGTGTGGTTATGTAGTTTGAATATCCACAGGAATGGTCCCTGGTATTCAGTGGCATAATGTGGTTAGGTGTAAGAAACTCAGAATTCATTCTGGTTATGCGACCACTTGACGTTACAATCCCTTAATAGACCATAGACTCATAGACTCATAGGTCAGAGGACCAATAGATCGACATCTAGGATCCAGCCTTGTTCACCTGCACAAGGAGGCCACAAAACCCTAACCATGACACATTATAAACACCCCTAATCCCATATGAGGTTATTGAAATCTCAAAATGGATTTGGAAGACCTCAAGCGGCAGAGAATCCGCAGCAAGCACCAGTGGCCCCAGCGCTGGCAGAGGAAGCAAAAACCTCCGAGGGCCTCTGCCAGTCCGCCCTGGAGGAAATTCCGTTCCGCGAGCACAGACCCAAAATATGGGCGATCCAGGCTATAACCCTGAGCATGTGGGCAAGACCAGCCTACACCCAGGCGCCCAAAAAATTTCTCGTGCAGTAAAGCCAGTGTCCCATCCTCCAACGATCGCTCACAGAAACAATGAGCACTTATCCCGATAGATCCAAGATCAATTGCCAAATTAAATTATCCCATCGATAACATCTCCATATACCTTATCAAGGCTTAATCTTAAAGCCAATAAGTCTGGCCCCCACTACTTGGTTCCTCGGAAGGCTGTTACAGAACTTCACTCCCTAAATGGTTAGAAACCTTAGTGCTGAATCAGGTCTAAATCTTCTAATATGGCATTTACCCACTTTGTCCTGTGCCTACATTAGTATGACTTAAAGCACATTCCTACCCTCCCTACGTTAATTCGCCTGATATTATAGAGAGATATCCCCCGGAGCCTCCTTTTGGCCAGGCTAAACGAAGCCAGCTCTTTGAGTCTCTTTATAAGGCAGATTTCCATTTTCCTCGGGACCATCCTAGTAGCACGCGTCTCTGGGGAACGCTGTCCCAGTTTTGAATCATCCTTCTCTCTTAACATGGACACCAGAACTGCCACACAAATATTCCAGGTGGGGTCTCCAGCGGGCCGATGTAAACAAAGGCACTACACCTCCTCTTCCTTGCTGGAAATACCAGCTCGCCCATGCATTCGCTAAATCTGCGCATTTGCTTTTTTAAACAGCCATATCACATTGGGCGGCTCATAGTCATCCTACTGATCCAGTCGCACTACCCCAAGGTGCCTTTCTACCTCCTCCATGCTCCACGGAGGCGTCCAACGTAATATCTAAAATTCTATTATTTCCTAAGTGCTTGACCTTTACCTTCCAACCCACTTTTCTCTTAGTAGCTCATCCAGTTTAGATGCAATTGACTGTTGTGACCCAGACATTGAAAGATGCTAAGAAATTATCATATTTTTTTTATTTTAATTTTGCCTTTTCACTGTAATGGGTCATTAGTAGAATTCCTCTCAATAAAATAAACCTTGAAAGTAAATGTCCGCAAAAAAGTCTTTTCTTAAATTGTCAGATCTTTCTTAGTAGCAAGTCCTTATAGCAAGGGCTGAAGACAAGGTTCTCATGGTGTAAATCAGCAATGGTTTCACCGGTGATCCATGGGCCAGGAGGGTTTACAACCTGGGGAACTGTAACCCTAGGTCTCTTTGTGTATATGAGAGAAAGCAAGGCATTTGGCATTGCTCTGGGGAACATGCAGCAAAGATTTAAATCCTCTCTGATATTTAGGGGAGAAAATATATTTCACACACCAAGGGCAAAATCCTACTATTGATCAGTATTCTGATACAGAAGGGATAGCTCAGTGGTTTGAACATACTGGTAAACCCAGGGTGTTGAGTTCCATCCTTATAGGTGCCATGTGGGGAAATTGGTCTGCTGAGAGCGGGGCTGGAATAATATCTCTTGAGGTCCCCTCCAGTCCTAAAATCTAAAATGAATTGAGATGCACGTTGAACCCATAATGCTTAATATTTCAAAGGGCTTAAACAACAATCCTTACTTATTAGTTATGACCTCAGTGGGAAGACTTTGCGAGTTTAATCTTGTCATGATGAAGACAGGGGGAGATCAGAATTTTGCCCTGCATTTGGACATTTTCTTTAGTAACACATTGGTTGAGAAAAATATTTCCCAAAGGCAAAAGATGGGGTCTATTTGGAGATTCTTAATGCTAGATGGGTGGGGAGGGTAAATGCCCTGAGGCATAAGAATAATCCCCAGCTAGTTAAATCAGTGTAACATTCATTGCTGTCAATGGGCTAGATCCCTCAGCATATGACATTAAGCTTAGCTTTATTGATTCTATCGATCAATACAAAGTTATATTTCCTGATCATTAACGGCTCAGTTGCTATTTATCATACATAACGAGAGCTTTTCATCTGAAGATCACGATGGGAAACTAGTAGCTAATGTCATGAGTTAACAATTTAACTATTGGGGTTCCCAGTTCAGCTCCAGAGTCTGGTTTGTTAACCCTTAAAGGGACCCATTCTGAAGAGACCCTGGGGCCAGAACCAGACCATCCTTGGTGGTGTTTTGTAACCTTTGCTGAGCGCATATTCTTCTATTTTGGTGTTTCTAAACTACCTACACCGTCATCAATCCCAAGATTTTTACTATTCTATATATGCACCTATTTTGAAAGGGGTTATATAGTATATGTATTGTAGCAATACATGTAATACCTTTATCCTGTAGGAAAAAAAGGTTTGCATGTATGTCCCAGAAAATTAGTACTTCCCAGAAATAGAAATCGTTGTGTAAAATAAGGAAGCTTTTCCCCCCTCTGAGGGGAGGGAAGAACATGTAGAATGGTGTTTGCATGTTTTTATAACTGGAGAATGGGGAAACATGCTAATATTAACAAAATGTTTGTCTGAGGCTGGAGAAACACTGTTAGTAGAAAAGAGGGAGAAAAAGAGCACAGGCATATCTAAAATGGGATTTGTCAAGCATTGTTTTTAATATAGTTCTAAGTAGTAGAAAAACAGCCCAATTAAGACAGTCGAACAGGTTTTCCACAGGTCAAATCAAGAACAGCCCTTAGACCGTGACATAAACAACTTCTAAAAAAAAAAAAAAAAAAAAAAAAAAGGATAGCAGTAAAGGAAAATTCTCCAGAGTCAACAGCTGATAAAGCTGAACCTTAATAAATACATTCTCATTTGTTTGGTTGTTTAACTGGTTTTGTTTTCAAGCAAATACATAGACATGTGGTGGATTTTTGGTGAGAAAAATTACAGTTAAGTTTTTTGTGAATACTGTAAATAAATTTGTTAAAGCTCTCTGTAAATATTATGATTCTTTGAAGAGAAAGGGATAGGTGGTTTTGTCTCAGGGGTTGTAACACCAGATTTCCAGAGGGTATGCAAGTTTTTTAGGGGTTAACCTGTAGCTCAAAACAAAGGTGACTAGGCGTGAATATAAAGTCGTGCAGACAAAGAAGTGTAAAAGGGGTTTGAATTCAAAAGGGACTGCATAGGGTTTGAGATGAGGTGGTGTTGGGATAAGAAGAAGAGGCTTGCATAACAATTCCTGGAGAAACAAAAAAGAGAGCTCAGTATTTGGGGGATAAACAGACAGCACCCAAAAAGTTATAGGCCATAGATTCTAAAGCCAGAAGTGACAATTGTGATCATCTAGTATGACCTCTTCTTTTGTCTCTGCTATATAACTTCCCCAAAATAATTCCTAGATCATCTCTTTTAGAAAAAACATCCAATCTTGATTTAAAAACATCAGTGATGGAGAATCCACCATGATTCATGGTAAATTGTTCCAGTGGTTAATTACTCTCACTGTTAAAAATGTACACCTTATTTCCAGTTTGAAATTTGTCTAGCTTCAACTTCCAAACCATTGGATCATGCTATACCTTTCTTTGCTAGAATGAAGAACCCATTGTTAAACATTTGTTTCTCCACATATATTTTAGACTAATCAAGTCACCCCCATAATCTTCTCTTTGCTAAACTAAATAGATTGAAGGAGCTCAGTCTATAACTAAGTATAATTTCTAATCCTTTAATCATTCTTGTGACTTCTCTGAACTCTCTCCAGTTTATCAACATCCTTCTTGAATTGCAGGCACCTGAACTGGACACAGTATTTCAGCAATGGTTACACCACCACCAAACAGAGATAAAAAATAATCTCATTAAACCAGAAACTCTAATGTAGGAGTATACATCCCAGGACTACATTAGCTCTTCTGGCCAAACATTGCAGTGGAAACTCATGTTCAGATGATTATCCACAATTACATCAAAATCATTTTCAGTTGTTGCTTCCCAGAATAGAGTCCTCCATTCTGTAAGTATGGGGTACGTTCCTTGTTCCTAGATGTATACATTTACATTTAGCTATATTAAAACAGATATTGTTTGCTTGCATACAGTTTATCAAACGATCTAGATAACTCTGAATCAGTAACCTGCCTCCTTTGTTATTTACCACTTCAATTTTTAGGTCATCTGCAAACTTTCAGTGATGATTTTAAGTTTTCATCCATGTAATTGATAAAGATGTTGAACAGCACAAGGCCAACACCAAATCCTGCGGGACCTCACTGGAGCAGATTACTCACTCAGTTACATTTTGAGACCTATTAGTAAACCAGATTTTAATCCATTTAATGTCTGCCATGTTAGTTTTATATCGTTTTCCTTTTTTCAATCAAAATGTCCTGCAGCACCAAGTCAAAAGCCTTACAGAAGTCTGGGTATATTACATCCAACACTATTACCTTTATAAATCAAACTTATAATCTCCTCAAAAAGAGAGTAGATCTTGTCAAACTAACTTGATCTTTTTCCATAAAAATATGTTGATTTCCATTGATTACACTACCTTCCTTTAGTTCACTATTAATCAAGTCCCATATCAGCTTCTCCATTATCTTGCCTGGGTGACAGGCCTATAATTACCCAAGTCATACCATTTCCACCTCACAATGGACCATTGTCAGGATTCTTTTTGTTCCCAATATATTTAAACTCCTTACTATCCCTAACTCTGCTGGCCATATATTTTTCCTTGTGTCCCTTGGCATCTCATCAATTTTCTGTATTTCCCAACTTCTGACTTACATTCATTACTATCAACTTTCCCTTTCTTCCATTCATACGTATATATTCATTTTACAGCCGCCTTCACTTTGTCTCTGAACCAGGTTGTTTTTTTTTATTCAGTATAATCTTCTTCCTCAATTAGTGGGCCTATGACTTTTGGGGCATCTAGTAACTGAGAATCATTTAAGAACGTATTGACATTTTTCTGATTAAGTTCTTCCTCACAGCTGGATTTGGCTCAATTGTTTTCAGCTTTGTGAAATTGGCCGTATTAAAGCACCAAGTAAATGTGTTACTGAGTTGGACTCTATTTTGTTTGCATATTTATAAATGTAAAAATGTCATGATCACCTGTACTAAGCCACCATATTTGTTTTTTAGTTCTGTGATAAGTTTCTCTTTATTTGTTAGGACAAGATCTAAGACACAATTCTTCTACATTGGTTGCAACACTTTTGAGTTACCTAATGCTAGCATTGTTAGAGATTCTGATGAACTCTTTCAGTATATATTGTGCCCCAACTTACGATGTTTTATCCTACAAATTTATAAAATTATGAAACAATCTTGGAAGTATGCAAAAGAATGCCAGTCTCCGGCAACATATACATCGTTTATAGCCCGTTTCATCATGGCTTATGCCTGCTTAGAACTGTAAACACCAACAAGGGAGGTTGCGAGAGTGTTGTCTGTATCATGATATGGATCAGCGTAGCTGTGAGAGACAGGAAGAAGTTGGAACCCCCTCTTAGAGTTATTTTAGGAGACTTCACAAGTGACAGCCCACCAGAGCAACACTCTAAGTTTTGTGTCCGCACACCAAAATGTATGAATTACAAACCTGTCAGAGGAAAGCCCTTGTATGAAAAGTCAAAGGGATCACCCTGAATTAATAACTGTGAAAATAACTAAACTGACCGTTTGAAGACCTAGTTTCTGCGTACTCTATCATTTACCCAATTAGGCACAGCAGCCCTCTAAAGGAACACTTGATGTCGCCAATGGATCAACTAGGCAGCTGGCATATAAATCTGCCCCTACACTGAGCCTGCGCAGCTTATTTTTTTCTTGGGGGCGGGGGGGGGCGGCGGGGACCCGAGAAAATCGAGGAAAAAAAACCGGATAAAGAAAAAGAGACCGGGGACCTGAACGAAAGCAGAAAAAAACAAAAGATGAAAGAACGAGAAGAAAGCAGAGTTATTGCAAAACAAACAAGAAAAAGAGGAAAAGAAAGGAAGGAGAGAATATATAGATTGCAAAAAAAAAAAGAACATTACTAGTAGCGAAAAAGAGAAGAGAAGAAAAAAAGAAAGAAGATCATGAAGATAGAGCTCAGTGAAGAGAAAGATGAAGAAGATACAAGAGACAACGCGCAGAGATCGCAGAAAAAAAAAAATAAAAGAGAACAAAAAAAGGAAAAAGAGAGAAAAGAGCAGATTGTAGGGACGAAAAGCAAGGGTTGCATTCCAAAGATTTGATTCTTTTTTAAAGTCTGATATTCTTAACTCTTCTGAAACTTGTGTTTTTATTTTGATCTGATCAGAGTTAGAGTTACCACGCTAGCTATCATAGCAAAATACATAGTTCATCACTGCTCATTTTCAGTTTCTGGTGATCCATTTCGTATCGCTTTCATTCCAATATCTCACTGACTGAGGGCCATCCTGGGGCGGATGATGTCCCACCAATACCTATTTTTTACCTAGAATGAAGAAAGGATTTTTAAAAAGTTACTGCCTCTCTATCCCACAGGGAAGAGGGACCTTCGGGCTCTATGATCTTCTTTTGGACCCGCGGCCTTCCATTTTTTGTTCACTCACTATTGTCAACAGAAGTTTTGTAGGGGTTGACATGAATTAAACGAGGAAAAAAACTCAGTTTGTCAGTTTAAGGTCATTTTTTCTATTTTACAAATGATTCATTTAGTGCACGCACAATTCACTGACTTTTAGTTCATAGGCAGTAGATTTTGGATATTAAATTAGGACTGTCCAATAAAACAAACTGCAGTGGACACCGTCTGCATATATAGTTAAAATACTAACATTAAATACTTATACATTTGTTCAATATTTTTTTTCCAAGATTTATCAAACTTCAGTTTTCTTTTAATACACCAAAGTCACAGTATATGATAATAAAATAAAAGAGGGACTTGCAACTTGAAGCATTCCAAGCAGTCAGAAGCATGAAGTGCTTGCGGACCAACGCGTCCCGATCATTTTGGCCATCCGAATCATGTAGCAGAAGCCACTTTGATGACAGACAGACGAGCCTATTTCTAAATCTGAATGCTGTTATTCGAAGCTCCAAAAGATATGAGTCTAAGCTTACTTAACATGCTGATACCTGCACTGCACTAACAGTTTATGAGTCTGACAGAAGTACCTGATTCTGAGATTTTCCATTTCACAGTAGAACTTCTTATAGCGTGAAATTTTGATTTAAATATTATGTTAATGCAAGAGACTTCGCTGAGCAAAAACATTGCTTTGCAATTTTTCTTGTTCAGCTACATTATCCCGATATTTTGGATGAAGAGATCAGCAATGTTGCATACGGCAGTAATTTCCCCTGCCGTTAAATCTTCTTTTTCGTCTTTAGCTTTGTTGGGGCAAGACCTTTCATTTTTTTCGTTGCTACAACCTACTTCAGACAATTGCCTGTGTTTGCATAGTGATGTGTCCCTTTGGAGTGTTCAGTGCATAGAAACTGGTTTCAAATGACTGATCAAGTTCTTTGTCTCAGAAAATCCTTGTTTATTAATTTACAGAACATCATCTTCAAGTTTCTGTCTCCAAGACCACTCACAATCCAAAATAAATGCAGCTGATTTTAACATCATTTCTGGGCATTATTTAACTGTTCCTGTGTGATCACTCAGGGATTTGAGGATTAAATCATTGCATTCTTTTACCAGACTCAACTTGACAAACACTTTTGTTAAATCTTACTGTTTTATAAACCATTTGGGATAAGGTCTTGTCCAGTAGATTAGCCAATGTGATACACTCACACGTAACCAGTTTGTTCATCTTGTTCAAGATCACTTCTACATTTTCGAACTTTTTTTCTCATCTTGTATTAACAGTTCGTGTGATCTGTTGTGCTTCCACCCTCAAGCCATCAGTAACTGTACTTAACAGTTTTTCATCTGGCTACCTTTCGACTAGGGCTTGTAGCTCGGTTTTAGGTAGTTCTTGCCTGAAAAGTTGTAATCACAATACCTAAAGACATTACTACAGCATAAAAAAAATCTGCAATTTTGTTTGAAATTGGTTTTCAGTTTGGAGTTGTTTTTGTCGAAGCCTATCCATTGTGCTGGAAACCCCCCCAAAAAACAATATTCCTTCGTTGTCTCTGGCCAACTTGACTCTGCTTTCATTGATGTATTTGGCAAAAGCATGCAGTTTTAATCGTACCTTCTCCTCAGAGTCTGATTTCTATACTCCTGTAAAATTAGCCAACAGCAGTGTAGTTTCTGTGGTGTGTTTTTCCGCTGCATTGTCAAAAAAAAGTTTCCTCACATGGTCTGCCTTCCCAATATTCTTTGCCCATTTTTGCATCAAAGACGCTTGCCATTTCCTGGAACTTCTCAAAACAACCATGAATTGAGTCAAGTGGCCTTGCTCACCTTTGTCTGTGGAAATATTTTGATTGGTTCACTACACTTGAAGTTAGTTACAGCCACTTCTGCAGCGATGGCATTGCGAATATATGCCTAGATGTTGTTTGGTTTTTGCGGTCAATTGCGAAATACTTCTGATTTTGGAATTCCCTTCTTTTTCAAAGGGACATGCAATTTTTACTGCTAACAACGCAGGGGGAAATTCCAATTCAGATAGTTTCTATTTGAATAATATCCCAAGGCCATAGCCTACAGCAGGGTTACCAGCTATGGCCGTGCTGACGCAGCCACAGCTGCTTTTGATGGCACTCACAGTGCCCAGGTCCTGGCCACCGTCCGAGCTCTGCTAACAGTATGATCTAAACATTTTCAAACTTATTATTTTTCTCACAATAGTTTAGTTATATTACAGGACATAGAAAAGATTTTCTAACGTCAAACTATTACCGGCACATGAAACCTTAAGTTAGACGTGAATAAATTGAACAGCCTCAGCACACCACTTCTGAAAGGTGGCCAATCCCTGGCATGCAGCTTTAGATTGAAATAAAATGCAAAAAACCTCAATCATTTAAAATTAAAACCAAGTATATTACTACAAAATCATCAATCTGCTACATATTTTTAGGTAATATTCAGTCAGTCAGTCTAATAAATAATTTAAACTAGAAAAATAAAACCATCAATGCCCTGTCCTAAGATTGTCAATTACCTGGGAAAACCTTTCATGCCAAGTAATGAATCATCTGCCCAAGTTTCTGATGATCTGAAACTTGCTTTTCCCATTTAATAGGTAAGCTCTATATTCCCTCCTCCTCCTTTTTTGGCCCGTTTTATGGCTCTGTTTATATTACTCTTGTAGGAGAAGTGATACTGAAATTTAAGACATTTCATTTTATACACATTTGTTTCCCCTCCCCCCACCACTATGTTTGAAAACAGAACTGTAGATCCAGCAGAACACTTAAAGCAGAGGTCCTCGAAGTGTGGAGCACACTTCTTTAGGGAGGGCATAGAGGAACATTCAGGGAGGCACAGCATGACTTGGGCTAGCCCACACACACACACACCCCTCATCATTTTGGTATGAATAATAATGTTATAGTACACAGGGCGTACTACGCCCATATTTTCATACTGGAGAAGAGTAAAAATTTTTCACAAGTTAACAAATGAGGTGCATTTATTATACATCTCACATCTATCCAATCATTTAAGCACTTTAAAAAACAGATTACCCACCTTGTGCAGTAACTGGAATTTTGAGTTGTATGTCCTTGTGGGTTCTCCAATTCAGGTACATATGCAGCCTGAGACTTTGATTGGAGTTTTTTGATAGCAATCCCCATTTGGCCCACGCACACACTCTGCATAGTTTCATATCCCATATCAAATCTATATAGGGCTGTGCAGATAAATCACCCTCAGTTCCTTCTCTACCACAAAGTCGCAAAGGAAATGCTGAAGCAGAGAGGAAGGAGGATGGGTAATGGAGCATGCACAGAGAGAGACATCTCAAAGAACTCCAGTTATTTTGCAAGTTAAGTAGTCTCTACTTCTTAAGAGTAGTGTCCTTGCGAGTGCTTCACTTCAGATGACTCCCTAGCAGTAACCCTCTTAAGATGGCAGAAAGCTCAGAACATAGTCAAGCATCCAATCCAGCAATCAGCAACTGGCATGTCCTTTAGTATGGCTAGAGACAGCCATCTAGTAGAATATGCAGTCACTTGCAGGGGAAGCTGAATATCAAACCATAACTGGTAAGAACACATCCAGAGACCAAATATCAATCAATCAATAAATAAAAAGTCTCTGAATAGAGATAGCAGATCTCCTAGACCTAGCCACAACAGAAACAAAGTCTAGAAGACTTTGTGAATGGTCTGGTTCTATTCAAGTCAAGTCAAAGGCCAATGCCCTCTTATCATAGTGTATGGAAGGTAGCTTCCTGTGTAGACAGATGCAGCTTACAAAAGAAAACTGGAAGGTGCACAGCCTGGCTAACATGAAATTCAGAAAAAAAAAAAAAGTCTTCAGTAAGTTTTGTATGGGTCATAAGGATCACTTATTTTGTTCTCCAAGGAGAAGGTAAGGGACCACCATTAGAGCCCCCACCTCTCCAACCCTTTGCATAGAAGTGATGGCCACTAAAAAGGCCATCTTCACAGACAAACATAACAGAGCACACAGCTAGTGGCTCAAAAGGGTTGTTTTATAAGACAATTAAGAACAAGGGTGAGATCCCAACATGTAGCATAGAATCTCTAAATTTGCAGAAAAAGATTTAAGACCATTCAGAAATCTCACTCTGGTCAGATATGTGAAAACTGAGAAACCTACTGGTGAGCGTCTCTAAGTGAACCTTGATGGAACTGAGAGAGAAAGAGAGACACACACACATTCAACCATGTTTTCAATTCCAACAGCTAATCCAAGACTGTGAGAAGAGATGACTGGACAAGTAAAAAAGGACTGCAATTACAAAAGATGACAGTCTCCATTTGTGGAGGTAAATATGTCTTATGGATTCCTTCCTTCTACTGAACAATAAAAGTTGTACTCCCAATGACAGGATGCCTCTAGTCCTGAAAACCATTGGAGGTGACATAACAGAAGCTCCATTCTGAGACAGTCAAGAACTGATCAGGAGCCACCAGAGAGAGCAAGAGGTCAGTCTGATGAGCTAAGGAAGCAAAACTTGTCTTGGTTAAGTTGCTACAATCAAAATGACCCAGGCTTGATCCAGCTTGACCTTGTTGAGAACATTTAAAAGCAATGGAGCTGGTGAATACATGTTTTTTTTGTTTGTTTGTTTTTTTTTAAAGACACTTGTAATGAGAAAAAGCGTCTCCAAAAGATTGGGAATCAAGTCCTCCCCTGGAAAAGAATTTTCTGCACTTTGTATTGGCTGCAGTGGTGAAGGGGTTCAACCCTCGGAAACGCCCCCCCCCCACAAGCGAGGATATTTGTTGAGTACCCAGAGTCTTCAACTTATTGTAATTAGGAAAATTCTCGCTTACATCATCCAACTGATGTACTGCATACCCAAGAAGAAGCTAAGATGACTATCTGGTTGCTGTGTGTCAATCCTGAGGTTTATCACTTTGGTGCAGAGCAAGAGGAAAATGTACTCCTCCTTGACAACTGATACAATACACGACAGATAACATATGTATGATCTTGATGACTTGTTTGATTAGAGGAAGAAAGTGCGCGCAGACATTCTGGCCAACCCCTGAACTCCAGCACGTCGACATCCAAGAGCCGCTTTGTTTGCAACTTTTGCCTGGGCTGTGATAACACCCAAATGTGCTCCTGTCCCAGATGGAAGCATCGATGCTGACATAGTAGGATTTGGATAAGAGGATTCCTGAACAACCTTGGAAGGATCCTTCCACATCGTGAGACCCAATTAGGTATAGACCACTTAGTTGTTGAGACTATGCTAGTTGGATATAAACTCTCCAGAGCCATCCCTGGAGTCAGAGATGTAAATTGCATTTATGATAAACATGCAAGCTGCCACATTCCAGAAGTTGCAGACATGTCCTTGCTGGACTTGACGATCGACGGTATTCTGGAATTAAGTTCTTTAGATGAGGAACCTGCATGAGGGAGATAAGCTGCCTGTCACTGAATCCAGAAATACTCTTAAAAAGGTATTCGCTGAAGTCAAGCAATTCTCAATATTTATTTGTAGCCAAACTGCGGAATAGTGAATTCTCATTTGAAACTGCCAACACACTCCTGATAGGCCACCATTGAGAAGTCGGCATCAGCATATGGAAGACTGTATTCCTAAGATGATAGGTATAAGCTGCCCACCTCTCACATGATTTTTGAGAAAAACACTTGAGGTGAAGAAAGGGCAAAAGGGTAGGACCTGTACTGGTAGCAGTTGTGATAGAATGTGAGAAACAATCTTCTGGAGGGGATGAATTGCTATGTGAGCGTAAGCATCTTTGAATGGAGTTTAAAAACATCCCTGGACTCCGGGAGAGAATAGCTGCTGAGAAACCATCCAGAATTTCAGGTGGCAACAATTTTGTTCATATTGACAGAGACTTAGTATTGAACTCCAACCCCATTTTACCTAGGTATCAGAAAATCTTGAAAAACCCTCTTCTCTGTGCACACACTGGCTCTATGGCCTAACTTATGGGCAACGTGATTCCCGTCTCAGCAATTGACTGTGAGGGGTCACTGAAGAGGGATGGGAATGGGGTGGCAGGGTAGATGGAGGTCAAATGGATTGTTAACCAGATAAGGGACTCCAATACCTATTTGTTTGATGTTTAACTCTCCATGCTATGAATAGAAAGAGGCAGTGTCCAAACAGTAGAAAGGGTGGTATAGCGTAGCCAAGAAACCAACTATGGTGGTTTTAGACTCTCGACCAAAGCTGGTGTTTGAAAGATGTTGATAGCTAATATGAAGAGTCATTAGCTTCACATTAGAAAAATCTGACTAACCAGCAGTTCAGATGCCCTACGGAAAGTGAAAATTGAGCAGGATGGGATCTTTGGGCCAATTGACACAGTTATATATATCCCAAAAATGTAAGTGTAGCCCTACAGTCCTCCAGGTATGAAGAGAGTCATCTGTGAGGTCCAGGAAGACATGTAACCATTAAAATGGTAAGTCCTCATGTTTGATTGTACCTCCCATGAGAAACCAGACAACTGAAGCCAGACACTCACCTTACACTACTGCAGTGGAAACAAACCTAGTTGCAATGCTGACCGCATCTAGTGAAGCCTGCAAACAAGTCTTTGCCAACAGCTGACCTATGCTATTATGGCACTAAACCAATCTTGATGCTGCGTGATAACGATCACTAAAAAATCATGAAACTTCTCTAGTTCAGGAGCCATTAGATATCTGTGCCTCCTGATGGGTATCCTGAACAGTGTTGCTGAAGAGTAGCTTTTCAAAACAAGAAGGTCAGTGTTTTGGTACTTTTATATAGGATGCATTAAAAAAACAAACCACCAACCACACACGTCTCCCCCTTTCATTCAACTGTGTTCACGACAAAAGATTTGAAACTGTAGGGTCGGGGGGGGGGGAGGTTGGTTTGGATTTTCTCTTTTTTTTTTTTTTTTTTTTAAGTCAGCATGCTTGCATGTAGGGTTGCTGTTCTGGTTTGCCAGGTGGTCTTAGTAGGCTAAAGATGATCTTCATTAAATCATGAGTGCCACCCAGACTGAAGTAGTATGCAATATGCCAAGGAGCTTACCACTTAGGTATAGGATTTCATTTAAGTGCTATGGTGCTTCATTGTACCAGAAGTACTCAGAGCTTCAGTAGCTCTCCTCCCAGGCCTGGCCTGAGGTCTCTGGAGACTGAACCTTCTTTGAAGAAGAACTCTTCGCTCTGCTGCTCTTGTCCCTCTCCTTAGTCTCAGTAGGAAAATCTCATTACTCTTGGCATAGTTATAGGTCTCACTCTTAGAGAGAGAGTTGGAGACCAGGGTCTTGATGCTGCTTTCACTTTGAAAGCACTCAGTGACCATGATCTTGATTCTGACTGGGCACTAACAGAAGTTCAGCATCCCTGTACAAGAGGGTTCCTTATACCTGGGTTTGAAGCCAGTCTTAAGGCTTGCTACATAATTAATAATCTATCCTTAATTTCTTTGTTTATGGACAAAGACTAGGCAGGCATCTGCTAGTACTTGAAGTAGCCTTAAAGGTGATTTAAGAGCCACTCCTTCTTATGAATGGAGAGTGGCCTAGGATCCAGACGTTGCCAGAGTGGGTTTCAGTATGTGAAGAAGAACTGCAGTGGTGGCACTTCACCATGAAGCAACCAAGCAAACTGGGTTTCATCTTGAGGTAGCAGGGCTGTGCTAGGTTGATTGCGCTTTCTCACCACAGGCCAGGTTGCTGTGCTAGAGCAAAGGAGACTCAGGTGTGGATCCCAGGTAAGACTTGAGCCTCCACATTACCTTGTAAACCAAAATTCACAATAGCTGGACCTAGGTCCCACAGCCATGTTAACGGGTCCATACTGCACTACACAGACCTTCTGATTCAAGTCAGCACCTTGACCTGCATCCACATTTCAAAAAGTGACCAGGCGTGGACCCAAGTCACAGAGGGACTTGGGCTCTGACCTACTCCCCAACAGGATCTCTGGGACCCAGGTCCTGAGTGCTTGCTGACATGAGTCAGACTGATTTGCATGTGGATAGAAGAAGGGCTTGCAGCGTATACATACCCTTACTGGTCCTGGAACTTGTGCAGGACTCCTATGGAGCAGGCTAGTTGTACATGGGACTGAGAGCCCATGGAATGATAGTGCCTCAAATGATGCTGAGGAAGCAGCTGCAAATCAGCATGAAGCTAGAAATACTCCGAGGCCTCCAAAGCCTGCTCCATTCTCTCACATTTGTTCAAAACTCTGATGATGTCCCAGAAGTCTGCAATGATCTGGAGTTCCCAGACAGTTTTGGGCTGGAGGAGGATCCTATGACTTTGGTGGAGGCTTGACAGGGAAGAGAAACCAGAGACTCTTGCACAGAAGCAGGGAGAACTATACATCTAGGAAACATCAAAATCTTCTCCAGGCTAGGAGGGAAAGAAGCCTATCAGCTTAGCTGGTGTAATAAGAAAGCATTCTTATGCTCAAGACTATATCATACTTATCTGCCTACTTTTTATGTGACAAGATAACTAGCTTGTTTCTTTCCAAAACGTTTCTGCTGGAAACAGTGTGCTATTTCCCCGCCCCTTCAAGGAGATACTGCAGTTGGAACATTCTCTTGGTTTTTCCCTTATCCATGCACATTTTAGGATCTGGAAAAGGACTAGGCAACATCACTAAGCCCTGGTCTACACTGTGAGTTTAGGTTGAATTTAGCAGCGTTAGGTCATTTTAACCCTGCACCCATCCACACGACTTAGAGGGCTCTTAAAATTGATTTCTGTACTCCTCCCGGTGAGGGGTTTAGCGCTAAAATCAACCTCACTGGGTCGAATTTGGGGTAGTTTGGATGCAATTGAATGGTATTGGCCTCCAGGGGCTATCCCAGAGTGTTCCATTGTGACCGCTCTGGACAGCGCTCTCAACTCAGATGCACTGGCCAGGTAGACAGGACAAGCCCTGGGAACTTATGAATTTCATTTCCTGTTTGGCCAGCGGGGTGAGCTGATCAGCACAGGTGACCATGCAGAGCTCATCAGCATATATGACCATGGGCTCCCAGAATTGCAAAAGAGCTCCAGCATGGACCGAACGGGAGGTACTGGATCTGATCACTGTATGGGAAGAATCCATGCAGGCAGAACTCTGTTCCAAAAGAGGAAATACCAATATATTTGCCAAAATCTCAAAGTGCATGACGGACAGAGGCTACAACAGGGACACACAGCAGTGCTTCATGAAGATTAAGGAGCTGAGGTGAGGCAAGCCTACCAAAAAAACAAAGGATGCAAATGGTCGCTCTGGGTCAGAACCCCATACATGCTGGTTCTATGATGAGCTGCATGCAATTCTAGGGATGGCCCCTACCACTACCCCACCAGTGTCTGTGGACACTTGTGAGGGGGGAGTCTCATGCAACAGGGATGAGGATTTTGTGGATCAGGAGGAGGTTGAGGATAGCACACAGGAGGCAAGCAGAGAATCCCTTCTCCTCAGCAGACAGGAACTGTTCATCACCCTGGAGCCAATATCCTCCCAACCCGGGCTCCCACACCATGAAGGCACCTCTGGCAAGTGTACCTTTGTAAAGATAATACAGGTTTTAAAAGAAAGCGTGTTTAATGATCAATTTACTATGCCAAACTGGTAACAATATGGTCTGGAGTCATTGCAGAACAAAACCTTGCAGCAAATGGGCCTGGGCTTTGATGGCATTCAAGCAACATCCGTTCTTTATATCTGTGTTAGCCTCAGGAGAGTGATATCGTTCATGGTCACCTGGTTGAAATATGGAAAATTTGTTTAAGGAGACAGAGATGCCCGTTCCTGCTGGGCTGTTTGCCTTTGGCTGACAGAGATCTTCCCCAATACTAGCCACGCAGTGGGGGGAGGGGTTGGACTGTGCTGCACATTCGCCCTAAAACTGTAGCCCCCTCCTTTTAAATGGCCAACCCAACAGGCTTTGCTTGATATGGGAAAAGAAGGCACTGCTGTTTGAAACCATTCCCATATGTTATGAAGGTTGAAGAAGCCGAAACCTGTTGCCTTCCCATGGCTGCCCGCAAGCCAAATTCTGTTGCCCAGCCAAGCACGTGTGATGTCTCATACCAAACTGGCAGGCATTCAATACAAGAGGCAAAATGTGACCTTGTACCAAAAGCACATGTGCTATGTAATGTGAATCGCTTGATTCAGTCTTCCCTTTGTTCTTTAAAATGTATCTTTTTTAAAATACTACTCTCCCTTTTCCCCCGCTCCCACAGCTGCAAATGTTTCTACGCTCCCCCTATCATCTCCGTCCCAGAGGCTTATGCAGATCAGAAGGCAGAAAAAAGACACACTCGCGACGAGATGTTCTCAGAGCTCATGCAGTCCTCCCACACTGAAAGAGCTCAGCAGAATGTGTGGAGGCAAACAATGGCAGAGTTCAGGGAAGTGTTAAATGAATGTGATGAGAGGAGGGAAAAGCATGCTGAGGCTAATGGGGGAGCAAACTGACGTGCTCAGGCATCTGGTGGAGCTGCAAGAAAGGCAGCAGTAGCACAGATCGCCACTGCAGCCCCTGTATAACCACCTGCCCTCCTCCCCAAGACACTCAAGAACACTGGGGGAGGAGAGGAGGCTACGGGCACCCAGCCACTCCATCCCAGAGGATTGCCCAAGCAACAGAAGGCTGGCATTCAATAAGTTTTGAAATGTAGTGAGGTCTTGTCCTTCCCTCCTCACCAACCCTCCCAGGCTACCTTGCAAGTTTTCTCCCTATTTGTGTGATAATTGAAGAATGCATGATTTGGAAACCATGACTTAATTGCCTCTGAAACTGGTGATCGAAGGGGGGAGGTCGGTTGGCTTACATGGAAGTAGAGTCAACTAAGCGGTGGGTTTTCATCAAGGAGAATTGTCACTGTCACACCATAGCCTGGCCAGTTATGAAACTGGTTTTCAAAGCTTCTCTGATGTGCAGGTGATACCCAGCTGTGCTCTTAATCGCCCTGGTGTCTGGCTGCCGCGCATAATCAGGCCACCAGGCGATTTGCTCAACCTCCACCCCACTGCCATAAACATCTCCCCATTACTCTCACAGATAATTGTGGAGCACACAGCAAGCAGCAATAACAATTGGAATATTGGTTTCGCTGAGGTCTAACCTAGTCAGTAAACTGCACCAGCGCGCTTTTTAAACGTCCAAATGCACATTCTACCACCATTCTGCACTTGCTCAGCCTATAACTTGAACTGCTCCTTACTACTGTCCAGGGTGCCTGTGTATGGCTTCATGAGCCATGGCATTAAGGAGGTCAGGCTGGGTCCCCAAGGATAACTATAGGCATTTCAACATCCCCAAACAGTTAATTTTCTGGCCTGGGAAGTAAAGTCCCTTCCTGCAGCTGTTCAAACAGACCAGAGTTCCTGAAGATGCGAGCGTCATGCACCTTTCCCAGCCATCCCACGTTGATGTCGGTGAAACATCCCTTGTGATCCACCAGTGCTTTGCAGCACCATTGAAAAGTACCCCTTGCGGTTTACATACTGGCTGCCAAGGTGGTCCAGTCTCCAAGATAGGGGATATGCGTCCCATCTATCGCCCACCACAGTTAGGCGAATCCCATTGCAGCAAAGCCATCCACTATGACCTGCACATTTTCCCAGAGTCACTATCCTTGATAGCAGCAGCTCAGTGATTGCATTGGCTACTTGGATCACAGCAGCCCCCCACAGTGATTTACTCACTCCAAATTGATTCCGACTGACTGGTAGCTTTCTGGCATTGCAGGCTTCCAGAGGGCTATCACCACTCGCTTCTCAACTGTAAGGGCTGCTCTCATCTTGGTATTCTTGCACTTTCAGGGAGGGAAAGCAAGTTCACAAAGTTCCATGAAAGTGCCCTTACGCATGCGAAAGTTTCACAGCCACTGGAATCATCCCAGACCTGCAACACTTATGCAGTCCTTACCAGTCTGTGCTTGTTTCCCAGGCCCAGAATCACCGTTCCATGGCATGAACCTGCCCCATTACCACCATGATGTCCAAATTGCCAGGGCCTGTGCTTTGAGAGAAGTCTGTCCATGTCCTCATCACTATCATGATTGCGCTGTCGTTGCCTCCTCGCCTGCTTTTGCAGGTTCTGCACGTACTGCAGTATAATGCGTGAGGGTGTTTACATGCTCACAACAGCAGCGTGACAGTGAGCTGAGCGGATGTGAGCTATGGAACAGGCTTCCAGAGCTCTTTGCTGTGGTATGGCCGTATGAATGGATGAGCAGGAGAGCCAGAGTTGCAGCAAATGTCGTGGATGGATGATGGATGCCACGAGAATAAGATTTATACAGAAGCGACAACGGTTAGGACCTGCGAAGGTGGATATGAATGGAAATTCACCAGGAGAGCAGAGTTGCAGTTGGAAAGCGGTGGAGATGACGAACAAAGTTAGCAGCGCGCACATTTCCCGAGGAAGCAGCAACACATACCGGAGCCCATGACAGACAACATGGAGAAAATTCGCTATCGAGGCTATATCAAGCAGAGCAGAGCAGAGTTGCAGCGGAAGCGGTGTATGACAATGGTTTTGCAGGTCCTACTGTACCACTGTCTGCTGCCACAGCACCCAAGAAGCACCCAGGGACACAACAGTGGGTGGCTGTTTCAGTGAGCTGAAGCAGAGGCAGGCCTGCACATGTTGCTGTTGGTTATGGTGTCCTGCGCATTGAAAAAAAGGCTGTGAAAAACATTGTCTGCCTGTTGCTTTCACGGAGGGAGGGCGCGACTTGATGGACATTGCACCCAAAAACCACCCATGCGACAATGGTTTTTGCCCTCATTCAGGCCCACTGGAGCTTAACCCAGACATTCGAATGAGGGTGGCGGAGACATGCAGGAACTGTGGTACAGCTACCCACAGTGCACCGCTCCGTAAGTCAATGCAAGCCACAGTAGTGAAGATGCATCGTGACTTATGCGGCTGTTAGGGTTGGCACATTTGCAAATCGACTGTATTAAAACAGATTTCTAAAAATCGACTTCTATAAAAAAAAAAATCGACCTCCTTTCTTAAAGTGTGACACACCTTAAGTTTGTCCAAGTATTACGTAGAAAAATTTAGCACTGCCAAATAGAAAGAGCTGACTTTTTTTTTTCCCCATAGAAGTTTAGTCAGGGAAAAAAGAGTATTTTAAAGTCTTAAAAAAAAAAAAAAACAACCACTAATGGCAGAGATCAAACTTCCTATTACTGCTGTGAGGAGAACAGTCTAGAAGCTGTTTCCTTCGTGATTTCTAACGTCAGAAAGACAACTGAGATCATCTAGTCTGACCTGTTATAATACAGGCCACAGAACTACCTGAAGTTAGTTCCCAGAGCATCTCTTTTTTTTTTTTTTTTGGGGGGGGGGGGGGTGAGGGGGGGGGGGGGGGGGCACGCAAAAAAAACACACAACCAAATGGTCAGTGATTGAGAATCCCCCAGGACCCTTAGTAAATTGAGCCAATGGTTAATTACCTCACAATGGAAAAATTTCTCATCTGAATTCATCTAGTTTCAGCTTTGCCACTGGATCACGTCACACCTTTCTCTTCTAGACTGAAGAGCTCATTGTTAAATATTTGTTTCCCATCTTGGTACTGTAATCAAGTCACACTTTAACATTCTTTGTTAGGCTAAATAGTGAAACTCAAAGAGCTCCAACTACAAGGCATGTTTTCTCCTCTTTTAATCAGTCAGTCATTCAGGACTCTTTGAACTCTCCAATTTATTAACATCCCTCATTTGTTGACACCAGAACTGGACACAGTATTTAGACAGTGGTTGCACCTGTGACTAATACACACAAAAACCACCCTCTACTCCTATTCAAGATTTCCCCCCCTCTTGATGCATCCAAAGACTGCATTAACTTGCTTAATCCAGGGGGCAAGGCCTGGCAGCAAACTAATAAAAGGTAGGCCTGACCTTCCTCCTAAGTTATTAGATGGAAAGAACATGGAGTCAGCTTGTAAACAGGAGAAGGACTTTCAGAAACACGGCTTTGCCTCTAATATATAGTGTTTTTCGAAAAACTAATATATATCTATTTAAGCCTCAGTCTTGCAATTGTACTGTACCCATATGGAGGCCCATTTAAGTCAATGGTGCTTCACAGAGCTGCAGGGGTCTGCCCACTTTGATCCCTCTGCAAGATCAGAGCTTTATAGGTTAGAGGCATCTTGTTTGATTAAGAATTCTCAAATGCACATCCATCAACAGAGGCACTGACATGAATATAATTACACATGAAAATTAGATTTATTGATAAAGGTCAGTAAACATCAATTAACAGGACACAAGATATTTCCACTGATGATAAAAGATTCCAGATACAAGTGATAAGAGACAGGAACTTAAGGCAACAGGAATAAGTGCACTAGAAAAAAAATGCTGCTTGAGAACTTAAATCAAATTCAAGGATTTTTTAAAAATATTTTGACTAGGACTGTCAAGCAATTAAAAAAGTTAATCATGTTTAAGCACACACACAGTAGTATTTAAAATATTTTGGATGTTTTCTAGATTTTCAAATACCAGTGTATTGATTCAATTACACAGAATACAAAGTGTACAGTGCTCACTTTTATTTTTTTTTTTATACATGCCAATTTCTCTAAAGACTCATATGTCCCTTCATGTTTCAACCACTATTCAGGGGACAAGTGTCCATGCTGATGGACTATTAAATAATGATCCAAAGCAGTGCAGATCAACACATGTTCATTTTTATCATCTGAGTCAGATGCCACCAGCAGAAAAATCACTTTTGGTGGTTCTGTTCTGTAATTTCCACATCAGAGTGTTGCTCTTTTTTTCTGAAAGCATGTTCCACACATCGTCGTTATCAGATTTTAGAAGGCACTTCACATTCTTAAACCTTGGGTCGAGTGCTGTAGCTATCTCACATTGGTACCTTCTTTGCATTTTGCCAAATCTACAGTGAAAGTGCTCTCAAAATAAAGATGTGCTGGGTCATCATCCGAGACTGCTATAACAAAATATATTGCAGAAGGAAAGTAAAAATGAAACAGTAGAGATACAATTCTCCCCCTAGGAGTTCAGTCACAAATTTAATNGCAACTGGTTTCAAATGACTGATCAAGTTCGCTTCTCAGAAAAATCCCTTGTTTATTAATTATACAGAACATCATCTTCAAGTTCTGTCTCAAGACCACTCACAATCCCAAAATAAATGCAGCTGATTTTTAACATCGTTTCTGGGCATATTTAACTGTTCCATTGTGTGTCACCAGGGATTTGAGGATTAACAGATCATTGGCATTCTTTTAACCAGACTCCAAGCTGATGGGGATTACAAAAACACTTTTGTAAATCTACATGTTTTATAAAACCATTTGGGATAAGGTCTTGTCCAAGTAGATTTAGCCAATGTGATACACATCCACACTTAACCAAAGTGTTGTCATCTTGTTCCAAATCACTTCTCACATTTCGAACTTTTTTCTCATCTTGTATTAACAGTTTTCCGTGTGATCTGTTGCATGCTTCCACCCTCAAGCCATCAGTAACTGTATCTAACAGTTCATCTGCTACAGGCTTTCGACTAGGTGCTTTGTAGCTTGGTTTTAGGTAGCTGATCATTGCCTGAAAAGTTGTAATCACAATAACCTAAAAGACATTACTACAGCCATAAAAAAAAATTCTGCAATTTGTTTGAAAATTGCGTTTCAGTTCTGGAGTTGTTTTTGTTACGAACCTATCCATTTGTGGCTGGAAACCCCCCCCAAAAAAACCACATACTTCCTCTCGTTGTCTCTGGCCAACTTGACTCTGCTTTCAGTTGATGTATTTGGCAAAAGCAATGCAGTTTTAATAGTACCTTCATCCTCAGAGTCTGATTCTAATACTCCTGTAAATTTAGCCAACAGCAGTAGTTCTGGTGTGTGTGTTTTTGCCGCTGCAATTTGTAAAAAAAAAAGTTTCCTCACATGGTCTGCCTTCCCACTATTTCTTTGCAATTTTTGCATCAAAGACGCTTTGCCATCTTCCTGAACTTTCTCAAAACAACCATGAATTGAGTCAAGTGGCCTTCCACCTTTGCTCATGTGGAAATATTTTGATTTGAGTCACTACACTTGAAGTTCAGTTACAGCAACTATACTGCAGCGAGCGAGCGAGCAAGAACTGACCTAGATGGTTTGTTTGGTTTTTGAGGTCAATTGCTGAACTAACTTCTGATTTTGGGAATTCCCCTTCTTTTTCCAAAGGGACATGCAATTTTTACTGCTAAACAAAGAAGGGGAATTCCCAAATTCAGAAGTTTCTATTTGAAATAAATAGCCAAGGCCATAGCATACAGCAGGGGTTATCAGCCTATGGCACACGTGCTGAACGCAGCACACAAGCTGCTTTTGAGTGGCACTCACAGTGCCCAGGTCCTGGCCACCGGTCCGGAGGACTCTGCATTTTAATTTCATTTTAAATGAAGTTTCTTAAACATTTTCAAAACCTTATTTA
>NC_133773.1:114162625-114163718 GCF_003597395.2 Chelonoidis abingdonii | reverse complement strand
AATGTTTAGCTTATCTGGCACATAAATACCTTGCAATGTGGGCTACAAAAGTGCCATGTGAATGTCTGTTCTCACTTTCAGGTTACATTGTAAATAAGAAAGAGCAGCATTATCTCCCATAAATGTAGACAAACATATTTCTCTTAGTGATTGGCAGAATAAGAAGTAGGACTGAGTGGACTTGTAGGTTATAAAGTTGTACCCTGTTTTGTTTTTTGAGCATTTATGTAACAAAACAAAAATCTACCATGAAAGCACAACTTACAAACGTAAAGAGATTGCACTACGGTACTCATATGAGGTGAATTGAAAAAAAACTTATTTTTACAGTGCAAATATTTGTAATAAAACTATAAAGTGAGCACTGTACACTTTCATTCTGTGTTGTAATTGAAATAAATATTTGAAAATGTAGAAAAACATCCTAAATATTTAACAATAGAATACCAATTAACATTTTAAGAGTGCAATTAAGACTGCAATTGTGTTTTTAAATTGCAATTAATTTTTTAAGTTAATAGCATAAGTGAACTGAGATCAATCAACAGTCCTAAATTCAACTCTAAATATCAATAACATCATCAAATCAACATTTATTTTAACAATGTTAACACACAGGTGAGCCAGGCTGGTTCCAGCTACACATCTGTCAGTGTTCAATAAGGCCTAGGGGCATGAGCTAGTACCTGATCTGCAAGCTTACAACGGTGTGGTTACTTTATAACTCTGTACATCTACCTACCCTCCCCCACCCCCATCTATACCTTTCTTATTAATCATGATACATCTTTATTGCAGAGGTAGCTATTTAGTATAGAACCAAGAACTAAGACGTAATGTGGAAGTGCCAGATAAAATTCCATTTTAACTATGCCTGTGTTTAACGCTGATTAAAAAAACCTACTATTTAAAAACAGCTTGTATAGGGATTTGCGCATCTGGGGAAATACAAACTAAAATTTGGCTTGCTCTTTAACCAAAAGGCCCAAGTACTTGTGTGGGAAAACAGAACCACCATGTGCCAGCACAACTTTACTCTGAGTAAGAAGATAATTTCTAAAACTTTTGCTTTTAAAAACATTTAAAAAAAAAA
>NC_133773.1:114110504-114159144 GCF_003597395.2 Chelonoidis abingdonii | reverse complement strand
GGGGGGGGGGCGGGCGGGGGAGAGAAGAGAAAAGAGAAGATTGTAGGGACTGAAAAGCAAGGGTTTGCATTCCAAAGATTTGTATACTTTTTTTAAAGTCTGATATTCTTATACTCTTCTGAAACTTGTGTTTTTATTTTGATCTGATCAGAGTAGAGGTATAACCACGCTAAGCTTATAAAATAGACAAAATACATATTCATCACTGCTCATTTATCAGTTTCTGGTGCATCCCATTTCGTATCGCTCTTCTATTCCAATATCTTCACTGACTGAGGGCCTCCTGGGGCAGGGATGATGTCCACATCCAATACCTATTTTTTACTAGAATGAAGAAAAGGATTTTTAGAAAAAGTTACGGCCTCTCTATCCCAACAGGGGAAGAGGACCTTCGGGCTCTATGAATAATTCTTTGAGACCCGCGCTTCCATTTCTTGTTCACTCACTATGTCAACAGGAGTTTTGTAGGGGTGACATAGAATTTAAACAGAGGAAAAAAACTAGTTTGTCCCAGTTTAAGGCATTTTCTATTTTACAAATGAGTTCATTAGTGCACAGCACATTACACTTACTTTTAGTTACATAAGGCAGTAGATTTGGATATTAAAATTAGGACTGTACAAATAAAACAAAACTGCAGTGGACACGTTACTAGCATATATAATTAAAATACTAAACATTAAAATATCTGTATACATTTTGGTTCAATATTTTTTTCAAGAAAGTTATCAACTTTTCAGTTTTCATTTTAATACAAACGAAAGTCAGACATTTGATTATATGAAAGTAATAAAATAAAAGAGAGACTTGCAAACTTGAAGCATCAAGCAGTCAGAAGCATGAAGTGCTGCAGACAACTGGTCCAGATCCATTTGGCCATCCAGAATTCTGTAGCAGAAGACCAACTTTGATGGAGCAGACAGACTGAGCCTATTCTAAATTCTGAATGGCTGTATTCGAAGCTCCAAAAGATTGAGTCTAAGCTTGCTTAACATGCTGGATACGGCAACTGCACTAACAGTTCTACTGAGTCTGACAGAGTACCTGCATTCTTGAGATTTTTCCATTTCACAGTAGAAACTTTCCTTGATAGCAGATGAAAACATTGATTTAAAATATTAATTTAATGCAAGAGGACTTCGCTGAGCAAAACATTGCTTTGCAATTTTTTCTTGTTCAGCTGACAGTTTTCCCGCATATTTTGGATGAAGGAGATCAGCCAATGTGCATACGGGAGTAATTGCCCCATTAAATCTCTTTTTCGTACTTTAGCTTTGTGTGGTGCAAGACCTTCATTTTTCGTTAGCTACAACCTAACTTCAACAATTGCTGTTGCATGTGATGTGTCCCTTTGGAGTGTGTCAAGTGGCATAGCAACTGGTTTCAAATGACTGATCAAGTTCTTTGCTTCTCAGAAAAATCCCTTGTTTATTAATTATACAGAACATCATCTTCAAGTTCTGTCTCAAGACCACTCACAATCCCAAAATAAATGCAGCTGATTTTTAACATCATTTCTGGGCATATTTAACTGTTCCATTGTGTGTCACCAGGGATTTGAGGATTAACAGATCATTGGCATTCTTTTAACCAGACTCCAAGCTGATGGGGATTACAAAAACACTTTTGTAAATCTACATGTTTTATAAAACCATTTGGGATAAGGTCTTGTCCAAGTAGATTTAGCCAATGTGATACACATCCACACATAACCAAAGTGTTGTCATCTTGTTCCAAATCACTTCTCACATTTCGAACTTTTTTCTCATCTTGTATTAACAGTTTTCCGTGTGATCTGTTGCATGCTTCCACCCTCAAGCCATCAGTAACTGTATCTAACAGTTCATCTGCTACAGGCTTTCGACTAGGTGCTTTGTAGCTTGGTTTTAGGTAGCTGATCATTGCCTGAAAAGTTGTAATCACAATAACCTAAAAGACATTACTACAGCCATAAAAAAAAATTCTGCAATTTGTTTGAAAATTGCGTTTCAGTTCTGGAGTTGTTTTTGTTACGAACCTATCCATTTGTGGCTGGAAACCCCCCCCAAAAAAACCACATACTTCCTCTCGTTGTCTCTGGCCAACTTGACTCTGCTTTCAGTTGATGTATTTGGCAAAAGCAATGCAGTTTTAATAGTACCTTCATCCTCAGAGTCTGATTCTAATACTCCTGTAAATTTAGCCAACAGCAGTAGTTCTGGTGTGTGTGTTTTTGCCGCTGCAATTTGTAAAAAAAAAAGTTTCCTCACATGGTCTGCCTTCCCACTATTTCTTTGCAATTTTTGCATCAAAGACGCTTTGCCATCTTCCTGAACTTTCTCAAAACAACCATGAATTGAGTCAAGTGGCCTTCCACCTTTGCTCATGTGGAAATATTTTGATTTGAGTCACTACACTTGAAGTTCAGTTACAGCAACTATACTGCAGCGAGCGAGCGAGCAAGAACTGACCTAGATGGTTTGTTTGGTTTTTGAGGTCAATTGCTGAACTAACTTCTGATTTTGGGAATTCCCCTTCTTTTTCCAAAGGGACATGCAATTTTTACTGCTAAACAAAGAAGGGGAATTCCCAAATTCAGAAGTTTCTATTTGAAATAAATAGCCAAGGCCATAGCATACAGCAGGGGTTAGCAGCCTATGGCACACGTGCTGAACGCAGCACACAAGCTGCTTTTGAGTGGCACTCACAGTGCCCAGGTCCTGGCCACCGGTCCGGAGGACTCTGCATTTTAATTTCATTTTAAATGAAGTTTCTTAAACATTTTCAAAACCTTATTTATTTTGCATACAACAATAGTTTAGTTATATATTACAGACATAGAAAAAGATTTTCTAAAACGTCAAACTATTACCGGCACATGAAACCTTAAGTTAGAGTGAATAAATGAAGCCTCAGCACACCACTTCTGAAAGGTGGCCAATCCCTGGCATGCAGCTTTAGATTGAAATAAAATGCAAAAAACCTCAATCATTTAAAATTAAAACCAAGTATATTACTACAAAATCATCAATCTGCTACATATTTTTAGGTAATATTCAGTCAGTCAGTCTAATAAATAATTTAAACTAGAAAAATAAAACCATCAATGCCCTGTCCTAAGATTGTCAATTACCTGGGAAAACCTTTCATGCCAAGTAATGAATCATCTGCCCAAGTTTCTGATGATCTGAAACTTGCTTTTCCCATTTAATAGGTAAGCTCTATATTCCCTCCTCCTCCTTTTTTGGCCCGTTTTATGGCTCTGTTTATATTACTCTTGTAGGAGAAGTGATACTGAAATTTAAGACATTTCATTTTATACACATTTGTTTCCCCTCCCCCCACCACTATGTTTGAAAACAGAACTGTAGATCCAGCAGAACACTTAAAGCAGAGGTCCTCGAAGTGTGGAGCACACTTCTTTAGGGAGGGCATAGAGGAACATTCAGGGAGGCACAGCATGACTTGGGCTAGCCCACACACACACACACCCCTCATCATTTTGGTATGAATAATAATGTTATAGTACACAGGGCGTACTACGCCCATATTTTCATACTGGAGAAGAGTAAAAAATTTTCACAAGTTAACAAATGAGGTGCATTTATTATACATCTCACATCTATCCAATCATTTAAGCACTTTAAAAAACAGATTACCCACCTTGTGCAGTAACTGGAATTTTGAGTTGTATGTCCTTGTGGGTTCTCCAATTCAGGTACATATGCAGCCTGAGACTTTGATTGGAGTTTTTTGATAGCAATCCCCATTTGGCCCACGCACACACTCTGCATAGTTTCATATCCCATATCAAATCTATATAGGGCTGTGCAGATAAATCACCCTCAGTTCCTTCTCTACCACAAAGTCGCAAAGGAAATGCTGAAGCAGAGAGGAAGGAGGATGGGTAATGGAGCATGCACAGAGAGAGACATCTCAAAGAACTCCAGTTATTTTGCAAGTTAAGTAGTCTCTACTTCTTAAGAGTAGTGTCCTTGCGAGTGCTTCACTTCAGATGACTCCCTAGCAGTAACCCTCTTAAGATGGCAGAAAGCTCAGAACATAGTCAAGCATCCAATCCAGCAATCAGCAACTGGCATGTCCTTTAGTATGGCTAGAGACAGCCATCTAGTAGAATATGCAGTCACTTGCAGGGGAAGCTGAATATCAAACCATAACTGGTAAGAACACATCCAGAGACCAAATATCAATCAATCAATAAATAAAAAGTCTCTGAATAGAGATAGCAGATCTCCTAGACCTAGCCACAACAGAAACAAAGTCTAGAAGACTTTGTGAATGGTCTGGTTCTATTCAAGTCAAGTCAAAGGCCAATGCCCTCTTATCATAGTGTATGGAAGGTAGCTTCCTGTGTAGACAGATGCAGCTTACAAAAGAAAACTGGAAGGTGCACAGCCTGGCTAACATGAAATTCAGAAAAAAAAAAAAAGTCTTCAGTAAGTTTTGTATGGGTCATAAGGATCACTTATTTTGTTCTCCAAGGAGAAGGTAAGGGACCACCATTAGAGCCCCCACCTCTCCAACCCTTTGCATAGAAGTGATGGCCACTAAAAAGGCCATCTTCACAGACAAACATAACAGAGCACACAGCTAGTGGCTCAAAAGGGTTGTTTTATAAGACAATTAAGAACAAGGGTGAGATCCCAACATGTAGCATAGAATCTCTAAATTTGCAGAAAAAGATTTAAGACCATTCAGAAATCTCACTCTGGTCAGATATGTGAAAACTGAGAAACCTACTGGTGAGCGTCTCTAAGTGAACCTTGATGGAACTGAGAGAGAAAGAGAGACACACACACATTCAACCATGTTTTCAATTCCAACAGCTAATCCAAGACTGTGAGAAGAGATGACTGGACAAGTAAAAAAGGACTGCAATTACAAAAGATGACAGTCTCCATTTGTGGAGGTAAATATGTCTTATGGATTCCTTCCTTCTACTGAACAATAAAAGTTGTACTCCCAATGACAGGATGCCTCTAGTCCTGAAAACCATTGGAGGTGACATAACAGAAGCTCCATTCTGAGACAGTCAAGAACTGATCAGGAGCCACCAGAGAGAGCAAGAGGTCAGTCTGATGAGCTAAGGAAGCAAAACTTGTCTTGGTTAAGTTGCTACAATCAAAATGACCCAGGCTTGATCCAGCTTGACCTTGTTGAGAACATTTAAAAGCAATGGAGCTGGTGAATACATGTTTTTTTTGTTTGTTTGTTTTTTTTTAAAGACACTTGTAATGAGAAAAAGCGTCTCCAAAAGATTGGGAATCAAGTCCTCCCCTGGAAAAGAATTTTCTGCACTTTGTATTGGCTGCAGTGGTGAAGGGGTCAACCTCAGGAACGCCCCCCCCCCCCACAAGCGAGGAATATTTTGTTGAGGACTCAAGAGTTCAACTTATTTGTAATTAAGGGAAAATTTCTGCTTAGATCATCTGCAATGATGTACTGCATACCCAAGAAGAAGCTAAGATGACTATCTGGTTGGCTGTGTGTCATTTCCTGAGGTTTATCACTTTGGTGCAGAGCAAGAGGGAAAATGTACTCCTCCTTGACAACTGATACAATACACGACAGATAACATATCTTGTATGATCTTGATTGACTTGTTTTTGATTAGAGGAAGAAAGTGGCGGCAGACATTTCTGGCCAACCCCCTGAACTCCAGCAAGTCGACATTCAAGAGCCGTTCTTGTTGCAACCTTTTGCCTTGGGCTGTGAGACACCCTAAATGTGCTCCCTGTCCCCAGATGGAAGCATCTGATGCTATGATCATAGGAGGATTTTGGATAAAGAGGATTCCTGAACAAACCTTGGAAGGATCCTTCCACATCGTGAGACCCAATTAGGTATAGACACTTAGTTGTTGAGACTGTGCTAGTTGGATACATAAACTCTCCAGAGCCATCCCTGGAGTCAGAGATGTAAATTGGCATTTTATGATAAACATGCAAGCTGCCACATTTCTCAGAAGTTGCAGACATGTCCTTGCTGGAGCTTGACGACTGAGCTGTATTCTTTGAATTAAGTTCTTTAGAGTGAGGAACCTGTCATGAGGGAGATAAGCGTTGCCTGTCACTGAATCCAGAAATACTCCTTTAAAAAGGTATTCGCTGAAGTCAAAGCCAATTTCTCAATATTTATTTGTAGGCCTAAACTGCGGAATAGTGAAATTCTCATTTGAACTGCCAACAGCACCTCCTGATAAGGCCATCCATTGAGAAGTCGGTCATCAGCATATGGAAAGACTGTTATTCCTAGATGATAGGTATAGCTGCCCACCTCTCACATGATTTTTGAGAAAACACTTGAGGTGGAAGAAAGGCCAAAAGGGTAGGACCTGGTACTGGTAGCAGTTGTGATAGAATGTGAGAAAAATCTTCTGTGAGAGGGATGAATTGCTATGTGGACGTAAGCATCTTTGAAATTGAGTTTAAAAACAATCCCTGGACTCCAGGGAGAGAATTATAGCTGCTGAGAAACCATCCAGAATTTCAGGTGGCTAACATTTTTGTTCAATTGACAGAGACTTAGTATTGAACTCCAACCCCATTTTACCTAGGTATCAGAAAAATACCTTGAATAAAAACCCTTTTCCTTTCTGTTGAAGTGCAACTGGCTCTATGGCCCCTAGACTTATGGGCAACGTGATCTCCCGTCTCAGCAATTGACTGTGAGGGGTCACTGAAGAGGGATGGAGAATGGGGTGGCAGGGTAGGATGGAGGTCAAATGGATTGTTTAACCAGATGTAAGGGACTCCAATACCTATTTGTTTGATGTTATAACCTCCCATGCCTATCGGAATAGAAAGAGGCAGTGTCCAAACAGTAGAAGAGGGGTGGTATAGCGTAGCCAAGAAACAGACTATTGGGTGGTTTAGACTCTCGACCAAAGCTGGTGTTTGAAAGATGTTGATAGCTAATATGAAGTAGTCATTAGCTTCACATTAGAAAAATCTGACTAACCCAGCAGTTCAGATGCCCTACGGAAAGTAGAAAATTGAGCAGGATGGGATCTTTGTGCCAATTGACACAGTTATTTATATCCCCAAAAATGTAAGTGTAGCCCTACAGTCCTCCAGGTATGAAGAGAGTCATCTGTGGAGTCCAGGAAGACCATGTAACCATTAAAATGGTAAGTCCTCAATGTTTGATTGTACCTCCCATGAGAAACCAGACAACTGAAGCCAGGACACTCATCTTATCACTACTGCAGTGGAAACAAACCTAGTTGCAATGCTGACCGCATCTATTGAAGCCTGCAAACAAGTCTTTGCCAACAGCTGACCCTATGCTATTATGGCACTAAACCAATCTTGATGCTGCTGTGATAAACGATCAATAAAAAAATCATGAAACTTCTCTAGTTCAGGGAGCCACATTTAGATATCTGTGCCTCCTGATTTGGTATCCTGAACTCAAGTGTTGCTGAAGAGTAGCTTTTACAAAACAAGAAGGTCCAGATGTTTCTGGTACTTGTTATATAGGATGGCATTAAAAAAACAAAACCAACCAACCACACACTGTCTCCCCCTTTCATTAACTGTGTTCACGACAAGAGAATTTGAAACTGGTAGGGTCGGGGGGGGGGGGGATGGTTTGGATTTTTCTTTTTTTTTTTTCTTTTTTTTTTTTTTTTAAAGTCAGCATGCTTGCATGTAGGGTTGCTGTTCGGGTTTGCCAGGTCGTTAGTAGGCTAAAGATGATCTTCATTAAATCAGAGTGCACTCAGACTGAAGTAGTATGCATATGCCAAGGAGCTTACACTTAGGTATAGGATTCATTTAAGTGCTATGTGCTTCATGTACCAGAAGTACTCAGAGTTCAGTAGCTCTCCTCCAGGCCTGCCTGAGGTCTCTGGAGACTGAACTTCTTTGAAGAAGACTCTTCGCTCTGCTGCTCTGTCCTCTCCTTAGTCTCAGTAGGAAATCTCATCTACTTGGCAAGTTATAGGTCTCACTCTTAGAGAGAGAGTTGGAGACCAGGGTCTTGATGCTGCTTCACTTTGAAAGCACTCAGTGACCATGATTCTGATCGATGGGCATAACAGAAGTTCAGCATGTACAAGAGGTTCCTTATACCTGGTTTGAAGCCAGTCTTAAGGCTGCTACATATTAATAATCTATCCTTAATTTCTTTGTTATGGACAAAGACTAGGCAGGCATTGCTAGTACTTGAAGTAGCCTTAAGGTGATTAAGAGCACTCTCTTATGATGGAGAGTGGCTAGGATCCAGACGTTGCAGAGTGGGTTCAGTATGTGAGGAAGAACTGCAGTGGTGCGACTTCACCATGAAGCAACAAGCAAACTGGTTATCCTTGAGTAGCAGTGCTGTGCTAGGTTGATTGCGCTTTCTCACCACAGGCCGGTGCTGGCTAGAGCAAAGGAGACTCAGGTGTGATCCCGGTAAGACTTGAGCTCCAATTCACTGTAAAACCAAATTCACAATAGCTGACCTAGGTCACAGCCATGTTAACGGTCCATATGCACTACACAGACTTTGATTACAAGTCAGCACCTTGACCTGCATACATTTCAAAAAGTGACCAGGCGGGACCCAGTCACAGAGGACTGCCTCTGCCTCTCAACGGATCTGGGACCGCAGTCCTGAGTGCTGTGATGAGTAGACTGATGCATGTGATAGAAAGGGCTTGCAGCGTATACATACCCTACGGTCCTGGAAACTTGTGCAGGACTCCTATGGAGCAGCTAGTTGTACATGGGACTGGAGAGCCATGGAATGATAGTGCCTCAAATGATGCTGAGGAAGCAGCTGCAATCACATGAGCTAGAATACTCGGAGCTCCAAAGCTGCTCCATTTCTTCACATGTGTTCAAAACTGATGATGTCCAGAATCTGCAATGATCTGGAGTTCCAGACAGTTTGGCTGGAGGAGATCTATGCTTTGGTGGAGGTTGACAGGTAAGAGAACCAGAGACTGCACGGAGCAGGGAATCGATACATCTAGACATCAAATCTTCCAGCTAGGAGGAAGAAGCTCTAGCTTAGCTGTGTTAAAAAGATTCTTATGCTCAAGACTATATCATTACTTAGCCTTTTATGTGACAGATACTAGCTTGTTTTTCTAAAACGTTCTGCTGAAACAGTGTGTATTCCCCGCCTTCAAGGAGATACTGCAGTTGGAACATTCTCTTGGTTTTTCTATCATGCACATTTTAGATTGGAAAAGACTAGGCAAATAAGCCCTGGTCTAACTGTGAGTTTGTGAATTAGCAGCGTAGGTCATTTTACCCTGCACCATCCACACGTTAGAGGGCTCTAAAATTGATTCTGTACTCTCCCGGTGAGGGGTTAGCGCTAAAATCACTCTCACTGGTGAATTTGGGGTAGTTGGATGCAATGAATGGTATTGGCCTCCAGGGGCTATCCCAGAGTGTTCCATTGTGACCGTCTGGAAGCGCTCTCAACTCGATAGCACTGGCCAGGTAGACAGACAAGCCCTGGAACTTTATGAATTCATTTCTGTTTGGCAGGGTGAGCTGATCAGCACAGTGACCATGCAGAGCGCATCAGCATATATGACATGGGTCGCCAGAATTGCAAAAGAGCTAGCATGGACGGACGGGAGTGGGATCTGATCACTGTATGGAAGAATCATGCAGGCAGAACTTTGTTCCAAAAAGGAATACCAATATATTTGCCAAAATCTCAAATGCATGACGACAGAGCTACACACAGGACACACAGCAGTGGCTTCATGATTAGAGCTGTAGTAGGCAAGCCTACAAAAAAAGGATGCAAGTGGGTCTGGGTCAGAACCCATACATGCTGGTTCTATGATAGCTTGCATGAATTCTAGGGATGGCCCTACCACTACCCCACCAGTGTGTGGACACTGTGTGAGGGGGTCTCATGCAACAGGATGAGGATTTGTGGATCAGGAGGAGGTTGAGGATATCACACAGGAGGCAAGCAGGAATCCTTTCTCTCAGAGACAGGAACTGTTCATCACCCTGGAGCCAATATCCTCCCAACCCGGCTCCCACACATGAAGCACCTCTGGCAAGTGTACTTTGAAAGAAAAGGATTGTAAAGAAAGCGTGTTTAATGATCAATTTACTATGCCAAACTGGTAACAATATGGTCTGGAGTCATTGCAGAACAAAACCTTGCAGCAAATGGGCCTGGGCTTTGATGGCATTCAAGCAACATCCGTTCTTTATATCTGTGTTAGCCTCAGGAGAGTGATATCGTTCATGGTCACCTGGTTGAAATATGGAAAATTTGTTTAAGGAGACATTCAGAGATGCCCGTTCCTGCTGGGCTGTTTGCCTTTGGCTGACAGAGATCTTCCCCGATACTAGCCACGCAGTGGGGGGGAGGGGTTGGACTGTGCTGCACATTCGCCCTAAAACTGTAGCCCCCTCCTTTTAAATGGCCAACCCAACAGGCTTTGCTTGATATGGGAAAAGAAGGCACTGCTGTTTGAAACCATTCCCATATGTTATGAAGGTTGAAGAAGCCGAAACCTGTTGCCTTCCCATGGCTGCCCGCAAGCCAAATTCTGTTGCCCAGCCAAGCACGTGTGATGTCTCATACCAAACTGGCAGGCATTCAATACAAGAGGCAAAATGTGACCTTGTACCAAAAGCACATGTGCTATGTAATGTGAATCGCTTGATTCAGTCTTCCCTTTGTTCTTTAAAATGTATCTTTTTTAAAATACTACTCTCCCTTTTCCCCCGCTCCCACAGCTGCAAATGTTTCTACGCTCCCCCTATCATCTCCGTCCCAGAGGCTTATGCAGATCAGAAGGCAGAAAAAAGACACACTCGCGACGAGATGTTCTCAGAGCTCATGCAGTCCTCCCACACTGAAAGAGCTCAGCAGAATGTGTGGAGGCAAACAATGGCAGAGTTCAGGGAAGTGTTAAATGAATGTGATGAGAGGAGGGAAAAGCATGCTGAGGCTAATGGGGGAGCAAACTGACGTGCTCAGGCATCTGGTGGAGCTGCAAGAAAGGCAGCAGTAGCACAGATCGCCACTGCAGCCCCTGTATAACCACCTGCCCTCCTCCCCAAGACACTCAAGAACACTGGGGGAGGAGAGGAGGCTACGGGCACCCAGCCACTCCATCCCAGAGGATTGCCCAAGCAACAGAAGGCTGGCATTCAATAAGTTTTGAAATGTAGTGAGGTCTTGTCCTTCCCTCCTCACCAACCCTCCCAGGCTACCTTGCAAGTTTTCTCCCTATTTGTGTGATAATTGAAGAATGCATGATTTGGAAACCATGACTTAATTGCCTCTGAAACTGGTGATCGAAGGGGGGAGGTCGGTTGGCTTACATGGAAGTAGAGTCAACTAAGCGGTGGGTTTTCATCAAGGAGAATTGTCACACCATAGCTTGGCCAGTAATGAAACTGGTTTTCAAAGCTTCTCTAATGCACAGGGCACCCAGCTGTGCTCTTAATTGCCCTAGTGTCTGGCTGCGCTTAATTGGCCGCCAAATGATTTGCCTCAACCTCCCACACCGTCATAAACATCTCCCCATTACTCTCTCAGATATCATGGAGCACACAGCAAGCAGAAATAACGGGAATATTGGTTTAGCGGAGGTTTAACCTAGTCAGTAAACTGCACCAGCAAGCTTTTGAACATCAAAAAGGCACATTCTACCACCATTCTGCACTTGCTCAGCCTATAACTGAACTGCTCCTTACTACTGTCCAGGGTGCCTGTATATGGCTTCATGAGCCATGGCATGAAGGAGTAGGCTGAGTCCTCAAGGATAACTATAGGCATTTCAACATCCCCAACAGTAATTTTCTGGTTTGGGAAGTGAGTTCCTTCCTACAGCTGTTCCAACAGACTAGAGCTCCTGAAGATGTGAGCGTCATGCACCTTTCCCAGCCATCCCATGCTGATGTTAGTGAAACATCCCTTGTGATCCAGCAGTGCTTGCAGCACCACTGAAAAGTACCCCTTGCGGTTTACATACTGGTTGCCAAGGTGGTCTGGTCCCAAGATAGATGGAATGCATGTCCCTATCGCCCGCACCACAGTTAGGGAACCCCACTGCAGCAAAGCCATCCACTATGACCTGCACATATCCCAGAGCCACTATCTTTGATAGCAGCAGCTCAGTGATTGCATTGGCTACTTGGATCAGAGCAGCCCCTACAGTAGATTTACCCCCTCCAAATTGATTCCGGACTAACCGGTAGCTGTCTGGTGTTGCAAGCTTCCAGAGGGCCATCACCACTCACCTTTTTAACTGTGAGGGCTGCTCTCATCTTGGTATTCTTGCACTTCAGGGCAGAGGAAAGCAAGTCAAAGTTCCATGGAAGTGCCCTTATGCATGTGAAAGTTTTGCAGCCACTGGGAATCATCCCAGACCTGCAACACTATGCAGTCGCACCAGTCTGTGCTTGTTTCCCCATGCGTTCCACAGCATGAACCTGCCCCATTACCACCATGATGTCCAAACTGCCAGGGCCTGTGCTTTGAGAGAAGTCTGTCCATGTCCTCATCACTATCATGATTGTGCTGTCGTCACCTCTTCACCTGCTTTTGCAGGTTCTCACGCATTACCCTGCAGTATGTGCAGGATAATCTGCAAGGTGTTTACAGTGCTCACAAAAGCAATGGTGAGCTGAGCAGGCTCCATGTTTGCTGTGGTACGGTGTTTGAAGGAGAGCAGGAAAGCAGAGTTGCAGTGGAATCAATGGATAACGACGGATGCCACGAGAACAGATTTATACAGAAGGACAACAGGACCTGCAAGGTGGATTAATGGCACCAGGAGAGCAGAGTTCCAGTGGACGCAGTGGAGAACGACAGTTAGCATCGCTCACATTTCCCAAGGAAGCACACACATAGCCGGGAGCTCATGACAGACAACATGGAGAAATTCGCTATCGAGGCAAGAGCAGCAGAGCAGAGCAGAGTTGCAGTGGAAGCGGTGTATGACAATGGTTAGCAGTCCTACTGTACCATCTCCTGACAGCAGCACCCAGGACACAACAGCTGCAGTGTCAGTGAGCTGAGCGGGCTGCATGCTTGCTGTGGTATGGCGTCTGCGCAGAAAGAGAGGCGTGAAAACATTGTCTGCCATTGCTTTCATGGAGAGATTGATGACATGTACCCAAAACCACCCATGACAGTGTTTTTGCCCTATCAGGCATTGGGAGCTTAATCCAAAATTCCAATGGGTGGCGAAGACTTCAGGAACTGTGGGACAGCTACCCACAGTGCACCGCTCCGTAAGTCAATGCAAGCCACAGTAGTGAAGATGCACTCTGACTTAATGCGCTTAGGGTGGACATTTGCAAATCGACTGTATAAAACAGATTTCTAAAAATCGACTTCTATAAAAAAAATCGACCTCCTTTCTTAGTGTAGACACACCTTAAGTTTGTCCAGATTACCTAGAAAAATTTAGCACTGCCAATAGAAAGAGCTGACTTTTTTTTTCCCCATAGAAGTTAGTCAGGGAAAAGAGTATTTAAAGTCTTAAAAAAAAAAAAAAAACCACACACTAATGGCAGAGATCAAACATCCTATTACTGCTGTGAGGAGAACAGTTCTAGAAGCTGTTTCCATTCGTGATTCTAACGCCAGAAAGGACAACTGAGATCATCTAGTCTGACCTGTATAATACAGGCCACAGAACTACCCTGAAGTAGTTCCCAGAGCATCTCTTTTTTTTTTTTTTTTTTGGGGGGGGGGGGGGGGGGGGGGGCACGAAAAAAAAAAAACACACAACCAAATGGTCAGTGATTGAGAATCCCCCAGGACCCTTAGTAAATTGAGCCAATGGTTAATTACCTCACAATGGAAAAATTTCTCATCTGAATTCATCTAGTTTCAGCTTTGCCACTGGATCACGTCACACCTTTCTCTTCTAGACTGAAGAGCTCATTGTTAAATATTTGTTTCCCATCTTGGTACTGTAATCAAGTCACACTTTAACATTCTTTGTTAGGCTAAATAGTGAAACTCAAAGAGCTCCAACTACAAGGCATGTTTTCTCCTCTTTTAATCAGTCAGTCATTCAGGACTCTTTGAACTCTCCAATTTATTAACATCCCTCATTTGTTGACACCAGAACTGGACACAGTATTTAGACAGTGGTTGCACCTGTGACTAATACACACAAAAACCACCCTCTACTCCTATTCAAGATTTCCCCCCCTCTTGATGCATCCAAAGACTGCATTAACTTGCTTAATCCAGGGGGCAAGGCCTGGCAGCAAACTAATAAAAGGTAGGCCTGACCTTCCTCCTAAGTTATTAGATGGAAAGAACATGGAGTCAGCTTGTAAACAGGAGAAGGACTTTCAGAAACACGGCTTTGCCTCTAATATATAGTGTTTTTCGAAAAACTAATATATATCTATTTAAGCCTCAGTCTTGCAATTGTACTGTACCCATATGGAGGCCCATTTAAGTCAATGGTGCTTCACAGAGCTGCAGGGGTCTGCCCACTTTGATCCCTCTGCAAGATCAGAGCTTTATAGGTTAGAGGCATCTTGTTTGATTAAGAATTCTCAAATGCACATCCATCAACAGAGGCACTGACATGAATATAATTACACATGAAAATTAGATTTATTGATAAAGGTCAGTAAACATCAATTAACAGGACACAAGATATTTCCACTGATGATAAAAGAGTCCAGATACAAGTGATAAGAGACAGGAACTTAAGGCAACAGGAATAAGTGCACTAGAAAAAAAATGCTGCTTGAGAACTTAAATCAAATTCAAGGATTTTTTAAAAATATTTTGACTAGGACTGTCAAGCAATTAAAAAAGTTAATCATGTTTAAGCACACACACAGTAGTATTTAAAATATTTTGGATGTTTTCTAGATTTTCAAATACCAGTGTATTGATTCAATTACACAGAATACAAAGTGTACAGTGCTCACTTTTATTTTTTTTTTTATACATGCCAATTTCTCTAAAGACTCATATGTCCCTTCATGTTTCAACCACTATTCAGGGGACAAGTGTCCATGCTGATGGACTATTAAATAATGATCCAAAGCAGTGCAGATCAACACATGTTCATTTTTATCATCTGAGTCAGATGCCACCAGCAGAAAAATCACTTTTGGTGGTTCTGTTCTGTAATTTCCACATCAGAGTGTTGCTCTTTTTTTCTGAAAGCATGTTCCACACATCGTCGTTATCAGATTTTAGAAGGCACTTCACATTCTTAAACCTTGGGTCGAGTGCTGTAGCTATCTCACATTGGTACCTTCTTTGCATTTTGCCAAATCTACAGTGAAAGTGCTCTCAAAATAAAGATGTGCTGGGTCATCATCCGAGACTGCTATAACAAAATATATTGCAGAAGGAAAGTAAAAATGAAACAGTAGAGATACAATTCTCCCCCTAGGAGTTCAGTCACAAATTTAATGAATGCTTTTTTTTTTAAAAAAAAAAAAACAAAAAAAAAAAACGCACAAGTCTCATCAGAAGGAAGTATCTCCTTTGGAAGGAGGGGCGAAGCATGAAGAGGCATACAAATGTTTAGCATATCTGGCATGTAATTACATTTTAATTGGTATTCTATTGTTCAGAATAGCCCTCTATCGGGGAGTGGAAGGCTATGGCAGCTGTCAGAAGGACCATAATGGGAGCTCAGTGACAATCCTGATTTTTTCAATTCCAGAATACAGTCCAGTACATAACTGAAGAGAATATTGGTGGAATATGTTTTAGGTCACCAGCAGCTGAATCTTGTCCATTGCTGGAAGTGAGTGTAAGCACACAGACTGTTTTCTACTGTGTAATAGTACTCTTTTTACCTCCTCTGAACAGGTTGTTTCTAATCCTGCAAGCCACTGACTAGCCATGCTTTGATGCAAAGAACTCAGATTTGCCTGCCTTCTTGACATAGAAGATATGGGGCAGTACTGAGAGTGACTGGCACTTAAGTCACCAACTGGATGGTGACGGATGGAAGTAACGGAATGTCTGTCTGAGCCACACAAAGATTACTACAAAAACCCAGCTGTCTCTCTTTAATATCCAAAGTTCTGATCGAGATAGAGGAGTTGGAAGGAATGTGTATAGCAGACCTGATGAGAGAAGAGATGAACCAATATCAAAATATGTAGTGAAATATGATGACATTTTATTTCCCACTTGTGATCTTGAGAAAGGTGTTTGCTGAGTGTAACCACAGACATTCTGAGCACTGGGAGGGTAAGCTACTGTGATGTTAAAACAATTGTGTATAAACCAATTCCAAAGCCTGACTGCTTCAGCGCAGAGGGAGGGTGATCTCGCTCCTCCTCGACAGTGCATATAAAGCAAGCATATTAAAAAACAAAGACTTTGTATTTGCCCCAATCAATGGTAGAAAATTGGAGAGGCATATTTGACTGCTTGAACAAATCAAGTTGGCAGGTGCACACCTCTGAACAATGTCTTGACCCATGTGACTGTCTAGAAGTTCTCTCCTATCTAAGGTTGATGCATCTGCTATAACTATCACTGGGGGAAGACTGGACAAAATTATCTCCACCAATCGAGGGAATCCTTCATAAAGATGGGTATGGAGAGTAACTTGTTCAGACTATGCCTGCTTGGGGAATAAAGTGTCCTCAGCCGCCCTTGAAGACAAAGCACTCGCAGTCTGGACTGTATTGACTATATTGTATAGAGCCACAAAATTGTGCACAGGAGAGGTAGGGTCTTGCTGCTATCAAGTCAAGGTAAGCTCCTATTAATTTTACAGGGGTCAAGGTGGGATTTTTTTGTATTGTTCACCTGTAGGCTCAATTTAAGGAAGAGGTCTATGGCTCTGCGAGTAGCCACTGCAGCTTTTGCATAAGAATGACCTTTCTGAAGCCAAGCCCTAAATTCCTTTTCTGCAGAGGTGAGCTGCTGTTGATGACTTTCTAAAAGGCTCTTGGGGCAAAGGAAAGACTGAAAGGGAGCACCCTGTATTGAAACTGGTCTTGACTGTGAAACACAGAAACCTTCCATGAAAAAGGATGGATTGCTATATAGAAATATGCATGCTGAAGGGCTGAGAAGCAAACCCTTTGGTCCAGTGACTAAATTTGTGCCTTGTCACTTTTTCCTCTTAGATGCCCTCAAGGAGAGTGGTGCTCAAGCAGTTGCAGATTTGTACAGAGACCAGTGAAGGATGCGGTGGGGTCCTGGCACGGATCAGAGGCTGGGTGAAGAGCATTCTCCACCATGAGATGCAGTTTGATCTTCCTGTTCTTTTCTGGCTGCAAATATTACCATTTTGAATTTGTGTGCCTTCACGAAGGAGTTGAGTAGCCTTAAGTCTAAGATAGGCCTCAAACTGCTGTTCTTTTTTGGAACCAGGAAGTATGTGAAATAAATCCCCCTTCCCTCTGTGTTGTACAGGAACAGGTTCTATAGCAACCAAGAGTAGGAGAAAGCGTATTTCTTGTTTTAGAAGGTGCCTGTGAGAGGGGGCACTAAAGAGGGATGAGAAAGGAGTATTGGAAATTGAGAAGGAAGTAAAGTGGCTAGAGTACCCTGTGGAGATAATCTCCAAAACCCATTTGTCCATAGTGCTAAATTCCCAAGCCCACTGGAAGTGGTAAAGGCAGTTGCTGAAGATAGGAGAATTGCTGCAGCTGAGATACGAGGGGGTGGGGCTGGGAGGATGGTGATTCAGAACCTTGACTGCCTTGTCAAAATTGGTGCTCAGAGACTGAGTGGTAGACTGTTGCTTCCTCTGAAATCTCTCATGAGCTGGGGTTCATATAGCCTTTGGGAGCCAGAAAACTGAGCTGGGCGAGATCTCTGTGCTGTCTGAGGCTTACTAAATTTTCCTTTTTGAGTACGCGTCACGCTGTCTGGGGTGGCTCATGACAGAGTGCCAACCTCAGAGCAGATTACCCTGCTTTTTGACAGAACCCCAACTGGTGGTATGTTCTACAATTAGATTTAACCAACCCAGCAACAAATGTCAATTTCCAAAGTACTACAACAGTCTCATAACTGAGTTACAGGCAGTCTCCTTATACCAGTGCTACTCAGATCTCAGTGGTACAGGAGTCAAATTAGCTATCAACTTTACTCAGCAGAACCACAGTAGTGTGAATTCATTGTCTCATTTACTATTTGTTTATATACATAATTATCACAGCAAAATAAGTATTATTTTATCAACTACAATTGGTTAACATAGTAAAAGCATCCTAACTGGTTAATTAAAATCAGTGTTTTAATATCATGTGCTATAAAGAGCCACAGAAGACATATTTAGGAGCTACTTGTTGCTCACAAGCTTTAGTCTGTGTATAACTGCCTTAGACAATCCAGTTTATCTTGCCACTAAGGCGAGCTGGACTATGTGATAAATGGTCATGTACACAAAATAAATAATAAAACAACAAAATATTCAGGTTGCTTCCAGTCCCAGAAGACCAGTCAGTCACTTATCCCAGATCAATTTGTAACTTAGATCTCACAAAGACAACACTAGTAACCAACCCTGTAATATACTAACTAAAGATCTATTAAACTAGGAAAAAGAAGTGAGTTATTTTCAGCCTGCTTTAACCTGTACTCACTTGTAGGTATGTGTTATTGTTACCACATCTGTCACTTTTTGAAATCTATCAGCATTGAATGTCTTTTCAGGGCTAATCCAGGTGAAGCAGCATGGGGATATCTATGCTTATGTTTAGGAATCCTTGCCCCTTAGAGTCCAGACAATATAAAAGGAGATTCAGTTTTCTTCATGCTAGGGATTTTTATCCACTCCTCTCCAGAATCCAAAACTGATGGGATGAGTTCATGCATAGGTCTCTCCTTCCTTGAGGGAAATAAGAATGCAATCGAAGTCTCAGTCCTCTGATGCTACAAAACACATCAATTGCCTTCAAGAGGCCACTCTTGTATAAAAGGCAAGCACTTTATCTTAAATCAATGCTGCTTCTCCTGTTTGCTGAGTTACACAATTAAGAGAGGTTTAAAATGCACACACTCAATATAAGTTTATACCATTGCCTATAAAGACAATAAGTGGGGTCAATATATGCAGCATCCAACAAGCACTTCATTCAGTCTGAACACTAAATACACAGTCTTATCAACTTAAGATCCAATATCTATTTTGACAATGATAACACAAGTCAACAAGACCAATTTCCAGCTATGCATTTGTAAGTATTCAGTGAGGCCTGACACACCTGGTCTGCCAGCACCACAGCTGTATAAATCCCCAAAAAGAGTACAGAATGGCTTTGGAGTCTTATTGTGTGGAGTTGTCCACGCTCTCTACAAACAGTTTGGAGCTGTTGAAAGGAAGATTCTCAATAGTTTTTTGGACCTCTCTCTGAAATCCTGAAAGCTGGAGATAGGAGGCTCTCCTCATGACTACTGCTGTACAGATAGGAAGGAAAAAAAAACAAACAAAAAAACCACACACACACAGAGCAGCATCCAGAGATGTTCTAACAAGAAGCTGGCCTGTTGCAATGATCACCTGAAAATTATTCTGTGCTTTAATGGTAGGTGTTCAATAAAGGAATTAAACTTGGCATAGTTGTATTTCACCATTAAACACCTGATAGCTGGTAATTCTCAACTGTAGAAAGGCCAATAGGTATGACCAAACATTTATGATCTTTATCATGGGGCGTAGATTTAGTGATCATTAACTGCCTTGATCAGAGAACTGGAAGTGGGTGAGAAAATAAACATTCCAAGTCCTTAAAGGTGACATAGAATTTCTTATTCATGCTCTTGCAGGTGGTTAGAATCACAGATGGGGTATGCCAGATTACTTTCACTCGATCTAGTAGGACCTTGCTAATAGGGAAGGTGATCCAGGCAAATGATGCTGTATGGAAGATGTCAAACAGCTTATGATGTGACTCTTTAACCTTGTGTGGGACCTGTAAGGAGTCTGCTATCCTCTTAGTAAGTTCCTGGAACTGATGGAAGTCAGCCAGAGATGATGGCGGTGGTATAAACAGTTTCAGATGGGGGAAGGGGGATGAGATGTTGATTGGCGGGGAGACCTATTCATCAGCCCTCACTTCCTGTTTATTTAAAGTTTCCTCCTGAAGTTCTGGTTTCCTGGAGAAAGATGATGATGGAAACTGTCTGCCTCTATGATGGGTGGCACTCCAGGCCCACAAAAATTGCTGACAGTAAGCCACCCAGAAGTCCCAGGATGGCAGTGTGTGTAGAGGAACCCAAGATGATGGCTGTAAATGTTTCTGATGGATGCCTCTGGAAAAGTACCCCTTTGGAGATGAGGTGGGAGATCCTTGAACTCTTTCGATGGTACTGACAGACTCCAAAATGTTGTGCTTTATGCTTTCGGCTTAGTGATTCTGTTGCTTCCAAAGGAACCAGCAACTTTGTGGGTTGGAGACCAATGGGTGCCAAAGCAGCTGGTGTCATTGGCAACTGTGGCTTCTTTGAGGAAGACTCCCTACCTGGAGGGCTTTAGAAACCTTCCGAGAGGAATTTTGACTTTTTAGGTGCCCCCAGGGAGCGTGGTGCTCACACAGTCACAGTGACAGACTTTTATGGAGACTGGTGAAGGGGAGGTGGGGTGGTGTCATGGCCTGGATCAGAAGCTGGGCAAAGAGTTCTCCATCATGAGTAGATGTAGTTTGATCTCCCTGTTCTTTTCTGGCCCTAAGAATTTTAATGCAAGACTACAGCTGCACTTTTGATGTATGTGATATTCCCTCAGGCAACAGATACATCAGGCTTGCTCATCACTCACCAGGATTAGTGCCTGGCACAATAGGCAGCATTTAGAACCAGGGAAATTGGGCATTCCCTCTCAGTAATTTATAGTTCCCAGAAGGGGAGAAACATTTAAACAACACTAACTAGGATGAATGAGACCTCTAAGGAAAATATAACTCTTAGATGCGGGGAACTGAAATATTAACATGCCATCTATCCTCAGTCTCTCTGTTGTCTTAAAGAAAGAAAGAAAAAAAAAAAGACAGAATCTTCACAGGACTGCCCTATTCCTGATTTCAATTTCATGACATTTCCCTTATTCAAAATGGCTACCATCTCCCATTGTTTCCAACAGAACTGAAGCCCATCAAGGTGGCCACCATTTCCCTTCAACATCTCTGTATGGAAGTGAGGCTTCTCCAATATGATGGCCACTTACAACCACTGTTTCAATTGAGACTGAAGCCTGACAGTCCTCAAAAGAGTTGGAATGCCACTTTATAGTTAAGGGACTAAACAGGATATTGAGGCAATAGGGGATTGTGAACAGAAGATGATCAAAAGGTGGAGGAGGAAACTGAAGGGTGGAGCATGGGAAGTAGGAGGCTAACTAAGGTGGGTTACAGAGGAATAAGGAAAAGCCAAGAGAGAGAATGTGAAAAGACGACAAAAACAGGAAGACAAGCACAGTAAATGCAGGGGACAAGTGGAGGAACACAGAAGGAGGATGCATGTGTGAGAGCTGCCTATCCTATCAGTTAGGGAGAGAAGCAGAATGGGAGATCCCCACATCCTAGGGATAGGAGAGGTAAGAAGAGTTCCCTCTGAGTAGCAAACAGGGAAAGACCTGTATTTTTTAGAATATTTCAGACTGAATTTTGAACCAGAGATCATTTCATACACATTTGGAGGCAGCCCTCTGCACCAAAGTGGGAAAACCAATCTGAAGGTAAGTGAAAATGTGATAAACAATTTTTTTGGGAGGGAAAGTCTGAGTCAGTTTTTGAATGTTTGAAATTCACATTAGTGAAGCCAGGTCCACACAGCTCAGATAATACTTTTTTGGGGGAGGAAGAGGGTGAATGGCAGGGAGCAGAATTACCAAGAAGCAGTTTTAATAAGGGTAACAGCATCAGGAGGCAGCATGTGGATAGATGTGTAGGATGAAAGTGAGGAGAGAAAAGGAGGAAGAGTGGAATAAGAGGTCAAATAAATAAGGGTAGCAGAGGAGTGAGTGAATGAGTAGTTAGGTTTAATTTAGGACAGTGTATGAGGCGAAAGGGAGGAAAATAAAGACAGCATATGATTTGGGAGGAGGAGGGAGGATGCTCATTACTACGAAACTTACATTTAGCAAAAAATGACATTGGAGGGAACGCTGGAGAAAAGATTAAATTAAAGCCAAACCACAAGATAACAGAAGTGTAGATAATTGCATAAGTTCTGAGACTCCATTTTGTTTTGTATTTATTGAAAGCCAATAAAAATAGAGGTAGATACATACCAAATGCATACATAACTTTGTCGTCTGCTTTTCTGCCAGGCCACAGATGTCACTTTGGTAAGGAGTCTCTGTATGCCAGGGGCGGGCAAAATTTTTGGCCTGAGGGCCGCATTGGGTTTCACAAATTGTATGGAGGGGGTTGTGGCCCAGCCCCCACCTCCTATCTGTCCTACCCCTGGACTCCTGGCCCCATTCAATCCCTCTGTTCTCTGACAGCCTTCTGGGCCCCCCCCCGCCAATCTCTAGACTGCCCCCAGACCCCCAACACCCCATCCAACCTCCTCTCATTCCTGTTGCTGTCCCCTTCCTCCCCGGGACCCCTGCCTCCATTCAATCCCATTCTTTTCCTCCCACCCCATCCACACCCCACCCCAGCTACCCCCCTGCCCTCTATCCAACCCCCCCCCCCGCTCCTTACCACACTGCCTGTAGCACCAGTGGCTGGCGATGCTATAGCTGTGCCACACATTGCTGCCGCCATCACATAGCACAGAGAGCTGGGTCAGGCCGGGCTTTGTAGCTGCACTGCCCCAGGAGCCACAGCCCTGCCACCCAGAGCATTGGCCGGCGGCAGAGCAAGCGAGCTGAGGTGTTGGGGGGGGGGGGGGGGGACAACGGGGCAGGGGTCGGGGGCTAGCCTCTCAGGCCCGGAGCAGGATGGTCCAGTGGACTAGATGTGGCCCGTGGGATGTAGTTTGCCCACCCCTGCTATATGTACTTCATCCTTATGCCTAAAATACCAGGTACATTCAGATGCACATTTCCTATGCAACACAACAAACTTTGCATGTCATGATATTTCACTGCAGTGATTGTCAGCCTTTTCCATTCCAGAACCACCTCAAGACCCCCTCCAATTTAATTAGGACACTAGCTGGGAACCTCCACTCCCATTTAGCAATGTGAGGTGGACAGGTTGACTGTATTCCTATCCTGTCTACCCCCACCCTGTTATCATTATCCCACCTCTGATCCTATCTTCCCGCCATCTCAGCACCTCTCCACTGCATTTCAGTCAGACTGGTTCCAGCATCTTTTTGTCCATGCTACCTGGACAATAATGGAGGGACACAGGACAAGAGACAAAATCCTTGCTTTCACCTTCAATGCCCAGCTCCCCACAGCAACTGGGAAGAGCAATTGCAGAGAAAGTCCTGCTCAGTCCCTGCTGCCCCACAATGGTGCATGCATAGCTCAGTTGTCATGTAGGAGCCCTTTGAGGATGAAGCATGATCAATGCACATGAAATCAGAATTTAGATGTAAAACTTCTACCAATCTTGTGTGAACTGTAATTTCAGAGGTTTACAGTCAGGCCAAATTTAGGTGAATTTTCATGAGACTGGCATGAGAGCAACTCACCGGCCAAATGTCAAGTTCCTGCTCCAAAACATGGAGGCACTAGAACTTAACACACACAAACTACACACACCATCAAGGGCAAAATAAAACTCCTTACTCTCTTATTTTAGCCGAAAATTCCAAAAAAACCCACAAACCTAAGCCTGAGAGACACCCAGCATGAAAATTTCAGTGTCAACCTTAACTTCAATGAAACCTAAAGTATGCTCCTAAAAGTCATTCACATTGTTATTTTAAGAACTATTTAACCATATGTTAGAAACCCACCCTTAAAAATTCATACTAAACTACCCACATTTGCTCTTCTGGGAATAATCCCAAGAGGTAACGAAGACCTGCAATGCCAAGTAAAATATTTGACAAGTGGGGGTGCCTGTTCCCCATCAAAACTGTGCCCCTAGCAGTTTCATAAAATTGGATTTAATGTCTTGATAAGTAAAAGTGACTGTTAACATTGTACCACTGGAGACTCCAAAAAGGAATGCCTCCCAGGCTAAAAGAGCCATACTTCCCTTGACTAAGTTAGTACTGCTAGCATTAGAACTATTTAAAAAAAAAAAAAAAAAAAAAAAAGGAATATATTGCGTGAAGCCTCAGTTTTATAGCTCCATGCTCATAAAGCTATAAAATTATCAAACTCTCTCAACTCAATGGAATGCAATTAAGAAATGAATGACTGTTACATTGCCCTCTACTGACTGCTAGCTCAGCAGATTCCTCACAGACTTATTTGTACACTAGCATTCAGCTCATTGCTACTATGGTGGTTAGAACTGTTATTTTCTACAGTTTTGATCAGTCCTCTGAGGGAACATGGGCAGGAGAAAGAAGACCAGTTCTTTTAAAAAGAAATATTTTGGATAGTGATTATCCTTAGCACCTTTATAACAATTCTATAATACTTTCAACATAATAGTATGCTGCAAATGTAATAACTTACAACATCCTTCATTATGAACTTTGGTCATTAGATGAAAATAAAGTAATCTAAATTAATCTCGTTTAATTCCACTGCCTTCCAGTGTGCTTATGGACCTTAATGGCCTTGCATTAAAGATTTGACAGAAAATCAAAGACGACAATTGTAAGACTCCACAAATGCAATGGTTTCTTTAGTGGAGCGGTTCTCAAACTCTGGGTCAGGACCCCAAAGTGGGTCATGATCCTATTTAAATGGGGTCGCCAAGGCTAATGTTAGACTGACTGGGACCCAGGACCAAAGCTGAAGCCTGAACCCTAACATCCTGGGTGATGGGGCTCAGGTTACAGGCCCCCCTGTCCAAGGGGCAGAGAATCAGGTTTTTGCCCCCCGCTCCCCTCACCTGGAGCGGTGGGACTCAGGCAGGCACAGGCTTCAGCCCACGCCCGTCCCCCCTTGGGGTCGTGTAGTAATTTTTGTTGTCAGAAGGGGGTCGTGGTGCAGTGAAGTTTGAGAACCCCTGCTCTAATGCGCATTTTACTTTTCAGGATTTTAAATGACATGGAAGCTACCCTCATCAGCTTATGATCTTTTAAAGACTGCACATCTGATCATTATTTTAGAATAAAAAGTTTTCATTTACGAAATTCTACCTCTCCCCAAGAAGTACCTGCTTTCTCCTGATGTAAAGCCTGACCTTCCTATCTTTTAGATCTCCACAGCTTATGTTATGAGGAAGGTTGCTGCCACACTGCAGTCAAGGTTCAGCCAAGCTATCTACATACATAAATTGGATTACCTTAAATGTTTGTGCATCATCAGGGCCCAGGGCGTGGCTAATGATGCATGCAGATTTGGGGTCATTTGCTCAAAGAAATTTTAATATTCAAATTCTTCTAAAAAAATCCATGCGCATGGACAGACTATCTTGAAACAAACAAACCAATAAAAAAAAAACCATGATAGAGCAACGGTAGCTGGGAAAGAGTTTGTGGTGCAAGTTTAGGAGATGCAGCTAAAACATAACTTGCTTTTAAATTGTTCAGATTCTTGTTTTTTTTGAGGCAGAACTAGTGGAAAAAACTAAGACTCTGACCCTCATAAAATGCATATTATTGGACTGCCCTTGAGCTCAGCTATTCAATGGCACCCAAAACCAATTAGAGATTTTGGAAAAATTTCTATCACCTCTGCTAGTAGTACGAGTGATGTGTGCCTCTTGGGGAAGTTCAGTAACACACAGATATATTACCAAAAACCCAGGGTGGATACAAATCAATGATTTAAAAAAAACAACAAAAAAAAAACAAACAAACACATATACACACACAGGATTTTTTTTTTTTTAATTTAAATCATATTTTTTGGATAAATGTATTTTTCCCCTCAAAAAGCTATATAAACAGTTTTAATTAAGATCCATGATGAGATAGCTGAGCTATAATGTAATAGGGATTAAATTCTAATTCTATAGTATAAGACAATATATTCATGTAATGTTTAAGAAAAAAAGTTTTGTAAATGAGTTCCAGTAGTTCATGGATTAGCGACCCAATTTTACAGGGTTCTAGGGGCTTCTATATAGATTTAGTGTGACAAAGTTCCTCCTCTACCTGGCGTCCTTGCGCTTATTGGCAGATTTGCTCACTCAGTGATTCTTCCCCACAGTCTGGTCAACTCCTCCTGTGTCTGATCAGGAGTTGGGAGGAACCCGGGCCTGCCCTCTACTCCGGGTTCCAGCCCAGGGCCTGTGGATTGCAGCTGTCTAGAGTGCCTCCTGTAACAGCTGCATGACAGCTACAACTCCCAGGGCTACTTCCCATGGCTCCTCCAAACACCTTCTTATCACTTCAACACAGGACCTCCTCCTGGTGTCTGATAATGCTTGTACTCCTTAGTCCTCCAACAGCACAACTCTCAGGGCTGGTCTACACTACGGGGTAAAATCGATTTTAGATACACAATTTCAGCTACGTTATTCATGTAGCTGAAGTCGAATATCTAAAATCGATTTACTCACCCAGTCCTCACCGTGCAGGATTGATGTCCACGGCTCGCCATGTCGATTCCGGAACTCCGTGGGGTTGGTGGAGTTCCGGAATCGATATAAGCACGCTAGGGATCGATATATCCCATCTAGATTAGACTCGATATATGATCCCGAGCAATCGATTAACGCGCAATACGGCACGTAGTCTAGACGTGGCCCTCACTCTCAGCTCCTTGTCCTCTTTCTCCCAGCTCCTCACACGCACTTCCTCTCCTCTGGCTCCCCCATCCCTGACTGGAGTGAGCTCCTTTTTAAACCCAGGTGCCCTGATTAGCCTGCCTTGATTGGCTGCAGGTGTTCTAATCAGCTTGTCTGCCTGAATTGGTTCTAGCAGGTTCTGGATTACTCTAGTGCAGCCCCTGCCCTGGTCACTTAGGGAACAGAAAACTACTCAGCCAGTGACCAGTATATTTGCCTTCTACCAAACTCCTGTACCCCACTGGCTTGGGTCTGTCAGATTAGGTTAATCTTTCTATCTACCCAATGTGACTCAGTGCTCAGTCTAGAAGATTCCAATAGAGAGATTTAGTTTTGCAGTTCTCAAACTGTGTATTTGTGTCTCCGGAGAGAGCATGCTTGATAACAGCAAAAGAGTTCTGTTATTTCTCATCTCTATATATTTATTTAAGACCTCAAAACCTATTGTGTACACAAATTTGCAGAAGGACAGTCAATACCTTCTCTCTCTCTAAAAGCGCAAAGTTTCAAAAAGTTCAATGAATAGAAGATTGTCGAGGCAGAATAGATCTGGACAAGGAAAAGAAGCCTGGAGATAGATGTGAGAAAGGAGGGACAGGCAGCAGAATCAAAAGTGGGATTGTTTGAGCAGCATATTCCAGAAGTCTTTAAGTGTAGCCTTCATTGATTTGGGATCTACTATATCATTCTCTCATTAAAAGGGAAAACCTACAGTGGCAGCAGGCCATAAGAGACACCCAGCTTGGGAATATTTTAATGAAGTTCCTCTGCCTGTGGGCAAGACAGGCACATGTGCAAAATGCAAAACACCACAACAAAGAAATGCAAGGCCTGGATGCCCAAATGAAACACCATGAGAAGTGTTCCTTCTCAGGAGGAAGCTGCGTTGAAGATGAAAGGAACATGTCTGAACATGCAGGATCTTCAGGTTGGTAAACTTTTTATATTTCATGCTTCTTTCTTAAGGACTGCCTGTCTTCCTTCTTGACTATTCTTGAATTCTCATGTTTGAGGGGGGAAAAAATTGTTACTCTATGGTACTATCATTTTAGATGCAGTTGTGATAAAAAATAGCTGAAATACGCAGATCTTTCTTCTACAATTTCACCTTTAAAGTAGTATTGAGTGTCAGTGAACGCAATGAGTAATAATAAATGAGCAGAATGGTAGTAATTAAATAACTGCATTGACTTATTTTGTTTAGGAGACTCCATCCTCAATGTACAGGATTCTGAAGACTATCCACCTTCAAGATCATAATTTTCTATAGTTTCAGAATTATCTGCCAATGATAGTGTTTCAGTCACCTGTATATCACATTAGCCACAGTATATCACCTGTTACAAAAAGAAAAAAAAAATCCATCATCCAGAAAACCGCCATAGTTAAGTTTGTGAGAAGAACCAGCAGATTATAAAAAGAGGTAATGATGAAAAAATTGCCCAGTTTGTTTATGCAACCAACTCTCCTTTCCGTAGGGTTCAGTTATTAAGACCAAGATACAGCCCATCCAGCAGAGCAGATGTCGCAGGCAAATTGCTGGATAAAGTCTATGAAAGAGAAACTGAGCAGTGTGTAAAAGGTCTAGAGAGTGAAATTGTTAACCTGAGTCCTGATGGATAGAGCAATGTCCACAATGATTCTGTTTTATGTGCTTGTGTGACAACAGAAGGGGGCAGAGAATGTCTTCTTTACAGAAAGAATTGGTACATCAGGAAATGCATCCAGCAGAATACTTACAAGAAGCAGCAGTAAAAGCCATAAACTGAAAAAAAAATTAAAATGTCTAGTATGCAGCTTCGTCACAGACAATGCTGCAAATGTATCCAAAATGAGAAGAAAATTATAAGAGAGTCCCAAGCTAACAACATACGGTTGCAGTGCTCATTTGATGCATCTCCTAGCCAAAGACTTCAGTATTCCAGAAACAAAAGTTAATGTTCTTGAAATTGCAAAATACTTCCATAACAACCACTTTGCAGCAGCTGCTCTGAAAAAAATGTGGGAGGAACCAAGCTAACTTTCCCACAGGACGTGCAATAGAACTCAGTATTGGACTGTTTTGAGCACTATATCAAGAACTGGCCTAATCTGATGACAGTTTGTGAACAAAATCATGAAAAAAAATAGATGGCACTGTCACAGCCAAAGTTCTCAGCATTGGGCTTAAGAAAAATGTTAAACATATGCAGAGTACCCTGAAGCCTATTTCTGTAGCCTTGAACAAAATGTAGGGAAATAGCTGTTTTATTGCTGACGCTGCTGAAATTTGGAAGGAACTGAGTGAGATCTTAAAAAGAGAAATATGCAATGACAGAGTTAAATTACAACATTAAAAAAAACAAATGTGACAAACACTATCTCCAGCTCATTTTCTTGCAAATATTCACAGTACTCGGTATCAGGGTCAAATCTTAACTGCTGAAGAAGAGGAGTTGGATAGGACATGGACATCCAGCAATCATCCCTCCGTAATGCCAACTATAATAAACTTCAGAGCTAAGGGTGAACCATTCAAGAAATATATGTTTACTGATGACGTTTTAAAGGAAGTCACACTAGTGAACTGGAGGAAGTCACCTAGGGCTTGGCTACACTTGAGAGTTACAGCACTGGTGGTGGCTTTACAGCACTGTAACTTACTCCCTGTCCACACTGGCAAGGCACATACAGCGCTGTATCTCCCTGGCAACAGCGCTGGCTGTACTCCACCTTGGCCTGGGGAATAATGACTATAGTGCTGCTCTTGCAGCACTAGGGTGCCAGTGTAAACAGTGATTAATCTTACTACACTGTAACTGACCTCTGGAACCTTCCCATAATGCTTTTTTAAGTAAAGATAACACTTTGTTTTGTTGTGAACTCGGGGCTCCTGGAGCTGCTTATCTAAAAAAGAAATACAGCGCCTGTTTGCTCAAGCAGAGGCAGAGAGGGGGGGATCCCCTAATGTTTGCTTGAGGAGAGAAGCAGCCTGGAGTGGGAGAGGGGGAGGTCCATTTTAGAGCAGCTGCTTATCTGGTCTGAAGGCTATTTGCATTTAGTGAATGAGAGAGGGGTAGGAGAGGGGAAACGAAACTTTTAAAATGATTGAAGGCTGGTGCTGTGCATCTTCAAGTCCTTAGAACTTGCAAGCCAGGGAGCTGACACAGTGTCAGCTCCAAAAATCCACTCTGTCTCCACTACACTCCCTGTCACACTCCACCCCACCCCCCCTTTTGAAAAGCACGTTGCAGCCACTTGAACACTGGGATAGTGAGGAGTTCAATAAAGACAAATGCAAAGTGCTCCACTTAGGAAGGAACAATCAGTTTCACACATACAGAATGGGAAGAGACTGTCTAGGAAGGAGTATGGCAGAAAGAGATCTAGGGGTCATCTGCCATAAGCACCACTTCAACACCGCTGCAAAGCTGCAAATGTGGCCACACTGCAGCGCTTTCCCTACAACGCTGCTACAAAGACAGCTTTAACTCCAGCGCTGTACAGCTGCAGTTAGCCCAAACTCCCTAAGCACTTGGATTCAGAGACTGTTGAAGCTGATAATCTCACTTTTAAACTGCAGTAGCTTTTCAAACAGCTAAGAGTTAATATAGAAAGCAAGTTACTATTAATCTCGACTGTAAAGGGTTAGAAGTTAGTAAAGCCTGGCTGTCACCTGACCGAGAACAATCAGGGGACAGGATACTTTCAATGAGGAGGAAGTTGTAGTGTGAGTGCTGTTAGGTTTTTGTGTTGTTGTTCGCTTTGGGGCTCAGAGTGACGCCAGATGGCAACCAGGTTTTTCCAATCTCCCTGATAAGGCTCCTTTAAGTTCAGAATGTGAGTACTAGGTAGATAAGGCGAGTTAAAGGCTTATGTTTGTTTCTTATTTGCAAATGCATTTGGCTGGAAGGGAGTTCAAAATTTGTATTTTGCCAAGGTTTTGGGGGGACCAGAGTGTACCAGGCACTGGAATTCCTGGTTGGTGGCAGTGCTACAGGTTCTAAGCTGGTAATTAAGCTTAGAGGAATTCATGCTGGTACCCCATCTTTTGGATGCTAAGGTTCAGAGTGGGGAATTGTACCTGACAGTAGCTTATTCTGCCGGTGTAGAAAAAAATATTTTCTTCCTTTGGACTAATTCATTCCAAATTGAGAAATCGTTTGGGACCTGAAAAAGCAGGAAAGCTTGTTTTTCTTTTCCAGATTATGAGTAAACAGAAAAATGAAGGTGAAGATGACTGAGTTAGCTGCAGAAGCCAATATTTTAAGTTTTTCATGTTGACCTGGATGACAATTGAATTTGTTGTTTTTAAAACACACACATTTAATTTTTAATTAAAAACAATTTTAACAAAAACAAACCTAATTTTAAAAATTGAATGTTTAACCAAATTCAAAAAAGTTTATATACTTGGTTTTGTTAAAATATTATGTTTGGTATTGAAGAAAAAAATCCAGAATACATAACATTGTTTTAGTTAAATAAAACAATTTAAATGTCTGTCTGGTGATGTTCTCCTCCTAATACAGCATGGCAAGCAAATCCTCCAATTAATGATTAATCTTCTGAATTGGAGATAGTTCATCTCCCAATTACTTCATAAATATTTGCTTCAATTAACTTTGGTAAATGAAATAACCCAACAGTCATTCATTTTCTGATCTAGCTGTAAAACTAGTCTGAAAAATTAAAAAAAAAAAAAAATCACTTTAAAAATGTATAGTGTGTACCTTCTAAAAATGAAACCTACATCTGAGTTGTGAAGAAATATATTAAGGTTTACCAACCAACAAGAATGTACTTTTATGTAGAAATCCATGATTAAATTGAGTCTTCCTGACTAGTGATTTAAATCAAATCCACCCTGCCATAAAGGTCAAATTTAGGTTTGGATTAGTAAAGACAGGATAAGTAAGCCGGACCTACACTTGATTACTTCCTATACACAATGAAGACTTGCCAGATGTTAACACTTGTTTATCTGTCTGGGATATCAGCTTGTGTTACCTGATTGGTGCACTGTGTGCCAATAAGCAGCTAGAATTCTCCAGAGCAATAGTGCAGCGGAGAAGGCATGGCAGTGTATGAATGCCAGTGCAGACTTGTTGTCTCAGTCTGCAAAAGTGTATTTGAATACAATGAAGTGACTACATTCTCCTTTCTTCTTGACATATCTAATGAAATGTCAGCCTCTGAAGGGGACAGTAACAGTTTTTCTAGAGGCCTTGAAATGCTAATCATTCTTAGAACTCTTTCACGTATTCCTTGATTTCAGAGGCAAGGAGGCCATTGTGATGATCTATTCAGCCCAGAAAATAGGGGGTTTCTGATTCCTCTAGCTGCAGCTGCACCTCTCCTGAGAAACCAGTGCAAGCTCTGGCCACTTGCTGCAAGCAATCTCTGAATTGATACAGTTCTACCTAACAGAGAGGGTCAGTTAGAGTGTACTAAGAGGAATGATAGTTTAGAATTGTATTGAACATAACACAGTACAACACAGAAAATGGCAGATTTTGTTAGGAATAGGATGGGTTTGCTTTGGACCAAGCGCATATTGCCAATTCCAGAGAGGCAGAGTTAAGATTTTGTGGGGGTGTGATGGGAGACATTACCTTAACTCCATAGTTGCTGGTTTTCAGAGGATTCCATTTAGTTACCCTTCAACTTCTGGAAAAGCATAAGATAGCACCAGGCAACCTAACACCACATTAACGTTTATTTGCTAGTGAATTAAGCTACACCACAAAAATATGAATAGTTATAGTGGCCTAACAAGATAACAGCAAGGAAGTTCAAAATATGTTAGCCCAGATTTTTATGTATACCACTAGTTTCTTGGAATATACACAAGTATGAATTATTCAAAACCACAGACTTCTAGGCACAAAGCGAGTACTTACAAGATGATCTCTAACCTTATCTACACTACATAATTTAACTACTATAATTTGCACCAGTGAGAGTTTACTGACAGTGTATATCCACACAAAAGTCAAACTGTTTTGAGTGCAAAGGGTACACACAGCACTCCCTGCAAGTATGGCATGGTCTGTTAATTGTTCTGTAGACTTGTTCACACCATTGCTCTGTTTGATCGCCTGCCTCAAACAGTTCTGTCTTGCATAAGGATCATAACCATCATTCTTCATGAAGAACAGGAGATACATCTCCTATACCCCTACACTGGCAGTTTCCATGCAGGAAGGCCACTAAGCTCCCAGTGTACCTGCAGCCAGTTAGACACTGGATATGAGTGGAGAGTCAATGTATTTTAATGAGCACAGCCATGTGTGAGGTGGTAGCATTCAAGTTGGCAAGGAATCTGATTTTATTCTCTTTCATTTATTTAATAGTAAAAGAAAATTAGAAATTTAAAATTATATTGTTTTCTAATTAAAGTAAGGGTTTCTTTCTAGAAGCAGACAAGAATAGTGCAAAAGTAGGACATCCAATCACATCAGTGAGGACACTGGGTAACGTACCACTTCATGGGGCCGGGGGAGGAGACAAGTAGACCCAGGAGCACCATGGAGAGGCAGAAGAATTATCTGAAGATATGAGGGGGTATAGTGATACCCCTGCCTGTGTATATTTCAATTATATGATCCTTTCTGTTTTTCCTCATCTCAAGAGTGGCAGATCATGCTGAGGCAGCACTGGCCTGCTGTAGCAATCCCCAACAAAGCACGAGCAATGCTTGTCTAACCAGCCATTTATTTTTTCTTGGGTTTCTCAAATGAATCTTTTAAAACGAAATAAAACTCCTGCATTTTATTATCTCTGTATCCTCCCTTGCTGCTCTGAAGGCTGGAGTGGCAAGGGAAGAAAATTGTTCAGAGCAGCCACACACTACATTGAGCGCTTTCCTGCATACAGGCTGTTGGTGAGTGGCTTGACAGATAGCGCTGAACTACCAAAGCTGTCACTAATGGGTGAGCAAGAGCATTAGGGAATTACACTGGGAGGACTAATTACACTGCTACAGCTGCAAGGTTTGCATTTCTTGTCCATACAGGCACTGCACAAGAGCTGAGTGACTGGGGAAGGATACAATGATAGTCTACACATGCTACGAGTAAATCACAGTAGTGGTTTAAACAACTCTGCACTGTTAGAAGGAACTGTGTATGAAAAAAATTTACAGCAGTGCTAAGGAACTATAAAAGGTGCTGATACTACAAAGATGCTGGACTTCAGAAAAAAGGTCTTTTGATTGAGATAAACAACCATGACAAACGCACTGAAGAGGGACACATTGTCAAGGACAACATGGAGGCAAGAGACAAATCTCTTCCAACAGCCAGCCCACAGTGATGGAATAAATCTTCCACAAAAGCATCATGGATCCCCATTAAGACAAAATTCAAAACCCATCTTTTCAACAAAACTTTTCTTGAAAAGAAAGAGCCCAAATCCTTGAAATCTGATTTAAACATCCTACACATAAATGCTTTCAAACCAATCAGAAAATAAAATTGACAAGAAAAAATTAAAGTGAATATTCTGTATTTATCATTTAATTTGAGGTAAGTGGGAAAAGTTAATAAATTGGGGTCTTAGAAAGTTAAGGTTTTATTATCAAAGGTAATATTTTTAGAGAAACATACAGATACTGTTTAAACAGATAGTCTCCCTTTCAAATTTTAGAAGTCTAGTTACATTTTCGCCATTTATGCTTCATTTACTCAACATTTCATTTTGGAAATCAAGAACATACTAACCATGGTTGCCAAACTGAGGTCCATGAACCAGCGATGGTCCACAGAAGGCTGGCTAGTCAAGTGGTGCTGACTACTCCCTTTATTCCAACTGAGGGAAATAGAACTCATGGGAGAGGAGGATGGTGTGAAGAATAAAGAGACAGCACGATTCCTCTTCCACCAAAAAAAAAAAAATGAAGAGGATAAAAAGATTGTTCCCTCTGAGGACAGTTAAACACATGAGCATATTTTCCTAATAAGTAATTTCTATCATTATCTCAGGGATGTTGTGTGACAGCAACTGGGAGGAGAGGTAGTCTCTCTCATCACAAATGAAGGGAGAAGTAGGCCATACTTTGAAAATGTTGGAGACCCTCTGAAATAAGAAGTTTCATTCTTATTCTAACATTAACAGATTAGGTGGATTCACTAAGCTATAGTTCAAATATAAAAATACTTTGCCATTGTAATAAGGAAATATGCAGATACTTCTGTTTATATGAGGTTTTATTTAACGTATATTAAATTACATACAAGAACTACATATTAAAAAAAATTAAGACTCTGAAGTCAAGCACTCAAAAGTGAGAGTTTCAAAATTAAAAACTATTCATGTAACAGTCTTAAGTTTTTTTAAAAAGCATACTGAAGAAACAAAATTCCACCATTTGGAACCACATTGACCGCCGCATAGGTCATCAGCAAGGTTGGGGCCTTTAGATCCACAGTGCAGACCTCTACCACTAGTAACTCCATTAGCTCAAGTAAAAGTAAAATATTGCTATCCAAGTGGACATGCCCCTAGGGAGGCATGACATATGCACTTCAGTGGGTTTAGTATCTATACATGCTAGACAGCAAAGGAATGCTGAGATTCTAGAAATCTGGCTAAAATTCAAGGTTCTGAAGGACAGTGCACCCTAGTGGTTATAAATCTGTCTACCCCCACCCTGTTATCATTATCCCACCTCTGATCCTATCTTCTCTCCATCTCAGCCCATCCCAGCACCTCTCCACTGCATTTCAGTCAGACTGGTTCCAGCATCTTTTTGTCCATGCTACCTGGACAATAATGGAGGGACACAGGACAAGAGAGAGAAAATCCTTGCTTTCACCTTCAATGCCCAGCTGCCCACAGCAACTGGGAAGAGCATTTGCAGAGAAAGTCCTGCTCAGTCCCTGCTGCCCCACAATAGTGCATGCATAGCTTAGTTGTCATTAGGAGCTCTTTGGGGATGAAGCATAATCAAGGCACATGAAATCAGAATTTAGATGTAAAACTTCTACCAATCTTGTGTGAACTGTAATTTCAGAGGTTTACAGTCAGGCTAAATTTAGGTAAATTTTCATGAGACTGGCATGAGGGCAACTCACCGGCCAAATGTCAAGTTCCTGCTCCAAAACATGGAGGCACTAGAACTTAACAGAAGTGGTAAAAACAAAGACAAACAAACAAAACCACACACACCACACAAACCCCACACACCATCAAGGGCAAAATAAAACTTAATCTCTTATTTTACCTGAAAATTCCAAAAAAAATTGAGCCTGAGACAAACACACAGCATGAAAATTTCAACCTCAATGGCTATTTGGCAAAGTTATAAGCAACTAAAAGCAGACTCTTATAAAGGAAAGTGTCAACCTTAACTTCAATGAAACCTAAAATATGGTCCTAAAAGTCATTCACACTGTTATTTTAAGAACTACTTAACCGCATGTTAGAAATCCACCCTTAAAAATGCATACCAAATTACCCACATTTGCTCCTCTGGTGAATAATCCCAAGAGGTAATGAAGACCTGCAATTCCAAGTAAAATGTTTGACAACTGTGGGCGCCTGTTCCCCATCAAAACTGTGCCCCTAGCAATTTCATATAATTGGATTTAATGTATTGAAAGTAAGTGACCATTAACACTGTACCATGGAGACTTCAAAAAGGAATGCCTCCCAGCCTAAAAGGAGCCATACTTCCCTTGACTAAGTTAGTACTGCTAGCATTAGACCTATTTAAAATAAAATAAAATAAATAAATAAATGGAGGGGGAAATCTGGTACATGAAACCTCAGTTTAATAGCTCCATGCTCATAAAGCTATAAAATCAACCCCCACCCCACCAAGTCAGTGGAATGCAATTAGGAAATCAATCAATGTTATAACATTTTTATTCAAAAAGATATCAGAATGCTTGCAGAAGAGGTCTGTTATATGCCTATGCAGAATTTCTTCTGAGTCTAAATCCTTCAAGAACTGCTACCAAACCAGTTTGGATTTTCAATCACTCCAGTTTAAGGTGAGAAATGTTCAGTCAAGACTCTAAATGTTCTGGTATTTTCATTTAGAACTGCATCACTTCTTCAGTTTCTCAAACTCTTAAATATCTATACCAAAAACTCACATATAAAATTACGTCCAACGGTTCACTAATGAAAGAAACAGAGTTTGATTCTGTCCTCTAACTTTGCACTGAACAGTGCCTTATTCTTCAAGCAGTCATTTGTTGAAATGAATGACAGTACTCAATATAACCTAGGATGGCAGCACCGAGTTTTGGTCTGTTAGATAAAATCCCTTGCGACTGTGACTCAGTTTATTCTTCCTATAAATTTAGCATGATTATCCATCTTAGAAAGATAATGTAACACTGAAATAACTTGTCCAAAGCACTTTGTCGGGCTTTTCATTTGATGATCTCAGAAATGCTAGTGACCAAGTTTGTCATTAATAAATTGAGAGATATCAGAAACAAAATGGTTCTATCTTAGAGTTAGAACTGAACTGCTAGATTTGTTTAAGAATCCAGATTTCCCTCCTCCTGCACATGACCACCCAATAACTTGACATATATGAATGAGTTAACCTAGCTGTTTTGTTCTACCTTTCATATGCTGTTACTATTTCCCATTTTTACCTGCATTTGAGCCTTTCAATCTCTGAAGAAATCTTCATTGCCTGAAGAAAACTCCAACTATCAAATTGATGGTTTCACTAACAGGCAAGATAATTTATTGAACCAAAGTCCATGAGGTTTCAAAAAGTAGCAAAAGCCTGGAAGTACACTATTTCTATTCTCCTGTTCATCCACTTTCCTGTCATGTTGTTAATGCTTTCTCTCTTAGCTAAGAACTCCTCCAAAAAGCTCATATAAGAGTACCTACCTGAGATAGGGACTGTGACTAATCATTAACCCTATAGCAATGTACTTCCTCCTTAGCAGTTCTAAAGGGATACGTACAATTACTAATAGCTCAATATCAACAGTGTGTTCCGTTTGTTCAGCACTGTAAAGAACAAAGAATCTCTACCCTAAATCTATAATTTCAGACAAAGGTAAAAGCAAACACAGAGCACTAAGTGACAACATGGTGGAATCTATTTAGAAGTTCAGTAGTTATGTTTTAGTTTTGCTTTTAGTGAACCACAGCACACTGACAGCATTAAAACATAGGGCCTGGCAAAAGTGCTTTTTAAATACAATAGGGTTGGGATTTGCTGCACCAGCATAAGGAGGACAAACCAGGCACGAATGCAGTGCTTAAAAAAAAAAATTTACTATAAGAGTAGGGAAAAATTACAAAACAAGAAAGAAAAGTAAGGTATTGGCAAAGTAAAGGAATTTTGGTTATTCTGTATCTGTGTAATCAAATTGAACTGAAAATAAAACAATATTACTAGAAATTTTTTTTTTTTAAAGTGAACCAACAAGCTCTTAAAATAAAATCAGACAACTTCCCATGAAGTTGAGTGAATATTAGAGCAAACTTGACAAACAGATTTAAAAAAAAAAAAAAAAAAAAAAATGTTCAAATTGAATTTTAATTTCACAAGTTTCTATATTCATTTTGCTAGGACAGGAGTGTGCTATCCTGTGAGGTTTTCCTCTCATCAGCCTTCACCTTCTATTGGATCCTGTCATGAAGATATAATTTTGCATTTAGGCCATCTGATATAATTGAAAGATGATAAGTATTAAGTCTGAGCAGAAGGATGACACATACCCAAGTTTTCCCCAGTACCATATTTAAGTAGCCCACTGAACTACAACTCACCCTAAATCCTAATGACACTGGGTTTTATTTTCCTACCACAAAAAAGGATATCAAGAAAAGTTTGGTTACAGAAAAAAACAGTGGTTAAAAAACAATGCTATAACTTTGCAGTGGGGAAACAAAGAGTCCCACACACACCCTTCAAAAGAAAATATTTCACTTGAAAGAATATTTTTCACCTACTAACACCAACAGATCAGGATGATTTGCAATTTACTTTTAAAGCAACTTAAGTCAGAGGGCTACAAGGTTATGGAGACAATTCTTTGCAATGCAGAAGACAGTCTTGTTGTAAAGTATATATCAGATATTTAATTCATACTTCAATCTTGGTCTCAGATCCAAAAATGCTATGTGAATTCAAGCCCATCATCTCAGTTATCCAGGTGCGTTTTCATGGCTCAGTCATTGGGGAGATGAATGCAAACAAAGTAAAGAATCTGCTATGCTATTTAAAGACTGCTTGTTTTACCTGTCTCCCTGACAAGCAAAATCTCTGTGTGGACAATACAAATGAACAGCCCCCCCATCCCTAAATATTCACCAATAAGCAGGAGACTACCAAAACAAAAATCTATTCAGAGATCAATCAATATGATAGCTCATATAATAAATAAGGAAGAGGACAAAGTCACTATTATCTCATACATTCACCAAACGACTGAACAAATCCCCTTCCCGCACCTAGAAGCGGTCTCCAGTCACAGGTATCCATCCATCCAGCAGCAGCAGCCCAGCGTGGCTGGGCATCGACGGACTCCCCCGCAGGCCGAGACAGCGTGTTAAAGCGGGGGCGGCTCTCTGGTGCTCTCCCCCCTTGTGGGGATGTCAGCGCGAAGAAGTTTGAAAGGCACCCAAACGTGCCTCCCCCTGGGCCCTCGGGGAGTCACATGACACAGGGGAACTGCACGAGAGCCTCAGGACAGGCTGGGGGGGGGGAAGGGGGCGGGAGTGCAGGGAGAACTGCCGTCGCCATGACAACTTCCAGGGGGGGGGGAAGGGAAAACTTCAAATCCCAACCGTCAGTGCAGGAGCTGCTCCTTCTTAAAGGCGCAAACACACCCGGATCCCATTCCCCCGCACCCCCCACCACACACACTCTCCCGGTGGGGAGGAGGGGGCAGCTTGCGCTCCTCGTACAAGCGAGAAGACGCACCTAGACAAAAGAACCCGACCCGAGAAAGGGCCCGCCTGTCTTTCCCATCCCGCCGAGTTCGGCCCCAGCGGGACTCGCTACTCGCTCCTCCCGCGCCGCGCGGAGAAACCCAGGGCTGCAGACCTTTCCCCATCTCCTAGGCAGAGACCCCGGGGCGCTGCTTCCGCCCGCCGGGAAAGACTCCTGAGCCGCTCCGCTACCAGAGACCCGGGCTCGGTCCCCGCCTCCCCCGACACAGCTCTCCCGCGGCAGAGGAATCTCCCCTCTCTTACCCACACAGTGCATGAGGCGATGCCGCCAGGAGTCGAGTTCTCGGCGGACTCCCCTGCGCTCCGCCGTGCAGCGAGGGCTCCGGCACTGAGGGGAGGAGGAAGCGGCAGCGGCAGGAGGAGCTGGAGCCGCGGCGGCCATTCTGTCTGTTTCCTTTTCCATCTGCCTCTGACCTCACGCCCGCTCATTTACATACGAGCGCGCGCCACCAGAAGATCGCGTGCCCGTGCCTCCCCCTCAGTGGCAGCCGGGGGTGGAGCGCGCACCGCCTGGGGGGTTTGGGATGATGATTGACATGTGTCCCTTCCTCTGTCCAGACGAAGTGAGGAGGCGGGTCGAAGCCTCCTCACACCAAGTAGCAGCCACGGCTCCTCTGACCCTTCTCGGTGGGGCCGGGCGGGGCCGAAGAAGCGTCTGTATCAGTTGTGGCTGTCTCCAAACTTTGTCCAAATTGTTGGGCTGCTTTGGCAACTGGATATAAAGTGGGCCCCCCGGGTGCCCGTGGACTACGAATCCCAGAAGGCACCACGCCACCCGCCCGAGCCCAACGGGGAGAACCGGCAGCATTGCCCCTCGGGAGCGGTAGTCCGTATCTCAGCCCTTCCCTCTCTCCACCTGTGGACGGCTGGGTCGCGTGGGGTTGCTACCTGGCCCTGAGCCACCATGTGAGGTTGGCTGCTACCAAGGTAACAGTGAGGGTTAATAATGGGGTCTGATACCATGATAATGGGCATCTGACAAGTGTCTCACACAGCTGCACCCAGCGCTATCCCCCAGCACCAAGAGAGTGTGAGCTGGCATCCTTCCCTGCCCTATCCCCGTTGCTGGGAGAAAGCAGAGCCAGATTAAGGTAATCCCAGACTCTGGACACAGAGCCTTTCTCACAGCTTCTCCTTGGCTTGTTTGGGAAGATAGTGTAAGGGAGAGGGCTCCCAGAGAGAGTGTGTCATGGAGTAATCTCTTGCCACAACCCAGAAAAATCAGGGGGCTTCATTTCCACCTCCATCATGGGAGAAGCAATTGGAGGACTCTACTACTTTCCATAGCTGCTGAGCTATATCTGGTTGGATAGGCGGACCAAACCCACTGCACTCCTGCCACACAGAGATCACAGTTGGCATGTTGGTGAGGCCCTCCAGTACAATGGGTCTTGCATTAATGCCTCATTGATATACGTGGAACAGTTTACATCTCCCAGAGCTCTTGTTTCAGGCTCTCTGCAGATTCAGGTAGTCATCACAACATCAGTTACACTCTGGTCTCATTTTCACGCACTGCTTTGCAACCATGAGGGCTAGAAGCTTACTTTTTTAGATGAGAGCTGAGATTTTTGACATAATCGCGACTCTGGGAGCTAAGAGTTTAGTCATGGAGCTCTACTACCACCCACCCCTATGTTACCTATGCCTTAATCTAGCCCTGGGAGAGAAGGAAATCTCCCTCTTCCCCCACAACTACACCTGTCCTATCCACTGCACCATGAGAGTGAGAGAAAGAACTGTCACCATTCCCCTACAACCACCTCTTAACTGGTCACAGCCCTGGGAGAGAGTGAACTATCACCCTTACCCCAATGCCAATCCTGACATAGCACCATGAGAGGAAGAAGCATCATAATTCTCTCTCTCGCTGACTTTCCCAAAATCACACATCTAGGTAGCATGGAGTGCAGTTCTAGTCATGAAGAAGAGCTATGTATGGCTCAAAAGCATGTCTTGCTCATCAACAGAAGTTGATCCAATACAATATATTATCTCACGCACCCCATCACTTCTAGCTAGTGACAAGGCTAGGGGTTTTCAAGAGTTTCCAGGCTACTGATCAGTCTTCTACAACAAACTTCCTTAAATGGCAGCCTTGGCCTTTTGATTTACTATTTTTTTATGCAGCCCAGGTCCTGAGGCCAAAAGTGGAAATGATTAGAACAAGGAGGAAGATTTAAAATAAGATTGTATGGATCAGTGAAATACAGCAAAATTATTCATTCCCCACAATTTGAGAGTATGACTTTAATACATGGTGTGATACAGCAGGGCCAGAGGGCAGCATGAGAGTGCCTTATTCCCTGCCAAGGGAGGAAGGTTTGCTTTAGATTAACTAGAACACCTGACTCCAATTAGAGCACCTGACTTCAGTCATGTGATAAAACCCCTGCTTCAATCAGACAGTGTGGGAGTTGAAGGAGGAAGGTTTGATTGGAGGGGAGGGGAAGTTTGGAGGAGTGNGCTGCGGTGGATTGGGAAGCCCAACAGAAACCCTAGGTAAGGGGCACCAGGCTTGTATAGAAGAGAGGCGAGAAGCCCTTCACAAGCTGATGGGTATGAGAGGGAAGTAACCCAGGGGAAGAAACCGCTAGTCAAGTGGTTCACCACAACCCCAGGGCCCCTGGGTTGGGACCTGGAGTAGAGGGTGGGCCCAGGTCCTTCCCTCTCCACTCCCCTCCTCCAAGGACACTAGTGGAGTAATTAAGAACCGGTTCAGAGGCAAGCAATAGTGCCCTGAACCTACCCCAGAGAAGAGAAAGCGTGAGACCCAGCAGAACAGTACTGGCAATTTGCCACAATGGGCAGTGGGAATCAAAGGCCAGGCTGTGGATGAGTCTCCCCAAACAGCCTGGAATGGCCCCACCTATGCTCTGCCTCCAGGATCTTGCCTGCTTCCAGTTTCCACTCTTCCGCTGGGGTGGGTGGCCAGCCTGCAGTTGGGGCTGTACCACCCAGCACTCTGGGATGGTACGGTGCTCAGGGACTGGTGGCAGCTTGGACCGCACTGCCCACCTTCCGCCCCCCCCCGCCCAGTGCTCCAGGATTGGGGCTGTGCTGCCCACCTGGTGCTCTGAGATTAGGAGAGCTGGGGCAGCCCAGGGCTGGAGGCTGGCGCCTGCGGTGAGAGAGAGTGCTCTGGGCTCCAGTGGGGAAGGAGTGCAGCCTCAGGCAGAATGGGAGGGGCTGGGGACTAGCCTCCCCCAACTGGCAGTTCACGCACTGCCCATTCTTCAATACTAACCCCCAAAGAGGGAGTGAAAATTAGCAGCAGAATTGTATAACACCATCCGTAGTACTTGAAGGATCACCATCAATTTCAGAGTTAAATTTTTTGACTACACTGTTAGAAGTAACAACTAAGATTATAACTGCAAGAAAGTAGAGGAAAATAATTTTTATTTCATTTGTTTACTTTGCATTTCATACCACTTGGATACAGTCAATTTCACTGTTTTGTATTCATAGTTTCACTTCCTCCTTTGACATCAATGTGAAGACTCACTCTGCACTGTCTTAGAGGAGCTCATAGGAACACTGCTCTCCATGCCCTACAAAAGAGTGATTAACAGTCTTGAGTTTAATAGCCAGGAAGTGAGGCAAGGGTGGAGGAAGTCAGAGAGAGCCCTCAATTCACTTCTCAGACCCTGGTACAGGGCTGGAAACCACTTTTTTTACTCCTTAGACCTCTCTATAGATTGTGGGGCACCTAACAAGTGACAAATACCCCTCTGTGAGGTTTTCCAGGATTTTCCTGGCAGTGGAGAAGGGCCTCATGGTAGGGGGCCTCTACAGCCCCCTCGAGCCCTGGAGAACCTCGGTGCATGGGTGGTCACCTCCATCCCGCCTTTCCTCCTCAGTGCTATCCTTTTGCCTCTGGAGCTGGCTGAGGAAGCTGTGGCAACTGAAGAGTTCCTTCCAGACAAGGCCTTGGAGGGAAGCCTCCCCGCCCCACTACTTTGTCATCTTCCACACACACACCCATCAGCACCAAGATGGCTATCACCTCAGTTGCTGACAGGGAGGATCCCACGGTTGCAGTTGGGGACTTCTGCTATATCGTCAAGGAGATCAAGGCCCCAGGTCTGACCCCTGTCACCCAGGGAGAGAATGACACCCTGCCAGCAGGCCTCGGTCTGGGCGATAACTTTGTTGTGTCATTCCCTCCTCTTCTCTCTCCGCTTCCTCAAACCACCACCCCTGCTTTCACTCTCAGAGCACTCCTGGACTCATCCAACTGCCAGCCGCAGATGTCAGCCCACTTGAGGCTGCTGAGCCCATTGTGACGATGGGTGATGCTGAGCGGTTGGGCCCTGAGCCTTTGGTCACGCCCCTTTCTGAGATGGGGTGGCTACCCACCTGCAACCTGGGGGGCCAGACCTGGACACTTTCCTGTCAAGGCTGGCTCTAGGTTTTTTGCCACCCCAAGCAAAAAAATTTTGGCTGCTTCCCACCCCAGCCCTGGGCTCCCCCCCCCAGCCCCCCTGCTGGCCCAGCCCTGGGCTCTGTCTGCCCCCCCGCCGCACCCCCCGGCTGATCCCAGCACGGGCTTCCCCTTCCCCCACGCCCCTGACGCCGCGCAGCCTGGGGCATCCTCCCACCACTCCCACCTGACCCTCCTTCACCGCAGCCTCTGGATCACTGGTACTCGCTCCCACGGGCGGGGTCATTCAGCGGGCGGGCCGGGGTAGTTTATTGGCAATAACAGACAATGCTACTTCTGTCTTGTTGGTCTTGTAATGGTGCCCTGGTAGATTGTGGACAAACAATGGGCGGTGGAGATAGTTTGGTGTTGGTAGGACTTGAAGCAGTTATGGGTTTTCATCATTCCTGGATTTGGATGATGCTTTACATACTGCATGCAATGCCCTTAAGCACTTCCTGTGCCTTAATAAGTAGAGCAAACAAAATCATCGTGCAAAGAACAAGCAATAACGAGTCTGGAGGAAAAGGCAGAATCAGTGTGCCGTATGCTTACCCTCACTGATCCCCAAATAGCCTTCAAGCTCCTCCCAGGCAACCAACACTCTGAGCTGACGGTTTTAATAGTTACTTGTTAGAAAGGTTCCAGTTTTTTTCAAGTTTTGCATGAAAATACTTTAATTAATTGTGCTGCTCGAACAGTCCATCCTAAGTCTTGGATCATGAACCAAAGGTTTAGGACTGGATGAGGTAGAGTCAGTTGATTTTGGTTACATTATTTAGCAAACTGAATGATGGTTTTCTTGTGGTGAGTCAACTCTTGAATATCTGTTTGAAATTTGCACAAATTATAGTCCTCCAGCAGACAGCCCCTCTATTAATATGTAAAGATGGCAATTAGGACCTTTACGACTCCCACTGAGAGGCTAGCCTACGCTTTGTTTTCCACTTTTCAAAAATGCAGAAAATTCAAAGCCCACTTGCAATTTTAAGTCTGTTCGAGCGTATAGTCAGTGACGTTGTTGTGTGATGTTGTTGATTGAAATTGGGTTGTGTTGCCTTATTTCGGAATTATTTGTTTGAGTTTGCAGGAAAAAGGGAGAAAGTGATCTATTCTAGGAAATGGCTGGGTTAATGAAATTGCAATCATATTTTTTCTCCAATTCCGTTGCAGATTTTTATCCTTCCTTTTCTTCCCAATCTCCAGATGAAAATGTCATCTCATTTTCATCTACCCTCTGCAGTATTACCTCTGCAACTTTCTTCAATGGCACATCTCACTCCTTAAATTCAGCTTATGGATATCCAGTTGAGGGAGCCTGGCTTTAAGTCCTGTATCTACGGTTTGAATTATCTCCAGTTTTAGAAATTATCAATTTCTTCGGTTCAGGTAATTACTCTGTGTGTTGGTGCGATTGGCTGTGGGGGGTGCTGAACCTTGTAGATCTCCTTGTTTCTTGGTCTCTGCCTAGGTTCTCAAAACAGAGCCACCCACCATTGCTTTTTTGTAATAAATGCTCTATTAGGTGTAATATATTTCAGCAGGTGTCCATTGATTAGAATCATCTTCTCTTGGCAATCTGTTTCCTACCATATAATCACCAAGTTCCCTCAAGGTTCATAGGAAGGAGAGATAATGGTTGGAGGTGGGCGTATTGCCCTACTATTTTATTTTTCATATGTGGGAGACTATGCTACGCAAGAACAGCTACCCGTCCACTTGTCTCCTCCCTATCCTTTCGTTAACATTTATGGCCATTTCTTTTATTTGCACTGCCGTGCGCGAACTTTGACCAGAGAGTGCAGAATGAGTTGCACTTTCACTGTCTGCTCTTTTGCTAAACAAAGCCAAAGGCATGTGATGTCTGATGTTCGGAGTGGATGCAAAGAGATTTGGATACCCTAAATCAATAGGTGTGATGGCTGGAGCATCTTACTCCGTTCCTGCTCCCCTCTCCAGACACAGCCCGCATTCTGGGGTTCACTGCCTCGGGAAAACAATAAATCCTCCTTACACTCTTTCTTGTTTCAACTGGGGAGTTAAATAGATGCATGTTCGTTATAGTATTGGTTATTCTCTACGCTTGATTGTTTTCAGTCGCTCACACTTTTAAAGTCGCGACTTTGGGTTCCTATGCACGAGCAGACAAAGCATCATTCACTACAAAACGTCGCGCAGTGGGGTATGTCAGGTTATTTTATTTTCGCATTTTTGACATAGCAGGAACGAAGAGCCTTCAGGTATGGTCTCCACTGACCTGTGCTGGGAGGCTCACTGACAACAGGCAGCAGGGGAAATTGGCTAATGGGGGTTCTACTACACGTGTAAATAGGCTGTAATGCCAGAAACTGCACTTTTGAAGCGTGCAGCTTGGGCGGACCTCAGGTTTGAAGCCCACCCCTCTTCTAGTGCTTTCAGAGCCCAACGTGAGGCCCACACTATAGTTGTGAACAGCACTATGCATGTGCGCCGCGTGTCCCAAGCCTTAGCCTGGGCTCAGTGTCAGATTCGTACCTTCCGAGTGTTCATTTGTGCATGCAGCTGACCCTAGTGTCTTGTAATTTAGGGGTATTAAGATTAAACTCGCATCTTTTCAAGCTGCAGGGAGATATGTGCAAACTACTGCTGGGGCTTGCAGTATGAGCAGTGGTGGCTGCTGCCATCTTCATGCAGCACGTCACGAAGTAAGAGATTCTGATAAATACATAGCCCAATTATCGCGAGGCCCGTTTTGTAGGAGGCAGTCTCATCACCTTTGTACTCAATATTTGAGCTAGCAAGACCAAAGGCCAGGGAGGCATTTTGTTAGACAGCTGGTTGGAGGCTCATGAGTTACCAAGTATGCGCAGCCTGTCGTCACAGCTTCTGCATCTAACTTCATAGTATGAGAACAGTTCTGTGAGCATGAGAGGGTGTATGTTTACTTCAGAAAGCAGAACTGTTTGGGTCTAAGCACAGTTTCTGGGGCCAGGACTCTTGGTCTTACTCCGTCATAGGCTAGCTGCACCTGCAGTGTTGTATCTGTAAGGAATAATTAACTTATATTTTGATCTACATACACAGTATTGTTGAGAAGCTAGCAGTTCTATGCCCCATATGGCGATTTCCGAGACACAGAAGCGTCTGTGTGCTCTGATTTGAAGATTTGCATCTAAGTCGATTATTGGCGTATTCATTTCTTAGCAATCTTTTTTTGTGTTTCAAACTTTACATTACTGTTTCTGGCCTTTTCTTTTGCGATATAAACAGTAGTAAAGTTGAGGGGTCTGAAAGCCAATTTTGTTACGATTTTCAATTTTGGTATAAAAAAATTTCAATTTTGAAAAACTAACTTGTACTGCAAAAGCCAAAATGTTCCTAATATGTGTGGACATAAATGGCACATTTTTTCCATAAATGTATATCTGATCATATATTTTTGCTAGCTCTGGTTACCTACTCCAAACCCATCGATCGATGTGTGGATGCCAATGAGCTGCTCCCGTGTGCTGACTTATTACCATGTGTTAGTATATCAGCTCCTCCTCTTCTCTATATTCTGTATGACTTGCTGCTGCATCTGTTCTAGGTGTAGGGGTATTTTGATCTCATATTCGAAATCCACTTTCAGAGGGCCTTGCAGCAAAATACCTGTTTCAAGCTTGATACCAATGATGCCACTAGTACCCAACAGATCTCCCTCCTTTAACTACATAGAGTCAGCAGAGGGTTTGCTGTTGATGCTCAGAAGTTTTTGCTATCAGAAAATATACAAATGACGCAAAAGTTGTGTGGTACATTTAATAATTTTAATTGCTTAGTGTATATACTGCACCAGATGGCAGGAGGTGGTTGCACAGTTGTATCCTGCACTTGTCGTCCCCAGTCTATTGCAGACTCCATGCACTGTTGACCTCTTTGGATGAGCTAGCCCAGTTTTCCCCATAATATGCTATTACGTTTCCTTGCTATTGGACCCTAAGGTATAAGCATGCCCATCTCGGATAGATGTGCTAGTAAGGCCGGAACTCAGAACGTGCTGAAGTTAAACACTCCTATCCGCTCCCACGGATGCAATTTATGGTAGGCTGAGGCTTTCAGAACGCAAGTCTCGCTAGTGTCATCGATCACTTTACGCTTTATATATCTTGTTGTCATCACTTCTGTATATCATACTGGAGCGCTATATAGCAGGACAGTTGTTGCATGCTGTCCAGGCAATTCTCATGATCTAGTCTATAGCACATCCTAGTACATTGGAGCAGTCTCCTTTGAAATACGCGCGTCCATGCAATTATTCAAATGTGCTCAAAGTTGGTGCAAGGCGTGACATTCTGCCACTATCAATATCGACCAATGGAATCCTAATGATATCTAATCCTAAAAATAGTATTTATACAGTACCAGACCAAGGACACACAGAGTCTTTATGAGGCGCAGATTAAAAACCCCCTGGCCAACGTGAACACAATCTGAGATCTAGCTGCTGGTCTAGCCAGTAAACACTGATTAACCTCTGCGAGTGATGCATATTCTTTCCTTCTTGTAAGCCATTCATAGCGCTATGACTGTCCTGATAAAGGGCTCTACATCGTGCAGGTATTAAGACAGTTAG